>NW_015386430.1:3347459-3381132 GCF_001527695.2 Protobothrops mucrosquamatus
TCTTCTTCTTCTTCTTCTTCTTCTTCTTCTTCTTCTTCTTCTTCTTCTTCTTCTTCTTCTTCTTCTTCTTCTTCTTCTTCTTCTTCTTCTTCTTCTTCTTCTTCTTCTTCTTCTTCTTCTTCTTCTTCTTCTTCTTCTTCTTCTTCTTCTTCTTCTTCCAAATAGGTTCATTTATTCAAATGGCTGTGTTGTCAAAGAAAACTTCCTTTTGGTAATGTGATCTGAGAGTAAGGAAAAAAATTGTTTACAGAGCTGGGATTTCCAATTTGCAACAATTCCTCCAACGTACATATTACCTTTGCTATCCAAGGAGCAACATTTCTGCTTGTTTTGGCCCTTCTGTGATTGGGATTCAGTTATACCTGTGTCCAAGAAAGGTCTACAAAACCACCTTAGGATTCTGTGCTGCTATAAATAAGAAAGAAACTTCATTCTTGCTTTGATTTGCCTTCCTGTTGCCTTTACCCACAGCTGCATCTCTAGTTCTTTAGTTCATTTTTTTCTTTAAGAAGAATACTCTTCAAAACTATATTTTATGACAGAAGGAACAAAAAGTAGATTTGTATGGAATGGAGGAGAAATAAATGCAAAATGGCACAACAGAAAGTTATTTAACTCTATACAATCAGGTTAAATATACAAAAAGCAGGTTAAATGCATAATAAGCACATACATTTATTTGCCAAAGACAAAACAAAACCCCAAAATTAAAATGACATTCTTTCCAGTTTGTACATACGGTATAAGATTTGCTTCTTACTGATCAGATTTCTAGGCCACCCATTTGCAAATGACTGTGGGCAGCTTGACTTATACAAGGCCTATAAAATCAACAATAAAAAACGTAACCTAAATAATGTTATCTAGAGGGAACAGAAATCAACAACCAGATGAAAAGAAGAGTAGTACAGAACTTCTACTTAAAGGTAACAGAGTTTCAGTAGATCTTTTGGTAGAGTTCTTATAAAGATGTTCATAAAGAGTCATTTCAGATATTCAGAGGGAACATGTAAAAGCATAAAGTAAACAGGAGGATAAAAGTAAATAGGAGGATTAGAAGATAAGTACAGATCCTGCCACTTGCATTTTCATAAATGGTTCATGTTTATGGCTGAATTAGTGCTAGCCACCAGTTCCTGAGCCAATAGAGAAGGTTATTGAGATAAAATCTCCTGCCTTGATCTTATTCTATAATGTGGTTGGTGAAAGATGCTGTCCTTTTTTCACTACTGAAAGCAGTTTGGTGGCTTACTTTCCTCTCCCATCAAGAGTCAGCAGCAGAAAAACAGCTACCAATAATTCATCTTAATACAGAGTGGAATTGGGTGGGATGAGTTAAGAGGGATGCTTAGCAACCTATCAAGATGCACAATTAGATGTGGCAAGTGCAAGGGGAGTTGTGGGAAGAGGAAGGAGGAAGAACTCGTATCAGCTTTCAGCTACAAATCACACTGGAAACACTTTGACAAATTCATGAGGACATCCAAGAATTGAAAATACGTACTATTTATTGAAGAACGATGGTAAGTATCATAACCAAAAGAATTTCAGCAATTGCAATTCTTCAAGAAGTAACCTTATTATAAAAAATAGATTCTAACTGTCCTACATTCTTTTTTTCTATCCCTCCCACCTAACAGCTGGAAATAGGTTTCCATCTATCCTTTGTTTTTGCAATGGGCAGATTTGTTTTTATCTTTTTAAATGGCATATCTAATGATTTCCACAGCCTCTCTTCTGCATCTGTTACCTCAATAGTGCATGCTGGTAGTGAGTAATCATGTTCTGATCTCTCATGACTGGCAGCACTTGGAAGGTGCCACTGGATGGCCATGGAGAACATGTGCACTATGATGTATTGATAGTACATTGAACTAGAATCATCACCTGGCACCTTAAGCTACCAAAGCCTAACTGGAGTGCTCAAATTGATGTCTGTACTGCCCCCCATGGGGGTACAGGAATAATTAGTGTTGAAAGTACATGAGACTAGGGAGCGCTACTCAGTCATGGAGATACAATAGTTGCACCATTCTTGAGCAAGACTTAGCAGTAATAAGGTAAATTTAAAAAAATGGAAACTTTTGTTGGTAGAAACTGTTGAAAACTGCAACACACATAATGGTGACAAAACTACAGTAACCACGTACTGTATACTTGGCAGAACCTGTCTCTTTCCCAATCTTAGTTGATCTTCTGGGATGCATAGGACTAGCACTCCTATGAACAGAATTTTGTACCTGCATTTAAAAATAGGATCACCCCTCTTTCAAAAAAGTGCTAAATCTATATAACAAAATGCCATGGAAAGCACTGATCAGACATTAAAGCAGGGGTCTCCAAACATGGTAACTTTAAGACTTGTGGACTTTAATCTCAGAATTCCCCAGCTAGCATAGGTCAGCCTGGCTGAGGAATTCTAAGAATTGAAAATCCATAAATCCACAAATCTTAAAGTTGACAACTTTAGAGGGCAGATGTCTCTGTAGAAGTGAGGGGCCCAATCTGTCCTGCAGCCCCAACCCAATGGCCATAGAGAACAATGCCCAGTGATTGATTGGAGGTGAAGGGAGGCGAGGCTTGCTTGCCTGCAGCACCCTAAACTGGCTGATAGACTCCCAACCCATGACTTGAATCAGCCACTGCATGATCAGGGAAGTTGCCAGATAGCCTCCACGCAAACATTGGTTTGGGAGAAGAGGAAAAACTCTAACATTAAGATTGGCTTTAAGCTGCTGGGAAGAGATGAAGACAGTTATAAGGGCATGGGAGGAGAAGTGGTTAGAAAGGTATGTTCATTTTGGGATTGGGGCAAATGAGCAAGAATGGAAAACCAGACTTCTTCAATTGTAGGGAATCCAATGTAATATGAGCAATCTTCTGTTTCTCTCTTCAGCAGCTGCCTATTCTCAAAATACACCCTGGATGCTCAAAGTACCTTTGTATCCAAAAAAAAATCAGAGATTTGGGAAGAAAGAGGAATGTTTATACCTGATTCATTCACATCTGTCTCTCAGTGGAATTACACCAGAGTAATTCCGAGACTTGGCACTGTAGCTCTGTTGTAGCTTCAAAGCCACATTCCCAAATTCCATTTTTGTTTCCAGAAGCACTTTTTTCTTTCAAATGTTCCTGCAAATTTTAGAGATGCAGCCTTGAGCCATTTTAAGCCTGAGACTAGTCTAACAAGTTTTTAAAACTGCTCTTTAAACAGCAACCAAAAAGCAAGGAAAAAGTAGAAATCTCCAGCTTTGTTTACTAGCATGACATTGTCCACTCCAGAGTGCCTTTTTTGTCTTATAATGGAGCCCCAGTCACAGAGAAGGTTTAAAGCATAATTGTACACAAATCTGCCTTGCAGTAACTCAACTCAGCATAGTGGGATCTCCAATAAATATGCCCAGGGCAGGACTTTTTAAAGATATGTGGCTTATTCCAACAGTGGAAGTTTTAAAGAAGAGACTGGACATCCATTAGTCTGAAATGGTATAGGGTTTCCTGCCTGAGCAGGGGGTTGGACTAGATGACCTCCAAGGTACCTTCCAACTTTATTATTTTTATTATTATTATTATTATTATTATTATTATTATTATTATTATTATTATTATTATTATTATTGTTGTTGTTGTTGTTGTTGTTGTTGTTGTTGTTGTTATTATTATTATTATTATTATTATTATTATTATTATTATAGTACAGGAATTGCCCGCAAATTGCCCCATTTCAAGTGAACATTGAAGTTTCTTAGAAAAGTTTCTCTTTCTTCTTTGTCTTCCAAATATCTCTTTGTAAGCTAAAGAGGTCAAGAAAACAAGCTAAGCTTTGTATTAGAAAGTAGGGTATGGGTGACATTAAGCAACTCATCGGAGCTTAACCAGATCATCCCTGAACTTGAATAAGAAGGAATTTCCTGACAGTGAGAATGATTAATCAATGGAACAGCTTTCCTCCGGGAATTGTGGTGCTCCATCACTGGAGGTTTTCAGAAGAAGAGTGGATGGTATAAGATCTCCTGCCTTGGGTAGGAAGTTGGACTAGAAGCTCTGCAAGGTTCCTTCCAGCCCTATGATTTTATGATGTTTTCCCATTGGCCTCTGCAACCTTTTATACAATTAACTCAAAGTAAGCAGCAATTTGGTACGTGGCTCTTGAATTAAAACCAGATAATAAACCATTTAAGATAATACAGATGACATTGAATCAATTGAGAAATGTTTGGGAAAGCAAACCTACTTCACCTCAGTCCCACCACTCCTCTTTTCAGTGCATGTTTACTTACCTTCTTGCAATCGTATATCAAGCAGCATTTTTAACATTTTTGCTTTATTTACTTAAAGTAGAATAATATAAGTCCTTCATGTTTCCCTTGGACAAAAACAATGCCTCCTCATCACCAGCACCCATTGCAACATTCAGGAAATAGATATAAGATTGAATAGATAACTGCTGATGAACAGACCGTCTCAGCCATATATTGAAGCAGTGTTTCTCAACTTTGGCCTCTCTAAGATCTTTGGACTTCAAGTTCCAGAATTCCCCAGCCAGCCATGCTGACTGAGTCATTCTGGGATTTGGAATCCACAGGCCTTAAAGTTGCCGAAATTGAGAAACACTGCATTAGAACCTATTAAAATCTCAGGCCGGTCTTATTTTCACAATCCTAGGCAGACAACATACTTGCATAGCTTGATGATGTTCTGAAAGTTATCTAAGCTTGTTTCAGAAAAAGGTCCTGTAGCATCTCATCTTTAAATGTTCTTCCATGTCCTTGTTTGAAACAATCCAGAACAGTCTTGCATGCCGAAATGTAGCATTCCATGAAAAGCATCAGATTTTCTTAAGAAATTAGCATTTTCTGACAGATTACAAATCCAAGCCAAGCTTTGATTCACTTGTTGCATTTGCACCCCCCATTTAAGCAATTTTGGCTATCTGCTTCAGTCAATTTCAATATCTGGGTATTGATAATTACAATATACACTGAGTCTTCAGAGGGTTCTTGAGTTATGGAGTTTGGGTTTGGGTTGCCTGGAATAGAGAAGACCTTGGTATTTGATGCCCCTAGGCCACATCTGGCCTTTTGACTGTCCCTGTCCAGCCTGTGTGCATTGCTTTTGTTTCAAAGGCAACTGCTTTTTTTCAAAAAAAATTTTTTTACGTATGCATGCCTATGCACTTTTACAGCCCTACTGGTTCAGCCCTCTGCAACAGTCCCAGTTTCTCATGTGGCCCCTTGGGAAAATTAATTGTCCATTCCTGGATTAGAGAGAAATGGCTTTGCTGTTAACATACCCAGGGATGTTACAAACAGAGTACACCATAAACCTGGGTTCTTCAATGTGTGATTAACATTCAAATCAATTGATTCCATTTTAACATTGAGTTTTGCAAAGATATTCTCAAAGATTCACTTGTTGAGATTTTTGTTCACCTTCACTTTAAGATCTCTTTGTTTTATTGAAACCTGGAAATAACACAGTGATCTTTGACCTCCAATATCTGTAGAGGAAATAAACTTCTTTTGGCTTCTCTTTCATCTATTTTTATCATCTACTGTATTTTAATTAAATTGTTACATTAAAACAACTGTTAATAACTCATTGAAAAGACACACAAAGAGAAGTCATGCAAAAGGGTAAGGAATGTTGTTGGAATTTCCTTGTTTTAAAGGTCCCCCCCTTAGTTTTCTATTTCTGGTATCATATTTTGGAATTCATAGCTTGGCTTCCTATTGTAGCACCCCATGGAGTTCTGTTTTTTAAGGGTACTATGCTTACAGCTTTGCGTAGAGGAAACCACAGGAAAAGTTGGTTAGTTATGCAATGTAAGGAATTAATCTTTCAGTCAGTTATATAAACATATACCATATAAACATTATGGCGTGTGTGTGTATTTGTATTATAAAAAATAATTATTTATTTAATAATATGATATATGTAATCAAAAATAACCTGTTCACTGAGATGAAAATGACTGCAACTTTAAGTATATTTCCTTGATGCATTGAATTCCATAGATCAGGCTGTCAAACTGCCAGCCCATGGGCCGGATGCATCATGCCAAAACCATGCCCATCCCATTGCTGGCAATGGAGAAAAAGTCGCGATACGTTGCAACACG
The DNA here is from genome assembly GCF_001527695.2 of Protobothrops mucrosquamatus. Lineage (NCBI taxonomy): Eukaryota > Metazoa > Chordata > Lepidosauria > Squamata > Viperidae > Protobothrops > Protobothrops mucrosquamatus. The sequence continues at coordinate 3,353,581 of NW_015386430.1, forward strand.
TCACGTGACATTGTGAGTTTGACACCCCTGCCATACATATTATTTTTGAAAAATGTACTTAAGGGAAAATCTTACACACTACACTATTGACCCAAATTAAGTTTACATGCAAGATGTTATATCCAAACCTTACTTTGAACATTTTTGGGGATCTATTTATCAGACGAATGTAGGAGAAAGTAGTTTAGTACCTCATTGTCAGTTTTTGCCTTGGATTCCTCTCAGATGCAGTTCTTCCTGAGCCAAGATTACTTTTATTCCCTAAATCTCAGAAAGAATTTGAAGACCGTATCCTCTGATCTTCATTCTTGCCAATTTAGAAATATTGAGAATGAAGAGGGAAACGCCCTTTTCTTCTGAAGTTCAGCATCGGAAAACGTGGCACTCTCATTCCATATGAAAGGAAAGAAAAATAACACACCTCTCCTCATTCGCATCTTCAGATAGATATTTGGAGGTATGATCTCAGATAATTGTGGGGGACATGTAGCCATGAGCTTCAGGCCTTCACTCTAATAAGGCAAGTTTAAATAACTGGCTGACAACCCCAAACCTCATTTATATCTTATTATTGAGCATTGGTGTCTAGGGATGTTGACTGTTGCCTGTTGGGGTGGGGTGAAGGATAAGAAAGTCCAAGGGGTAGCCATGACTATACAGTACAATTGAAGCCCTGCATGGACTGTGACCCATGTAAAATGGGACAGGGCTTTAATTGCCTGGTTGCAGAAATTCTGGCCCAATTGTGGTCATAAATTGAGAACTACCTGTACTCCATCTAGCTTTATAAACCACACATTATTTAATCATGCTGTTCTTTGACCTAACGTGTGGCCAATTGGTTCATGCTGTTTTGCCTTCTATTTTTAAGTAGTATTGGACAGCTCTGGAGGAATTTGCTACAAAATGTTTTCTTTTCAAGGAGCTCTCACTCTCAATCTTACCTGTGTTAACACTTCTGTTTTTATTACTTTGTTAGATTATTTTGTTCCTCTGGGAAATTCAAAAATGCCAGAGATTTCTTTCATCCCACCTGATATATTTACAGAAGAAGCCTGAATAATATGGTTATACTTCACAGAAAGTATTTACCTACGTATATGTTTATATGCTTAAATGAAAGTTGAAGTTTCTATCCAGATTAATTAATTTTGGAGTAAGTTACGACTTTTGCCCTTGCCTAAAAAGATTTAAATACATGAAACCTAATCACAATTATTCATAAACACTCTGAAATGTTGTTTGCATTGAACATTCCTCATTTTATAAAAATCTTATCATCATTTTGGTGGAAGCTTCAAAGAAGCGGAGCTATCAATATACCAGGAACTCTTAATTCTTCCTGTAAATCCTTGAACCCTGTGAAAAATGTAAATATCAAGAATTTTTAGGGTTGAAGTTTTTCTTGATAAAGGTTGTCATTTCCTCAAAATCTCATTAGTTTATGATACATAATAAATTATTAACATGTCAGCCATGTGTATGTACAACTCTTAAAACTAATAACTTTTAAAATGTATTTGATTTAAAAAATTATATCTGCCCATTTCATTTTGGGTCTCAAGGAGAGTTAAAATGTTCATAAAAATACTATTCAGCCATCTAATCATTTAATCCACCCAACACCTAATTTGAAAACTATAAATAGCCGGAATAAAAAGAAATATTTTATGAAAAGAATTCCTCATGATTAAAGTTGTTGTTCAATGTGGAACAGGAGGTGATGGAATCTCCTTCACTGAAGAAGTTTACATAGAAGATGGAGGACCATCTGGTAGAGTTAGATTTCAAGATTCCTTCCAAATGATACATTCTATTAATCTGAAGTCTCTCCTAAAAATAATTTAGAAGACCACTGTCTAGTTCTTAAATAGACTAAAACCCTCACAGAAAAGCAGAATTAGTTCTTGATATTGAGCATGTCTACATTATGCTCCACAAGGTGTCCAGTCAAAAATCTGAAAAAGGAACTGCTAATGGAAAACAGAGGTCCTCTAAAGTGATTGCTTTTATGTGTACATATTGATGTGGATATTGGTAAGGTAAACCATGCACATGCAATATAAGGGGTTCATCAATCAGGGAATGCTTATTATGCGTAATATTATTATCTACCTGACTGGCTTTTATACAGGCATAAAAATCTATTAAAACAAATATTTTCATAAAACCAAGTCTACAACCCTGAGTTTATTGAGTCAGATGCTTTTTTCCCTGGGTGCTTATTCCACAAGTTGCCCATGGTTAAAAACTAGCCTGGGAAGAGTGCCATCCTGTTAATCTTAGATGGTAATTTTGAACACCAGAAGAGCAATAGAGGAAATTGTGGTTATGGCAAGGAGGACTTCTAGCAAGCCACTTTGGCAGATGAGAGGGAATGGTGGTTTTGTCTTACAAAGTTGACTATTTGCAAAAAACACTTTAGTTCAGTTCATTTCAATTACACTACAAATAGTGAATATAACTCCATCTTGGGTATTACACGCTTAATGAAACAGATCTATCAACCAGTGACTGATAAGAAGATGATAGAAGAGGATAAAAATACAATTGGAGATCAATACCAATGACATGAGATCAATATCTTTACATGATGCCCACAATTAAGTGTTAGATTGATACTAGGAGATTCTCAGCTGCAGAAATTCACTATCTTTGGGCTATTCTTCTAGTCCAACTTTCCACATAGGTTTATTGTGGGAAAGATTTGAAAAACTGCTTCAGAAATCACAGAGAGAAAGGAGTTCTTACAGAGACCGTATTCCTCCCCTATTGAGAAATAAAATGTACACATTCATGCTGACTCCTTTGCTGTTTTCCTGGAATATCCACAGGCGTTCTCAGAGATTGTCATGCAAATTTAGGAAAATAAAGTATTTCCAGGATCTCTTTTTTTTAGTGAACTTCACATTGAGTGCCAAAGGTGTCCTCAGGAGGATCAAAGCATCAACATGTAAAATAAAAATAAAAATAAAAAGTGGGGTCTTTCATTTCATGGTGGTGGCTATCACCTTGATTTTTTGAACCCCTGCAGGCAACTCTGTTGTGTGAAATTAATTGTTTTTGCAACTCTCTATCACCATCCAGTAGTGAGTTCCACAACCACATAGTAAGGAAAATACAAAAGTGATCTTCGAATGAAAAGAAGAAATTCAAACTTGTATAGTTAAGTTATTGTCAAAACTTTGGAAACACCTTACCACACATGAAGGGACGAGTGTATCTAAGATTTGCCTATGCTAATTTATATGTACATCTGATAAATATGACCACGGTTATCTTAAACAGAAATTTACCTTTCAGCCTAATAATGAAGATGGTGACTTAATTTGCCTGCTGACTACTGATACATAATATTTAGGCCCCTGTTCTCCCTAAATGAAATTGGAGTTGACAGCCCTTCAAATAGAAGAGACCTTCATCTGACAGATTCTTTTCTGAAAATAGGATACTTGCTTGGGTGTCCATGACATGGGCAAGGGGTCAAATAATGTTAAATGTTATGATTTAAACTATGTAGATCACGGAATTCATATTGTTTCTGCTATGCTGTTAGGATGCATGTGGTCTTATTGTGATTTGCTTTAGATTCCTATAGATACATGGCCGCATTCCTTCATTTGCATCTCTCACTTTGTCCACATCATGATTCTCTCAATACTCCTTGAAATATCTTGCAGATTAACAACTTGAAAATATGTGCTGGTTGGAAATCACTGAGGACTTACTGCTTGAGCAATTTCTTTTTGAGAATAGCATGCATTTTATTGAGCCTTTTCCTGAATTGGCTTTGACAGCTTGAATGGAATCTCAGGTTCCTCCTCCCATGAAAATCTGCTACCATGAATGTTAGAAGGCAGGAAGTTTATTGAAGGAAGAGTTAATTAGATTTCTTCCAGCCTAATCAAAATAAATATCCATGGATTGTATGAAAAGTGCTAATCATCTAAAAGATGCTAAAATGATAACTATCTGAGGTATGGAAAGATGAAACCACAGGTCCCTGACATCTCTGCTCTCTTTCTTGTCTTTGGCATTGGTCTTTGAATGCAATCTACCTAACTAAATATTGACAGGGTCATTCTTTTTTGTTTCAAGATATACTTTTCCCTGGCTTTTAAAGTAGTGTTGCCCAAACTTTAAAGCTGTTTTCTCTACCCTGCTGCTCTTGTTAGCTGGTTTAGGGATTATGGAAGTGGGATTTCAACACACTTGAAGGCACCAGGTTGGGGTGGGACTACTTTAAAGTAACGATCTATTGTCTTACTGCTGCAGTTGAGAAAAAGGGCAGACAGAGAAGCTACACAGTTAGATATACAATCTTTCTGCCTGATGCTTAGTGTTCCTTTTGTGCAAAACGTTTGTAAAGATTTGCAGAGATACAGAGCCAATGTGAGAACAACACTTGTCCTGAGAGAAGGTATGTAACCTACTCGCTCTTTCCCCACCCCCTTTTACTCCTGTGCACTTTTCTGGCAGACATCCTTGAGCCTTTGAGACGGATGTGAGAGAATTTCAGTCCTCACTGGAAAACAAGCCAACTAAACATAACAGATTACATCAGCTCAGGCTTTTCAATTCCTGGATGGTAGCAGTGTGCTAATCCAAACTTCATCCTGGATTTCGCAAAGTAAAACAAGGGAGGCTGGCAAGAGGACAGATTGAGGAAACTGACGACGGCAGGCCTTGTGGGCAAGAGGCTGTATAAAGCTCCAAAATTTGTAAGCTGATCTTCAGAACTTCCACACTGGGTTCTTCACTCCTGCATCCCTGAGCAGAAGACATCTGACTGAACTTTTGCAACCTGTCATTGAGGACAGTGGAATTGGTCTTTCATCACACCATGACCACTTTTCTGGTGCTCGCTCTCCTTCTGGTACCCATGCATGTCAGAGCTACCTGGAGTGCCAAGTATGCAGTAGATTGTCCGGAATCCTGTAACAGCAGTGAATGTAAAAACCCGCAGCATTGTAAGCGGACTGTGTTGGATGACTGTGGCTGTTGTAGGGTGTGTGCTGCAGCTCTGGGAGAAACTTGCTACCGGACAGTTGCAGGAATGGATGGTGTCAAATGTGGACCCGGACTGAAGTGCCAATTTTTTTCTGAAGAAGATGATTTTGGAGATGAGTTTGGTATCTGCAAAGGTAAAGAATGGTCATTGGATAACATTAACCTGATAATTAATGGTCAATGTATAGCTGTTGGAAATTGCTCCAATATATATATAATTATCCTATTTATCCTATGCTGAAGTAGGAAAAAGTAGTTATTGGTTTTATTCATATACCTAGCACAGGTATCTTCATTTTACCAGATGCTGTAAAATGGTTTATAATTTCTCTGCTTAGCAGACTGGAAAAGAATTGTCTAAAGTAGCCAAGACAATGAGCATTTAATCCTAATTCTACTGGCACTCTATTACCCACAGGGAAACAATATGCAAATATTGCCTGGGAAATTTATAAAAGTATTTCAAAAGTGCTTAGGTCAATATTCTTTCCCAGAGATATATAATGAATATTATATGTGCTGCAATCAAGAGAATAACACCTGCATTTTATAACATGGATATAAACTTTGGAAGGAAGGCATAGATATGGTGATTGTATACCAAACAATCCCAATAGTTCCCTTTTACAATACTTTCAAAACAGCGGATGTGAGGTTTTGAGGTTCTTAATAATATTCCCTTGTCCCCTGTATTTTTTCCAAATTTAAAATATATTTGCTGTTGCAGTCAGAAATGCAATCCTATTAAAACAGGCATTTTATGGGATATACGTATTATTACAGAGGTAAACTGTGAGTGAAGTGATTTTTGTGGTTTTTAAGAAAGGAGAAGATAAGCTAAACGTTCTGACAAAATAAATAGTTTCAATTTATTCCATATATAACTTCAGTGACATCACTTATTTGCAAATAGCAATACGACTCTACTCTGCACACCTTTCTTACTTTTTCTGATGTTCATTTGGAGTATGTCCTACACCATTGTGTTCAATGCAGTTTACTCCTAGGTGAATATCTGCAGACTTTGAACATTAAAGTCCAAACACAATTATTGGAGAATGATTTTCTTCAATAATTAGTTTGATCATCAATCTATTTTAATGACTTTGATTTTTTTTAAAGTGTTCAAAGCATTTGTGGTATCTCACCAAAGAAACACCTTAGATTGCTGGGTATTTTAACTTGGAAACGAGAGAGAGATAGATAGATAGAGAGAGAGAGAGGAGACCCCTTCTTACAAAAGCAAACTAAATAAAGATAGCGCATGGCGGGTGCCCACTGGGCACAGAATACAAAATAAAAACTGGAAAAGGACATAGATAAAACAAACCTCAGAGGCTTCTAACTCTGAACAGCAACCTCTGAACCCACATCTTGCTCTTCAATAAATAAACAAGGCTACCAGGAAGATTTTAAACTCCCACTAGAGGATTAATAATGTTGATATACTCCCCTTCTCCTTTAAAATATGCTGGGAGATAATAAGGATCCTTCAGTTTCTAAAATATACTGTAGACATTTGAATGTCTTTACAGAGATTTTCTTGACTGCTAAGAACAATTTATGTAACTATCAGGACACTGCCAATAGGAAGTAAGAGAATGAGATGCTTCTGTAATCCAAAATAAACATTCTGAACATTCTTTCTCTCTCCACTTTCCTTTGACAGAATATAATTTTCTATCTCCTGTCTAAACTGCTAAATCCAGTTCAATCTATTTATTTATTTATTTATATAACCTGTAAATAGGTTATTAGCTCTTGCAAACATGGAGGTTTCTCCGTATGTCCTTCTTCTACTAAGAGCAAAGAAAAAAAAAGATTTCTGTCATTCAAATAATCATTTTTAGTCATATAAGATGTAAGCTTGCATTGTAAACAGATAGACATATAAATCTGCTTTAAAGTATAACATGTTTTTTATGTTTTTTACAACTTCATAATACCAATGTTGATGATGATAGTATATCTTGCTTTCCTGCTTATATTAGTACCTAAAAGCTGGTTAATATATCATGTATTGCTGTGTGCTAAAGCAATTGACACTTTCCAACTAGACTGAATTATTTCGTTTAAATAAATTGCATGTTGGAAAAGGCCCACACATATTGTAGTCATTAAAGTTTTGATCTATCTAGATTCAAACGTCAATTTTAGATGTTGATTCAAATCTCAATTCAAGAAGAATGCTTTGGACAATCAACCTAAATATCTCACAAGGTTGTTAAAATAGTGAGAGACAGCAACTGCATATCCTTCACTTAGGTGCTTGGAACAAGCATGAATAACAATAAAACAAAATAACTGTTTTTTTAACGATACAGTATTGAGCAAAGTATAGAATAACTTAATTTTACCAGAACAAAATCAACAAAACCATGGCTAGTAGTAACAATAGGACTGTCAGGTCAGAACTGCAAAAAGCCATGTGACCACTAGATGGGAGCAAAGAGACTCAGAAAATAAACCAATTGCTACCGTCCAGTGGCTATCTACCGTATATTTTTGCATTGGAGATAACCACTGTAGGTAAGAAGGAAAGACCAGGGTTAAACATTGCTTTTCAGGCATACTCTCTAGCCTTGAGGAGAAAAAACCCGTCACACTCTTACAATAATGTTAATCTGTTAGAAGAAAAGGTGAAGTTCTAGAAGGCCATACCAAACCTCTAGAATCAACTAAATGGGGATGACAGACATTTTTGTAATACTTATAAACAGACATTTTGGCACCTGAAGTGGAACAGAAAGTTCTGTCTTTCTTACATTCCAAAGTCAAAATGCAGCATACTCAAATTTAGCTAAATTAGTTTGTCAAGGCCATAATAATGCATTAGATAAGTAATAATTTGTCAAGACTTCCCCACTCCCTCAGTCTGAATCATATTTACATTCAGCTGATTTTTTTTTATTAAAAAGTTGCTCTGGTAAATATTGCAACACTTTTTCTCTTAAAAGATTTAAATGAATAGCACAGGCATCCATTGGGCCCATGAGGATGGGGAGAAAATGTCAAGATGGCACCCATGACCCTCTCCTCCTTTTTATGTGTGTCATGACACAGATGCCCCTGTAACAAGCATCTTTGTTAAAGAGGCATTGCCCCTTATTTTTGTGTTAGCTAAATATTATGGAAACTCCCTTGGTGGTATCAACAGTTTAAAACCATGGGGGGGGGGGAAGCTGTCTTCAAAGGTGACAGATACTTCCTTGTAGAGGTTTTAAGCAGAGCCTGCTTAGAGATGAGGAAAGATTGCTATAGCCACAGATTTTGGCATCATGGAAAAATTGGATTAAATGACATCCAACCCCTTCCAGCTCATTGTAGGAAAGGATGTATCTTTTTTGAAAATGATATGCATGTACACACGAACATGCCATATGAAAACAAGGAATATGTTTATTGTCTCAAGCTTCATTTATTTTTCCCTGCTATTTCAATATTAATACAGTCCCAGGTCCAGTGGGATTGTTCTAATATCACTCTGTGCAAACAAACTTCAAATGAAAAGAAAATATAGAGAAATAATGTGGGTAATAGGACTAGTCTGTGTACTGATTGATGTGGGCAATTTTTATACCTAGCCAACTTTATCAACTCCTCCCAAATTTGTATTTTAAAAGGCTGAAATCTGGGATTAACCTCTTGGAGGGGAAAAAGAATATAGAGTTGAAGAAAACATATTCATAGAATTTTTCAAGGAACAAAGATAATTTATTTGCAATCTTGGAAATGTAGGAAGATAAATATGTGAACACTGCTATAATAAATTTTCAAGTTATTATATGATGAAGACCTTAGACAAGCATTCCTCATTTGGCATTCCCCGTTCTGTTGGAACACAACTCTCATAATTCCTAGGAAGATTGGTCACTAGGAGTTCCAGGAATTGCAATTCAGTATTTCTGACAAAACATTCTTTTGAGAGAAAGAGGCCTTAAATGAAGAGATGACATTTTATACTATCCAAGAATGAGTACTGTTGAATCTAGTGAGGTTTACTAAATAAACAGAAAATAAAAATAATTGTGAAATAATAGATTAGTTTGTAAAAATTGTGTATATTTGTGAGTGTGAATCTTTTGCATATTCTTAAAGGGAATGCTATACTCACTGTGATTTAATTCCATGGTATACATGCCTATTCAGTAAATTCAAAGAGAACAGAGGCGACTATATTTAGAGTTGCATTCATAACATTCTACTTAATTGTTTAATTATCAAATTTGCATGCTGCTGAATCTTTTAGACTCATGGTGGCTTACAAAATGCTAATGTAGAACAAAATGATTCTGCAATATAATAAAAGTTTAAAGCATAGTAATATGTCTATTCTTTTCTAATATTTTACTTCCAGAGTGTCCCTATGGTACTTATGGGTTGGATTGTCTAAGAACCTGCAGCTGTCCATCTGGCATTTGTGACAGAGTAACTGGAAAGTGTGTAAAATTTTCTTTTTTCCAATTGGCTGCATCAAAACCTCCCCACCAACGAAAATTACTGCCACCTGCAGGTAAATCTAATTGCATACATTTCTTAAGGGTATAAAGCATTAGAAGATTTGTCCATGCCAAGGTATTCTCATTTGCAAATTGTATTGAATTAATTGAGCTGTGCATCACAATTGTACCCTAGTGAACCTCCTGGTAAATAACAATCCCATGATGCTTTGCTTCAAGAAATATTTGACCCCGGTAATTATTTATTGGTTCAGAATTCAATAAATGCATACAGAGAAGACTGTTGAAACTTAATAGGCATGAGGCATGAGCTTTAGTAATACTGTTGTTGTAATTAAAGAATGATTACTACTTCCCTGATTATTCCTGACCTCCCAACTCCTGCTGTGCTGCCTCATTGTGGCAGCAGGATATTCCTAGGAGGATGAGCAAAAAATTCTGGAGTGTATGCCAAAAATATATATTCCCAGCAAGGTCACCCAAGATGTTAAGGCCCTCCCATTTGCCCCGCTAAAGCTATATTGGCAACAGTGATTTAGGAAGATGATGGAGGCAAGTGATCACTGTACTGACACTGGCAAAGGCATCAATTCATACTCTGTGGGAGGAGGCTTAAGTAAACCAGTTCTATATTTTTTACCAAGATAACCACATGGATAGAAATTCTAAGAGTCAACAATGACTTGATGGCACATAATCAATTGTCTGATTATCTGAATTAAATACTTTATTGAAGCACTGAGCATCACATTTGAATATTAATATTTGGATTCTTATGGAAAGCTTGGGAGATTTATATCATTACAAATTTGTTCTATAAAAATATTGACATTCCCATCTCTCTTACTTGAACATTATCTCTGAAATTACATGAGCAAATGTAAAATCAAATCTTCATGATTCAGTTCATAAGATTCCATGATTCAGTTCAGTTCCCATGATTCAGTTCACTAAAGGGTTTAAGGCAGTGGTTCTCAACCTTTTTAATGCCGCGACCCCAACCGGTCATAAGTCGAGGACTAAACCGGTCGTAAGTCGAGGACTAAACTGGTCATAAGTCGAGGACTAAACCGGTCGTAAGTCAAGGACTACCCAACCGGTCATAAGTCGAGGACTTTCCCTGCCCGGGAGCGCCGCGCATGCGTGGTTCCGCCCCCTGCGCCGGCCGAGGCGTAGCTGGCAAGCGGCAGAGACAGAGCAGGCCGACCACCAGCTGGCCCAGCTCAAGGGAGGTAAGGCACCCCCCGGAAAAGGGGACCCCCGTGAAATGGTCGATCGACCCCAAATGGGGTCGCGACCCATAGGTTGAGAACCGCTGGTTTAACGGTTTCCCTGTCCAGCTGAGGCTGACTCAGGGGGACGGTGCTCATCTCTGATTCTCAGTCTAGGGCAGGGGTAGTCAACCTTGGCTCTTTTATGACTTGTGGACTTCAATTCCCAGAACTCCTGAGCCAGCTTAGCTGGCTCAGGAATTCTGGGAGTTGAAGTCCACGAGTCATAAAAGAGCCAAGATTGACTACCCCTGGTCTAGGGAGTCACTGTTGTCCGGGAGACGCTCCCATCATCATGTGGCCAGCACGAAAGAGCATCACAATGTGTTGAGAATGGACATGATATTTAAAGTTCTTGATTCAGACAAAAAGTTAGTTGAAAATCTGTATCTGGATTTTTAAAAAAAACTAATCCCCCGTTTTTTTCTCTTTTAAACTTTCAGAGAATGACATGGGATCTGGTGATGGTAATTCGGTAGAAGAGGATTTTGTGAAGGAAAAAGTCATTCACTCTCCAATCGTCAAATGGCTAAATCCTCGCTGATATTAGCCAATGTGGGTTAGATTTCTAACCCATGCTTTCTTCTAATAATGAATGTTCAACAAACCACTTTAAAAACAGTAGATCTCTTGCAGAGGAAATGTTAATTTTTTTTAAAGAAGACTCAGTTTATGTATCTTTGGGAAAAGATTGAATTTCAGTAAGAAACTGTGTACAGTGTACATGATTTTTAGAAATATCTTCTGAATACTATATGAATCATGAATCCTTGAATGTAAAATATAGTTGGAACTTGCATATTGCTGGCGCTTACATATATATTGAAAAACATGTATATCTTATTTTTTAACATTCTCAATTCTATATTTCCTGCACAAAATATTTATTCAGCAAAGAATTAAAAATAGTATGGGGAATAAAAATTAGTATATGTACTGTTGACTGAAATCCTAATTCCAGCAGTAGAGTAACAATAATACAGGTAATAACTGTTGAATATGGAACCAGCCTTAATTCTGAATCCTATACATATTATTTGCTAGCAATACAGTAGGACTTCCTTTTCTATTAAACATTCAGAGAATTTACTTTATGGCCACAGTCTTATTCAGAGCTAAAACATAGACTAAACAAGACTTTTAACTGTTACCAATTAGCTTTACCCACATTCAGTTCTTTTGACTCCCAATAGGTCTCCCGTTCATCTCTGAGTTACTACTACTTTAGCACCACTAGCCTCAAAGATTAGTTCTCTTCTGTTGAAATCAAAGAAGACGGTAAAAGCTTTAAGCATGACTGGTCTTAACAATTACCTTCCTTATGGGTAACTTATTTGTGAAAATTAAATTGTGAAGGCTCTGTGTCTTATAATGTATTTATTGCGGTTAAATTCATGTTCCCTTTTGCAGTCAATCAAACTTAGTCTGGCTTGAATTGTGCTGGCTTGAATTGTAAAGCTGAACTGTGTATCTGAAGATTGCAGCTCACAATAAGAGTGCCAATACAATCAACATTACAGAAGTGCAAACACTTACTCTCTAAGTTAATGGATCATTTGAAGGCAAATAAGATTTGAGGCTCCTTCAGGAATTCTGAGTTGCATAAAAAGAAGAAAATTGCTTGTATGGTTTGGTGGGCAGGATGAAAGAGTTTATTTAAATGGTGTTGTGAATATTTACATGAGTATAACTCTTTTGTTGTTTGCTTTGCCAAATATGACGAATCCTTCAAAATTGTGTAACTAACTAACTGTTATTATAATATAAGATTGTATTTCTATAGTTGTTCCTGTTAATGTAATTAATCCTTAATAAAATGGATAAAGCTATTGCTTTCACATTCTGCGTTCTGTCCAAGTTTAATTTAATTTATTTAAATTAATTTAATTCAACATACAGACAGTTTAACCTTGGGTATGCAAACTTGCTCCTTCATTCTGATATTTTTGCACCAAAGACAAATATATAGTTCAGGTGGGGCTATCCTCCTTTTTGTCCTCATGTCCTCTGCCCAGAAGGCATAGCCTTAAAGTCGAATACTGTCTGGCTTTTTGAGTGTCTTCTGTATGGTGTGGGGTGGATTTGGACTATTTTCACAACAGCAGTCATTCACACTTTCATGTATTGTGATCTTGTAAATTATCTGTTTCTTTTTTCTTTTGTCCTTCCACAGACTCAACAGCCTAGATTTACATAATTTATTTCCTGATTTTAGCAATAAGCTTTAATCCAGCCCCTTCAAATCTATGATCAGTGTAGTCCAGTGATGGCGAACCTTTTAGAGACCGAGTGCCCAAACTGCAACCCAAAACCCACTTATTTATCGCCGGGTGCCAGGTGGGCGTGGCCCACTTGGTGGTCATGGCTGTGGTGGTCATGGCAGATTGGGTGGGTGTGGTCAAGGTGGGATGCCTGCGGGCCAGGCAGGGTTGGGGGAGATCCAGGGGGTCTCTGGCAGGTGGGGCAGTGGGCAGGAGGCAGGAGGCTTGTCCTGTGGGGTGAGGTGAGGCAAGGCGGGGGTGCCATTGTCACAGGGCAAGGTGAGATGGGCCGGGGCGGCTGCTGCTTGACACCATCGGTTCCTGCACACAGAGGCAGCAAGCACATGGATGTTGGGATGCATCTGGCCATGTGGGACCTCAGCAGGAGGCTGGTTGAAGAGGGATGGTTGCCATCTCTAGGGCATGGTGCGTGTGCCCATAGAGAGGGCTCTGAGTACAGCCTCTGGCACGCGTGCCATAGGTTCACCACCACTGGTGTAGTCCCTAGACTTGTCGTATATTTCTTTGGTGAACTTTGAAAAGCACACTGTTGTCAATTCTATATTATTATTAGCACATATCCTTAAAAATAAATATTTGTTGGAAAAACATTGCAATTGAAAAACCAGTGTTTCTAAAACTGGAAAAAGTACTTTCGTATACATGTGGGCCTAATTTTTTTTTTTGGGAGGGGGATCTCATTTGATCTCCTTTCCATTCTTACATCATAGGCAATCTCATTATTTTGAAAGGATTTAACCAAACAGGATGGCAATTTGGGAATTTGAAGTCCTAAACATCTAGGGGGTAGTAGTTTGGGAAAGGCTGAGGCAAATGACGATATGTACTCAATAATTTTAGAAACTTTGTTTATGGCATATTTAAATTCCCTGAAAACTCTCTTAATTCAGTACAGGCCAAAACATATACATTGGACAATAGTAAACATCTAAGTATAGTTACAGGTTCCATGAAGTTATTTTCCACTTTGGGATTCGTCCATTAGATCAATTTTGCCATAACATGAAGTATGAATTCAGTTACTGTGTTTTGTAATTATGACCTATGGCTTAATATGGTATATTAGCCCAGGTAATTATGATTAATCAAAACAATCATGGTTAATAAAACCATAGCACAGTATGTTCTCTGAACTCAGCCCATGTCTGATATGAAGCTGAAATGTGTGAGCTTATAGGTAGCCAGTTGGGCTGTGGGAAAATAGGGCATCAGCATGTTAATTAATCATATCAAAAATTCCTTGGAAAATCTACTCATGCTGAGGTAGCAATAACAAGTAATACATGACACAGCCTTTCAATGGAACAGATGTCTTATTTTACAATCATTCAATCATTTGAGATATGCTTATACATAAATTTGTGGAAATAGAAAGCCCACCTGTGCCAGTGAAGCATCATAAATATTTGATCACACTGTTCAAAATATTCTCTACATCTACCTTTATCAGATTTGGAGGCTTATATTATTCACTGTGTTGTAACTTGAAACATAGTACATGGTACTGAACATGGTAACCAGAATTTTATATCAGGCAAGAAGGCACAAGAGTATTAAAAAGAAAAGAAAAAAAGCCTAAACATGTTAAAACTTGCAGACTAATGTATAGAATTATAGCTATTTTAGTATACGTGGTAATTCAATTTATATCACAATAAACACTTTGACTTTAAAAAAAATCCACAAAATTTAATGACTGAGCCTAGAGAATAAAAAGTACTGATAATCCTTAGATAACCCAGGCTTTATGAACATACATGTTCTGCAAGTAAGGTTTCCATTTACATATTTCTTCCTCAGGGTTAGAAATCACCTATTTACTGCCAATAATCATTCTTTTTTTCTCACCAAAGAATGGCTTAATTCTAATATTCTCCCAATATACAAGAAAGACAATAGACAAAATTCAGTTATGTATTGCTCAATTAGCTTAGTGTCCCAATTAGCAAACTCTATGCCTGGTTTTTATACTGTAAACTTTTAGATTGGATGTACTGAGGGAATATCTGGGTTCTAAACAAGTTGGTTTTAGGTCAGGATATTCTACAATAGATCAATATGCAATTTCCTACCATTTACAGTTAGTCCTTGATTTACAACCATTTTTTAATAACTATTTAAAGTTACAGCAGTGCTGAAAAAAATGACGTATGATCAGTCCTTGCATTATAAATGTTACAGTGTCCCTGCAGTCATATGATCAAAATTTGGGTGCTTTGCAACCAGCATTCATTTACAATAGTTACAGCATCCTGGGTTCATGTGAATGCCACTTACCTTCCCAGGGGACTTACAACAAGCAAAGTCAATTTACAAAGTCAATGGAGGAAGCCAGATTTACATAATGACATCAGTGATATGCTTGACTACTGCAGTAATTAATAACCACAGCAAAAAGGGGTTGTAAAATTGGGCACAACTCACTTAATGAGCCTTAATCAAGGCTCTAGTTTTCTTTGGAAACTGCTTTAAGTCTCCTGTTAAATGGGAAGTTAACAAAAGACCAAATGAGGAAGTTAAAGATTTCAAGTGCCTAAACATCTACTTCAACTGTCCACCCTGTGGAATAATCAACTTTATGAGCTTTCTACAGATCATCTTCAACTTACAACTGTTCATTTAGTGACCATTCACAGTTATAATGGACTCCCCCCAAAATACCTACATTCCAGTTCTGAAGTTCCACGTTCTATGCTTAGGTCCTTGTTTAGCTAGAGTTTGTTTACATTTCTCTTTGAGCCCACATGAAACAGAGCTAACTAGAATTTGGGCTGAAACAAATTTTAGGAGGGAAATCTCTAGTTCACCTCACCCTACTGGATAGATTTTAAAGAGGCAAATTCTGATTCTGATCTGGTATTTCTGGTCTCTCATCCCTTATAGCATCATCACTCAGCCAAGATAAAGCCTTAATTGAACTAAAATGAAGTATTTTGGATTAAGATCTATAAAAACACAGGGTCAAAATCATCCAGCCCTGTAATGGCACAATTGAAAGTTCTCCATGGATGACTCCTAAGAATTTCCATACTGTAACATCCTACATGTTCTACATAGGAGGCTTTTTAACCTGATTCAAATTGGTGTACTATCTATTATAGAGATCTTAGGCAAATGTAACAGTTCCCCCCCCCCAAATGGGTCAGTGATATATGTATTGTTACACTGCTCATTGTAGCCCCCATGATGTCTGGTACTCATAAATTTGATTATCAGAAATTTTAGTTTTCTCTCTGATTAAGAAATTACATCTTCCTTTTGCAAGACCTAACTTGGACAGCCACCATAAAGATTGCTAGGTTTCTAAATATAGCTATTGTTTACACAAGCTGGGTGATATCCTCTTCTCGTTAATTGTTTCAGGTTTGCTTTTTTTCTGTGTTTTAAATTTGTACTTGTGTTTTATTGTCCAGGACCACAAATAAATAACTTGATTTAATATATAACCTATTTGTGCAATCAGTTTGTGTGTTTGGATGAGAAGAATGTTGCTTAGGCCCAAAAGTTCTTCAAAAGAGAAAAGGATAAATAAGAAATCAATAAATGTTTAGTTTACCAAAGTGTAGTACTTATAAAACCTTATGTTCATGAATGTTAATAAGAAAAACAGCTTTCATGCTATCTTTCAAAGGTCAGTCTGCAAAGCTCTTTTACAGGGTGCTAAAAAAAGAGAGATTAATCTATTCCATGGGTACCAAAGCATATATTTTGAAAGTAGGTATCATAATTAACACCTGTCTATAGCATCGTATCTCTTTAAATAGCTGTTTTGATCATTGCAAAGTTTTGAAAGTATTTCCTGACACCTGGAAATTTCATAAATATTTCCTGTTTTTATTGTGTCTGGAGAAGACAGGAATTTTCCAAGTTGAATCCGATTCCTTGACAGATATTTGGATGACCTGCAAAGGGGTATTTATTTATTTATTTATTTATTCCTTACTGGATGTCAATATGAAATTTTATTTTGGGAAAGACAAAATTGACAAAGCTAGTTGAATGAGGACTGTGATATCATTTTATCCTTTTAAGGTAACAAAAACATTTTACAAGTGGTGAGTATAACATTATTTTTAATGTGCAATTCTTAATAATTATTAGCCATCCTTCACATTCGCTAATTTTTTTATTCTTGATGGTTGCGATCTAAACACAATTACAAAGGAGTATGGAATAAAGTAGAAGAGATAGTGGTGTAATCCTCCCATCAATCCACCCAGCAAGTTCAGAAAATATGTATAGGAACACTCTCTAACTCTCATAAATTGATGACAGATAGCCGATAACCTCTGACAAACTTCATTCCTGAAAAAAATCCTTGGTATATTGTATTCTCAGTTTCATATTTCAGTTCTATGCCCATCCATCCATTAGTTCACCTTGGTGCTCAAAATAGGTCTTATTTTTAAGAAAGCATTTATTCAAGTCTTTATTTCAAAATATTTAGGCCACTTTTTTAGTATTCCAATCCACCCAAGTTGGCTTACCAAATCAACAATACAGGAAATAACTATTAGAAGGCTAGAGATAACAAAAGATCAGTTTGTTGTAGTGGTCACTTTCTTTGAAAGCTTAAGAAGGCACACATGGGGGAGGGATGGGGCGTCCTGTCTCTTTTTGCTCCTCTACAGTTATTTACAATTACTCTGTGAGGTACATGAGAGAGAGAGAGAGAAAGAGGGAGGGAGGGAGAGAGAGACAGAGGGAGAGAAAAACAGATCCAAAGTCACCCAGTAAATATAGCTGCATGGGGACTTCAGTATGGATTTTCTGGTTCAGGTCCAACATCTTAATCATCCTATTATACAGACAGTCCTCAACTTATGACCACAATTGAACCTAAGTGAGACATTTGTTATGTAAGTCTTGCCTCATTTTATGAACTTTCTTGCCACAGTTGTTAAGTGAATCCCTGCAGTTGTTAAGTTAGTAACATGGTTGTTAAGGGAAACTGGCTTCCCCATTGATTTTGCTTGTCAGAAGGTCACAAGGGGATCACATGACCCTGGGACACTGCAGCTGTCATAAATATGAATCAGTTGCCAAGCATCTAAATATTGATCACATAAACATGGGGATCCTGCAATGGTCATAAGTGTGAAAAACAGTCATAAGTCACTTTTTTCAATGCCATTGTAACTTTGAATGGCCATTAAATGAACTGTTGTAAGTTGAGGACTACCTGTACTGGCTGATGATGTCAGCTATTACACAAAAGGACCTTTCCATAATGGTTGTCCATAGTTGTCCATAGTATATGCTTAGGGGCAACTAAACAAGAAGACTCTCCATTGGAGGGCTTTTGTCAATTTCATTTTGACTTCTTTGAGTTGGACCTCAGGAGGGAGATGCAAAAAGCTAGCATTTGTAATAGTATGTGGGAATGACCTTGAGAGATCTAGTCAATCATCATGCAAAAGGTATCTCAGCCCACAGAAACAAAACGGACCTGGGAATTGTCTCGGAAGGGATCCTCCCTGGTTTTCTGGAAAGTAAAAGTAAAGGAGAGAAATGCTTTCAGACTTACAAGGTTTGATTACTGTAACCACACAATGAAGATAGTGTTAGTAGTCATGGTCTGTTCTTCTTATCTGAACTACTTTAAAGGTCTGACAGCATTTGCCACGCAGAACCTGAAGCTGTGGAACCAAGTCAATGAAGTGAGAGAAGAATTCCCTCCAAAGGGGATTGGAGACCATCCTGTCTTCAAAAACATTTGAACAAAAGCACTCTGGCTTCATAGCAGTCTCAACGTAATGACTTTTGTACCAGAGTTAAATCAACTTAGCTTTCCAGTGCTACTGATACCATGGGAAATCAGAGATCAATCACCATAAACTTTTCAGGGATTAGAGCATGACATGGTTTCTATGCAGAAATCCATGTATAAGTCCATCATGTCTTATTTATACATCAGTCGTGTGCTATTACAGAACATTCTCATAGATCACCCACATTGGCACATTATTCTTTATTTCTTTCTTCCTGACTCCAGTTAGCAAATATGTACTCTGATATTTTTATGGCATTCTTATTTATTATAACAGATACAATCATCAGTGTCAAACCTGACTTAATAACAATTATTATCTAAGAAGATTGGTGGGGTGGAGGTTTTTAGCCAAATTGTAACAATTTTGGATATTTTTATTTGAATGGTTGCACAGAGTGAGTTGGATTTGTTAGCCTAAATTACCCATTTCCTTTTTATTATACTGTGATCCTATTTATTTGTCACTGGTTTTATTCATACTGTTCTAATCTTCTTGTAAATCACTCTACAGATTTTGTGAGGAAAAGTATTCTTAAACAAATAATCAGAACAAAAGAAACAGTATAATTCTAAAAATCTTTGTGTCAACCACAAATTGATAACAAAAGATTATTAAGAAAATAACATTGGTTGTCTTTTTAATTTCAAAATGTACTTCTTGGAGAATTCTGTGCTTGTCAGCATGATGAGAAATGGATTTTCAAAGTGCAGAAAAGGGCCTGAAATGAAGATCAAAGCATTCCTTCTCTTCCTAGGTCTATTTTTGAAGAACAAGGCCAAAACACAAAATTGAAAAGCTATTGAAATCCAAAAACAATATTAGCAAGACCTGAAGAATGAAATACAATGGAAGAGGAGAATGCAAGAGAGTCCTTGCAGCTGTGACACATTTTCCTACTTGCTATTTTTAGCATGCTATTCCTGATTTTTATTTTGGATTTGTTTGGCCTCCTATAATACTTCCTAACTCTTTTATAGCTCTTCCTTATAGAATGCATTACAAACATTCTTTTCTTTCCTTCAAAGGAAACCTAAACACTCCTAGCCAGCTTTAGAGATATGTGTTTATCTTGGCAAAGTTAGTTTTCTTGGTCAGTACCATTTGAGAAAACCGTTCTTTTGGGGTTGTTGTTTTTTTTTGCTTCTGCTTCTTAATATTGATGATTTTCTACTTCTCCTTTGAACAAAGTTATAAGGATTTATTTTATTTATATATCAACTTCTTAACTGCTCGTCTCTCTTATATTAGATTATTAAATTATTGACAGTTCAGGTCTAACATTACATGCAGATCCAGTCCTATTCCATCAACAGAATAATTTGGAAATGATATTTAGAATTAATAGAACACTTGGATTTTCCAAATGGAAATAGAGATTTAGAAAAATATCATTGAAATTCTGCCAAAGAAAGATTTAGTATGACCATGTATCCTAATGTTGAGAGGACATCCCTTTAAAGGCTTTTTAGTAGTTGGTGCAGTGTTTGAAGTTCTCCTTTATTTGAAGTGCTGCTAGTCTATTTTAGAGTTGGGTCCTAGGTTGCTTTGTGGCTTTTGGGAGTATAGCCTAATATAGGGCTTAATTGTCACTTCATTGTCCCATACTGGTTCTTTTTTTTTTTTTTTTTTTTTACTATTTTAATCAACTAGAGCAGTGTTTCTCAACTTTTGCAAGTTTAAGATGGGTGGACTTCCATTCCCAGAATTCCCTAAAAAGCCCAGAATTTTGGGAGTTGAAATCCACCCATCTTAAACTTGCCTAGGTTAAGAAACATTGAATTAGAAAAACCAATATTCTGATCTGTGGCCTTTATTATCCCAATATCTTGAATTAGACCATGCAAATGTTACAAGTTTAAGCTCAAATCGGTCTTGTTCTTTCAATTGCTATGCTTTTTATAACATTTTGCGTGATGCATAGATTAGGAGATCTGGAAGCACAGGTTTTTTTTCCCCCTGAGTTGACCTTTATTTTCCTAAAGGGGAATATTTGAACCTGAAAGTAATTGTTAGCTCATTTTGTTCGGGCCAACCTAATCCTCTGGTTCTAACATTCAGCTCCATTAAACTATTGACCAAGATAATTCTATTTTAGTATGCTTTAGACTTTAAAAACATTTATTTGTACTTTGTAGGATGTGCAACAAAATACTATAGTTTGGAGTACTTCATCTCAGAGTTAGAAACTGTCTATTATATTCCCTTCCTCATCTGTTTTTCATTTTCTTTTTCTATAGTCAACTTTTTGTTGACACTGAGCATGGTACTCACTGGGATATTCAGAAACTTCCATTAGCTGTGGACCTTCTTCTATCCATTCTTAGACTGGGCTCATGGACCAGAAATTTCTCAGTATATGTTATAGTGGGTTTATTTACCTTTCTAGCATTTTTGGCAGCATTTGTCTACATGAAAATGTCTGCCAATTATTTGTAAAATACATTTGTAAAATATATTATTTTTATATTACCATTTTCAGTGATAGACTGCATTACTTCTCTTCATAAGAGAGGGGGAGGGACAGGGAGAGGGGGAGAGGGAGAGGGGGAGAGGGACATGGAGAGATTGAGAGAGTGTTTTTTAATACAGTGTTTTTCAGTTCTTATGAACCTATGGATTTTGTTGTGTCTTCTCATGCGATTTGCAATTTTTTAAGAGCATGCTGAGTGAAGTCTTTTCTGTTAAGCTTTTTGGATTAATAGAAGGCTGGGTGAAACCATTTCTATATAAAAAAGGAAACTGCTCTTTTCAGGAAAATTGCAACTTATCCTCAGTTGATGGAAACAATACAACTTTCAGACAGAATGGTGCCAAAGGACCAGTGAATAACTTTCCCAGTGAAGGAGATAAGCAATGTAACAGTTGATAGACGTGAACATTGTGACCTAAGACTGTAACCCTGATAAAGAATTCTCAAGTATTATAGGCACTGCCTTTTTATGGATACTGCCTTATTCATTCCCTAATCCATTACAATGAACAAGAGGCTGGGGGCAGTGGTGGGATTCAGCTGGTTCTCACCATTTCGGCAGACCCGGTAGCTATTTTTTTGTTGCCCAGGCCCAGAATGGACTTCTGGAAGCGGCATCCACACATAGAACCGGTTGTTCACATATTTGAATCCCACCACTGGCTGGGGGTCATAAAAGATCAGTCATACTCAAAGAGCCTATTGGGAATAGCATTTTGGGGCAGAGGTCAAAATCACCATCTAGAGCACAAGGTTGTCCAACCTTGGCAACTTTAAGATCTGTACACTTCAACTCCCAGAATTCCCCAACCTGCTACCCAACAACCATTGCTGGCTGGGGAATACTAGGATTTCTGGGAAGTTGCCAAGGTTGGACATTCCTGATCTAGCAGAATAAAGAGGAGGCTTCTCAAAAGCAGCAGGGTTAAGCTGCAAATGAACACCTCCAAAGAAATCATTTTTAAGTAATGGGGCAATGTCCCTCCAGTTCAGGGGGAAGAATGAAAGAAAGTGTATGTAAGGTTACTAAGGCAGTATGTATATAACATGTACATAGGTTGCATATGTGCAACAGATAATAGATATCAGTGAACTTAAAATTTTTTTTTACCATGGTTTTGTGTTTGAGAGCCCAGATTGCCTAATCTTTGATCCTCATGTTATTTACAGAAGCATCTCAGAGAACATGTGATCCTGTCCACAAAGCAGAGGTAATTAACTTTAAACAGGTTTTAAGATAGAAAAAATGTCAAAACCAGTCCAGGTTTTATGATTCTAGCCAGTCTATTACCATTTGTCTGAAAGTACAGTAAATCCAACGAACCTATTTAGATTGAACAGGCAGATAGGGAAGATTGCAAAGTATCAATGTTTCTGCCCTTGGAATACACACTCATGGGGATGAGATGGGATTGTCATTAATAAACTCCTTATGATTATAAATACAATACCGTCCTATTGGGGAGAACAATGCACCCCCATATTAGTGTTCTCTATTGCTTCTTCTCCAATGAGAATGCAGTTTGCTGTTTATACCAGGTAGTAACTTATCCTAGACTGGGCTTTATCTCTTTCCCTGATAATTGTGGTATAATTAGGGTAGAACATCAGGAACTGACATAGGTCAGGGCAGCAAAGAGATGGAGAGACGTATCTCAGACTATAACTTCAAGAATGCCTCATCAATTTCTCCTTTAAACCTAGTGGTGGGATTCAGCCGGTTCGCACCACTTCGGCAGAACCGGGAGCTAATTTTTTATTGCCCAGGCCCAGAATGGACTTTCAGAAGTGGCATCCACACAGAGAACCGGTTGTTCACATATTTGAATCCCATCACTGTTTAAACTCATTAACAAAATAGGTGAATATGCAGAGGATTCAGTATTAAGTTAATGTGTTCCAAAAAGGCCTGCTTTCTTAAACACTTTTTCTGGGTGAAGATATACTTTTCCTAGCTAGAATCAAGCTTTTATGTAGAGATTCCTCTGTATTTGTGCAGAGAACCGCAATGTCTTTTCAGAGTGTGCGTTGCTCGCGGCTGATATGTGTGCATAGGTTTAGTATGGTCACAAATATTTCAGACATCCTAATGCACTGATTGGTGTCTTCCCTTCATGACCCGTGTGGTGGCCTTCTCAATGCATAACGTTTGCTTGGTTGGCAACAGCAGTTTTAGAGTCACATGAGGGAATTTATTTGTGCAGCTATTGCTATGCTGTTGATTCGGATTTGGTTGACCAAAATATTCATCTGGCTGTGCCACTTCCAAAGAACATAGTTTTAGGTTGGTGCAGCAATGTTTACAACCAAAGCACTCCCAGTGGCTTTACTGCAGCTACTCCAAGCAATGTAATTTGAACTAATAATATTCTTTTTAAAAAATTGCTAGTTTATTTTTAAACCTTGACATAATATAGTATGGAATCCATTGCCCAGAATTTAAAGTATTTTGTTAGACACCCAACTATGTTCTCCAGTGTTGTGATTAATGGAATGTGCTGCTTTATTTTTCCCTTGGGAATCTGAAAGGCTAAAAGTAAGATCACAACTAAACAAAGGCATATCAATAACAGGAAGCTGTTGGTGAGAAATACCCTGATCTTCCTGTAAATTCACGTCACCGCTCTCCTCAGGGACAAAGGTGCACGAACAGCCCAGTAAATAATTATGATTTAATATGGGCCTTGCAATGCTGTTTACCGTACAACAACAAAAAAGAATTGTTTCTCAGGGTGCAAAAAAAAGCAAATAACAGAAACCCGTATCAATCTAATCAGGAAATACTGATGTTATGTCTGGGTCAGCTGCTGAAAACAGGTTGTAACCCATCAGCGTATTGACTAGATAGCTGGACATGCACCCAAAGAGAAAGATCGATCGTACAAAGCCCAAACATTCAGAAGATAATAAACTGGAAATAAAAGCCAATCAACTACTTGTATGCATTTTTTTCCTCCTGCACAAAGCACAAACAGTTCAGAATGAGATTGCAACATTCTTCTCAAGATGTTTACTGTCTTTGTTTGGAATTTACACACATAAAAAAGAAGCATCTTGTACTTTTTCTTTGCTTGTGTTTTTGTGCGTTGCAATGTGGGAATCTTGTGGCTTGGCTGCCAGAGAAAATGCTATAGGAAGAGCAAATGCTTATAATGGCCTCTAGAATAAATAGCTCTCAAGTGGGTCTCCAAGCATTTCCTAACAGGAGAGCTCCTTTTGGGGGTTCTGGACAACCACTCTTCCAGCAAAGCATTCCATTCTGCCCCCATTCCATAGTCTCCTTTTCTTTTCCGACTGTGACTTTATCTGGGGTTACTGAGTGATACCATTACATGCTGGTTTTTTGGTTTTCTCCTTAGTAATTTTGGGACTTCTGCAAATCTTGTGGTTCTATTCAACTGGTTGATGCCTCCCTCTGGTATGCAGATGGTGCCATTTTGTCTGCAATCGGATTGGCACTTACTATATGTTCATTGTTAGGAATGAGGCATTAACTGGCAAATTTTGAACTTGGAAACTCTTGTGACCTGAACTCCTATTTGACCTCAGGAGCAGATTCATTGGAAGATTTCAAAACTGACAGCGGCAGATGTGTTTGTTCAACTACACTTGATTACACCCATCCGTTCAGTGACCATTTGAAGTCACAACAGTACTGGAAAAGTGACTTACCACTAGTCTTTGTACTTATGACCATCACAGTATCCCCAGGGTCATATGATCAAAATTTAGGCACTTGACAACTAGCATGTATTTATGATGGTTGCAGTGTCCCAGAGTCCTGTGATTGCTTGTGACTTTCCCAGACAGCTTCAGACAAAGCAAAGTTAATGCGAGAACCGGATTCACTTAACAACCATATGATTCATTTAACAGCTACAGTGACTCATTTAACAACCATGGCAAAAAGGTTATAAAATCAAGTGCAAAGCACTTAACTGCCATGCTTAGCAATGGAAATTCTGAACCCAATGTTAGTCATAAGCTGAAGACTACCTGAAGCTATGCTTTCTAATTGTATATCATACTGTGTATTTTTCAATTGAAAGGGCTCCATGGCTGAAGATGCTAAACAATCCCCATCTTTCATGGATTGTCTATCAATATCACTCTTCAGCTCAATTGCGAAAGTATTAGTACAACTCTAGTGACGTTTATTTAATAAGATGACATGGATCTTTATCTCCTCTGCATGACTCTGGGAAGTTAAATAGTTTTCTTCAAACAGCAAGCAATAGTAGGAGCTAGGGTTTTTTGTGTGTGTTTTTTTAAAAAAAAATACAATCAGGCCTACTTTTTTGCACCACTAAAGTTTTTATGTTTGTGCTTTGGGTATGACATATGGCCATCCAATCTTGACTGACCTTGAAAGTTAGATATAATCATGCCTGATTGGCATTTGGATAGATTTCCAGGGAATATTAGACCTTAATTAAAATGAGAAATTGAAAAACATCAGGGAAGACAGAGATAAATCACACTAGGCTGGGAAACCCTAGATAAAATGATGAAGCTCTTCAACAAGGAAAACTTGTTTTAATCAATGTACTAATTAAAGACAAGTTCAAAGATTTTTTCTCTTTTATTTAGCTCCCACAAAGTCTGTATACAAAAAAAAAAGCATTAAAATATCTGCGGAAACTTGCATCACCACTTTATCCAGCTTCTCTCCCAAAATATTTTGGAGATAATCAGGCAAGCAGTTACATAAAAGCCATTTAGAACAATTCAGTCTTTGTAAAAGAAGTCTGGGAAAAACACAATTTGCAAAAGGAAAAAACCAGCATCCTCATTTTGGCTTATTAGATTTTAAAGCTAAGTTCAAGTCAGGGCAGTGGTTTAATGCAAAAGTTTAGTAAAAACAAATAATAAATAGTAATAAAATAATTATTAAATTCTATCACTCAAGCTTTTAAATCTGTACTGAAGCACTATTGAAAAAGATGCCAAGTGTCATTTTTTGAGAAACATACAACAAAGATTCTCTAAAGAGATTTCAATTTTTTTCCAAATCATATTTATATTTTCTTACCTATCTAAACTATGCCTCCAAAGAATCATTAAAATATTGCTGAGTGTCCTTTGAACTTTTCGTCATGCTTCCAGACGCCCTGTGAACATTGGCTGTATATGAACATCTGGATTTAGTAGAACAAACACAAAAAGTTCAAGTTTCAGAGGAAATCTCAATGCTCCCTGTCAGAGGTGACAGGAAACTAAAAAGGCCCTTAGTATGGTCTTTAATACAAAACTTCCTTTAACATTAAGTCTTTGAATAAATCCCCAGCTTGGTGACCTCAAATCATGTTCTAACTGGAAATTCTTGGAACTGTAATTGTAAGACCTCTGGATGAGCAAGCTAATATAATGATCATGAAATTGATGTTCTAATAACGATTTGTGGAAATTTATAATTGTTCATCAAGTCTGCCATTCAAGTTTCCAATGTTCTTCATCGTTACAGTATGTTCACATTCTTTGGACATCTGTGCAGCTCTGTTTGCTTCACAATGCAGCTTTCGGACTAAAAGGTAAAGATGCTCTTAAATCAAGCTCAGATCCTGGGAATTGCATTTATGCAGTTTTCTCAGTAGTATTTTAGAACTGGTTTGATAGCCTTCCTATTTTTTTTAAATTTCCCTATCTATAAAATAGCCCTAGGTTCCTTTCTCCAAATACCAGCCAGGACCAAGATGTTCTTAGCATCTAAGAACAGCCAAATTATCTACTGTAGATATAGCCATTTGCTTAAGCAGAAGATACATATGAGAAAAAAAATGGATATGCCATTTGCTGAGCACAAGATGAATGTGCACATGTAGTTGGGATGAACCATGTATGCATGAAATATAGGACAACAGTATCATGAAGGCTACTTTAATAGATTGGTCTCATTTTCTCAAATAGAAGTATTGTTGTTCAGTAAACATCTGCAAATGAGCACTAAGGACTCCATGGAAGACCTATAATCTCCTCTTGAGTCAACAAGCTGTAAGCCTCAATCAATCACCTGAAGCAGACAAGGGAGACCATGGAGAAAATGAGCAGGATTGGTGAGGGAAAACTAAGATAATAAGGAGATAAACTCTGGTTGGCCACCTACCCTAGGATAGGGTACTCATCTACTTGGAACAATCTTTAATTAAGCCATGCCCATAGCAGAAGCTACTCAGGAGCCACAAAGACCTCAATGACTTCAGGAAACAGTTCTATAAAATTGGGCATATATTTTGATATTCTTGCTCTGCTTTGAGACTTGGAGCTTGTTGACTCAAGAGGAGACTA
>NW_015386430.1:3381718-3387788 GCF_001527695.2 Protobothrops mucrosquamatus
CAGATGTTTAATGAACAGCAACACCTCTGGTGGTGTTAGATTATTTTAGTGGAATTAGATTATCAGTATTTCTTGGATGGTTATGGAATTATCTGGCATTTGAATTCTAGACCAACACAGACCACTCTTGTCTACAGCTGCCTCACTCTCCTTTCTTAGACCTGACATCTAACTCTGCTTCTTGCCCCTTACAGCTATGACTCTGGACTGAATTTTATGTACTTCTGTCTTGAGATCCTTGAATTCCCAGCTTCAACTCACACTGGAATTGCTGGCACTGCATCCTTGCTACTAGGTAATATCTGATCTTTCCTGACCATTTGAACTGCAGTCTTATCATTAAAACTGTTGCAACTTGCTAAGGTGATTATTCAGTCTGGAACATAACAGAAATGGACAGAAGATCAGCCCTTTTTTTTTGTCTTAGCAAGACCATTAATACTTCCGATTATTTTCTCTCTCTTTTTTAGCAAGACTGCTGAGCCATGTTTGTCTTACCTCCAAAAAGCAATTTCAAATAGATGAAATTCTGATTCCATCTTTTGAAACCTAATGGTTTGATTTTTGACTCAGTGCTTGCTTGTAGCTCTTCTGTCTTTGGCTGCTGCCCATAATCTTGATCTCAGTCTGCTCTCAGCGTGTACTTACTTTCAAGAGATTGCTACAACCACAAAAAAGTGATTGGGTTCCCTACAGAGAAACTTGATGTGTATAGATAAGCACCCTTTGTATCTTCATATATCTTTTACTTAGCCATACACTCTTCTCAATCTTTGGATTGCTCACCAATGTTATTTTCTCAAGTCACCCAGAACCTTTGGGGAAACAATGGGCCTGAAGAACATCTGTGAGATGTTATGAAGTGTTTGCAGTGCATCTGGAAGATAAAATCACTTGGATTCTTTTAGGGTTAGATAGTTTGGGGCAAGTCCAGTAAAGAAGGCTTCATCTTGAGATGTTAACTGGGGTGACTCTGAGACTAGTAGATCAGGGGAAGTGAACAGGAGTTTTTGAGACATGCTAGAAGGCATAAACATAA
This sequence comes from Protobothrops mucrosquamatus, assembly GCF_001527695.2. Classification (NCBI taxonomy): domain Eukaryota; kingdom Metazoa; phylum Chordata; class Lepidosauria; order Squamata; family Viperidae; genus Protobothrops; species Protobothrops mucrosquamatus. Next base: position 3,382,758 of record NW_015386430.1, read on the forward strand.
AGAATCGCCAGGACAGTGGAAAGATCCAATACAAAAGCAATGATCAGATAAGCATGGCTTAAATCTATTCCAAGAAACTAACTTGAGAAAGCATCTCAGGCTCTACCCAAAGAAAAAGCAAGGGAGGAAAAAAGCACATACAGACTTTCAAGATTGTATTACTATAGGCGTTATAATAAAAGAAGTTTTAGACCTTTATGTTACTGGGGTCTATTCTATAGTCCAGTGATGGCAAACCTTTTACAGATTGAGTGCCCAAAAACCACCTCGCCCCTGCCCGCCCCTGCCTCTCCTGCCCACAGGGCCACCCACCACCTCCATGGCCTGCCCCAGCAGATCGCCCAGGCGGCCCAGCAGCAGCATGGTGGCCATGCCCTCTGTCTGCGCCCCGCAGCATCTTACACAATGAGGCACAAGGGCGGAGTCTTGTCCCTGCTGCCCGGCTGCCATGTCCTTAGTTGTGCTGCTCTGCACAGGCTGCGCCTGGGGCGACTCTCCTCTGTATGTATATGTACCTACTCCATAGATCTAGTCTACTCTACACACTATGGCTAGATTCCCTAGCTTTTCTGGTTGCAAAATCTCCCAGGGAAGTAACAGCAGGTTGGGTTACAGCAGTGGTAAATATATTCTTGAGGAGAAGTTGGTATATCCTTAAATCCAAATTAGTTTATTTATTATATGAGCAATTTTCTGATAAGTACAATTTATTTATTATAACAAAATCACCTTGAATAGGATGAAACACAAATCCCTATTTTAATTAAATAAAGGCTAAACACTTGTTATAATGAAATCTGTTCCAATCTGATTCAGGAAAAAACAGCTATTAGTTTTGATATTTCCCACTGGAGACAAGCACGAAACAAAAATAACAGTGATGTTTATGTGCAAAATAAACAGAGAACACAAAAGTGTTATAAGCGTTAAAAACCTCATATGAGTATCAGAAATGTCCCAGCAGAAAACACATGACTATTTGCCACACTGAACTTTGTATATGTGTGTAAAAACGTCAGTATAGTGTTGAACCCGAGGCACTAATATTTCTAATCTAAGAACATGCTCGGTAAGGCCACTGTGATTTATTTGGAAGAGAAACAAATTTATATTTATTTCTGTATTAAGAAAATATACTAAAATGAGCAGGCAAGGAGAACGGCAAAATCTACAGGTGTGGATAGGGCAAAAAAGTTACGACAGTGGTATCAGTGCAATTGAAGGCAACTCTTTTGTACTTGCATACAACACTGACACACATACAGATAATCCTGTTAGCAACTAAACAACACTGAAAAAAGTGACTTATGACCCATTCTTGCACTTATCACTGTTGCAGCATCCCTATGCAACCAGCATGTATTTTTGACAATGGCAGTGTCTCAGTGTCATCTGATTGCCATATGGAACCTTCCTAGCCACCCTCTGACAGTCAGTGGGGATTCACTTAATGACATGATTCACTTAACAGCCGGGCCTTGTATTATATTTATTTATTTTATCACCTTTATTATTTTTTTATAAATAACTCAAAGTGGAAAACTTACGGTATTTAATACTCCCTCTTCCTCCTATTTTCCCCACAGCAATAACCCTATGAGATGAGTTGGGCTAAGAGAGTGAGCAATTGGCCCAAAATTAACCTGCTGGCATTGATACCTAAGGTGGGACTAGAACTCACTGTCTCCTGGTTTCTAGTTGGTGCCTGAACTACTAGACCAAACTGGTTCTCTATATTGGGTTTTAGAGGTAGTTTCTAGCATCTTGAACTGCACTCAGAAACCTAGTGATTGGAATATATAAGTGAAAGAGGGAAGGCCCAGAGATAAAGCTGTAGGATAAAACTGGAAAAGCACAAGACAACATTTCAGGTTTACCGTAGAAATGCTTATGTAGTTTTCTTGATAGCAACATGGAATATCTTGCTAATGCGCTTTCCTGAGATGTTTTCCCAACTTCCCAGTCTTGCCTACTACTCTTTGAGATTTCCTACTGGCCTTTTTACCAGTTCTAATCAGGATTGGCTCTGCTTTGCTTTAAGATCACCAGAGTAGGCCAATTGCTTCCCCCTGCTGTGGATAGTTGGTAAAACCAAGACCTTAATGGCATAATAATAGTAATAAAATAAGGGTAAAAGGAAATTTAATATGAATGATATTAAAATATTTTATCTAAAAGAGAGGCTAGGGAAATATTATAAAATAAACTTAGAAATGTATCAATTTAAGATGAAATATACAGACTGCATTTCTTTTTGGAAATTGTTTAATATCTTTATCATTGTAATTACAGAGGAATATAGGTAATCCTTGACTTATGACCACGACTGAGCCTAAAATTTCTGGTGCTAAATGAAACATCTGTTAAGTGATTTTTTGCCCCATTTTATGACTTTTCTTGCCAGTTAAGTGAATCACTGCAGTTGTTAAGTTAGTAATACAATTATTAAATGAAACTGGCTTCCCCAATGACTTTATGAGATAGTCTCAAAAAGTGATCACATGATCCTAAAACGCTGCAACCGTCATGAATATGAGTCAGTTGCCAAGTGTACAAATTTTGATCACAAAACCATGCTGCAATGGTTGTAAGTGTGAAAAACAGTCATAAGTCACTTTTTTCAGTGCCATTGTAACTTTGAATGGTCACTAAATGAACTATTGTAAGTCGAGGACTACCTGTAGTGTGACATGGAGCTTCATGAACGCAGGAGCATTCATATAAATGATGTAACATGGGAATGAATTAGTATATCTCATTGTTTCACAGCCTGGGCAACTTTAAGTTGTATGGACTTCAATTCCCAGAATTCCCCAGCCAGCATATCGGCTGGAAAATTCTGGTAGTTGAAGTTTACATTTTAAAGATGTCACGGTTGAGAAACACTGTTATGTATTATGTGATTAAGATTGAGGAGTTGAGATCAGTAACACATTCTTTATATTTAATACATTTATCATACTGCTTATATTTAATATAAGATAGTTTAAGTAGACATTTGTGTTTTATTTTGTTTGGTTTATTTGATCACTGTGAAAGTTACTTTTTTAAAAAAAGGCTTCCTCAATACACTTTCAACAAATTAGGAGGAACACAACTGCACATGCATTCATTGATGTTTGTGTTTATAAACAATGCTGTATACTGAAATTTCATCATTGCTGTTAAAGATACATGGGGGTTTTAAAAGAGCACATTATTATCCTAATTTGGATTTTGGATTTGTTCCAATAAATAAAGCCAGTTTGAAATAATGGTTAATCCGCTTGGTTTCTAGGAGACTATGTGTTCTGGTCCTGCCTTAGGTATGAAAACTAAGGGTGGGTGACCTTAGACCAGTTACTTTCTCTCAACCCAACCCACCTAACAGGGTTGTTGTTATGGGGAAAAGAGGAGGAGAAAAGACTATTACATATATTGGCCACCTCAAGTTATTTGTAAAAAATAATAAAGGAGAGATAAAAATATTGAAAATAAATTAACAGACACTATTTTTTGCTTTTTATAGTTGATGTCCTCTTTCTCCTCAGCCTTACATTGCCCTCCAGTGGCCATATTGCTCTATTTTGTTGGGTGAATTTTATCTTTTGCTCCATATAGACGAGTACTACATGCAAAGGGGAAAATATATATCATAGTGAAGTTTTTCTAAATATCAAGATTTTTGCAACTATTGATAAGGCCAATTTTTACACTCAGAAGAGTGTCAGAGGTAGCAAGTGAGCTGTGAAAGTAATTACAGGTAGTTCTCGACTTACAACAGTTTGCCTAGTGACTGAAGTTACAACGGCACTAAAAAATTGACTTATGACCATTGCAGCATCTCCATGGTCACATGATTTATATTTGGATGCTTGACAACTGACTTATGATGGTTGCAATGTCCCGGGGTCATGTGATCACCTTTTGCAACCTTCTGACGAACAAAGTCAATGGGGAAACCAGATTCACTTAACAACTGTGTTACTAATTTAACAACTGCAGTGATTCACTTAACAAATGTAGCAAGAAAAGTCATAAAATGGGGTAAAACTCACTTAACAAATTTCTCACTTAGCAACATAAATTTTGGGCTCAATTGTGATTGTAAGTTGAGGACAATCTGCAATAATAATTTGCTACGGAGGAGGAAAATGGTAGCTGACCTTGACTTGCATTTAAAAAAAGCCTTTTCCAAAGAGCTTTCTTTGAGCCTGGGTGCTTTAACCTAAGCCCAATTTTATCATTGGGATTTCCAATGGAAATTTTTAATTAAATCTTAATTCAAGTACATTAAATTTCAATTTTGAATAAACTCCAAATATTATAGTTTTTGCTTTGTTTCTGCTCTGAGTGATTGGAAAAAGCATCTGGAATAATAGAAGAGATAATTTCCAGATAATTTAGAGACTGTATGAGTAAAACGATTCCCCCCCCCTTTTTTTTTAAATGGGAGTATTTTAAGTGGAACTCTATTTGAAAATCTTCCTAACAATTGAATAAAAATGATAGCATACAATTCCTGCATTCTGGGGCGGGGGAAAAGGTCTTTTTTCTTTCATGGACAATTTACAATTTGGTAATCACCTTTTAAAAGGTCTGATGGGAAGGTGTGCCGGTGGGGAAGATGACATACTGCAATTCTGTCATTGTTATCAATAATATATTGCTGTGTTCGTGGATGCCGGATCAGACATCTCGGGTGGACCCCAATCTGGCCATTGAAAGCGTGTCAGAATGAGCCCACAGCTTCTCCGGACGGGCAACTGCAGCATCTAGAAAGAGGACTACCCACAGAAATTGTCTTGTATGTATCTTAATTTACAACCCAAATGTTGGAGATGTGGAAATTAAGATGCAACGTATTTTCATATGTGGTGGACATGTAAGGAGGTTAAAGTATTTTGGATTAAGATTTGGTGGAATATTCAAAATATTTTTAAGAAAAAGATAAAGTTTAAACCACAGATATTTTTGTTGGGTATTTTGGAAGATTTGGATGCAAAAGAAGTGGAGTTGATGTTAAATCTTATAACGGCTGCAAGATTATTA
>NW_015386430.1:3387976-3390804 GCF_001527695.2 Protobothrops mucrosquamatus
TCTCCCCCTTTCTCGCCCCTCGGTGTAACCTGACCCGAATTGCAAGCGCGCCAGCCAGAGCACCAGTTGTTGGCGGGCGGAGCCCCGCCGTCCAGGCCCCGAAAGCGGCCTCTTGTTACCCTGGGCCGCCGGTGGCTCGCCCTCCGACCCCCGGAGAAGTCGGCATGGCCCCCGGCTGGTGTTCAAGAACCTTCTTGCTGCTCCTTCTGGTGCTCGCCAGGTGTCGAGAGACGCTCGCAGGTAGGGCTCGACTTCCGCCTGCGGGCAGGTGAGCGAGCGCGCGGCGACTGGAAGCGCAGCGGATCCCTGCAGACGGGAAAGAAGAGAGCGCTGGGCGCGCAAGAGCCCCGGGATACGTCCTCGAGTGGCTTCCCCTTCGAGCTCGTTCCTGCTGGGCCGGCTGCCTCTGCAAAGGATGGGCCAGGCTACCAGAGTGGGCGCCTGGGGGGCGGCTTTGAGTGGCTGGATTCCGCGGCCCCACCTGCGTGCCGGCAGCAGCGCTTGGAGCGGGAGGGCAGGCCGGGCGAGAGCGGAGGCAGAAACAAATTCGCCCCAGGGGCCGGAGGGGCGGGGGAGGGCTTCATTCCTCAGCCAAACAAAATCTAAAAGGGGAGGGAAACCCTACTGGTTCTTTTGGACAAATGTCAGCACAAGTCATTAAATGATGCTGTCCAGATGAGTGCACATCTGTGTAGACTGAACTTCCACGTTGTGCTGAGCATGCATCCCTGAATATTGGATCCATCACCAGAGAGCATTTGGCGCCACCTACTTAGCTTGAAAATAACTCCTTTTTATTCTAATGATCTATGCTGAATTCTTGGTTTATGGCTTTTGGGAATCCAGGAAATTGGACTGAGCAAGCCAGAGCAAGTTAACTGTGGGCAAGTGTGTGTTGTGAAACAGCCTCTTAAGCCTAAATCATGGTTTGGAGATCAGAATGGCAACACCCACACAACATGTTGAACCAAAACCAGACAAACATTGTGGCTTAGCTCAATATATCAGCCTAGCTATATGGGTCATCTTCCAATTACCACAAATCTTTGTCTTTAATGCTTCAATGGCTTCAGTTAGCATAACCAGTTATGAGGAATGGTGGCAATTATACTATTATTATCTTCTCAGTTGCGCTGTATTTCCTCACCTTGGCAACTCAAGATATGTGACATTTAAGATAGCTTATAGTCACTCATGCCTCAGTCACCTGTTCAGATTATTATAAAGTGCTTTACACAAAGCTGCCCTTGAAGACCATTTGAAAGCTACAATTGGTCTAGAATGCAGCAGTGCGGACAGTGTTGGATGCTCCTGGGTTTTTCCATGTTATATTTCTTTTGCACAAATTGTAGTGGTTCACAGATTCCTTCCTCCTTCAAAGTGTTGGCTATTACCTTTAAAACTTTATATAGGATGGGACTAGGTTATTTGCAGGACCATCTCACCCGGAGAGTATCTGCCTGCCCCACCAGTTCAATCACGCTCCAGGTCCCTTCTCTGAAATCTTGCCGTCTATTGGCACATCGGAAGTGTGCCTTTTCCATGGATGCCATTCACCTTATGGAACACTCCTCTCCTAGTGATACAGTAAGCCTTTACTCTTTTAGTCTTCTGAGAGGCTATTAAAACCTGGGTTTTAGCTCAAGTGTTGAGGTAATGTGGTTGTTATAGCATCCCAAAGGGATGACTGAGGCACAGGGTTGTGTTTTATATTTTATGGCTTGGTTTTATAGTTGTGGGGGGCAGGAGGTAGATGAGTTTTTTTTAAGATGGATAGCCATACAAATGTTACAAATAAAACAAAAGCCCAGAATTCCCTAGCTAGAATCCCAATTGCTGAGAATTTTGGGAATTGCAAAGCAAGCTAACTCCAAATACATGCTTCATTTACAGGAGAGGCTAAAAGAGCATTAAAAAGAGAGCTCAACAAGGCAGAACTATATAACACTTTACAAAATGTGTAATTTTTTTGAGCCCCTGCAACTGTCATGTGAACCCAGGGAAAGGCATGATTCTTTTAAGACCCAAAGAGAGTGCCAGTGCTGGCTTCAAAGTATTTTTCCCTTCAGATCCAAATAACTTCATGACTCTAGTGGAGAAGTACAGTGAGTGGTGTTAATGTCAACTAGATTTAGCTATATTTTCTTTTCTGATAACATTAATTTATTTGGCTTCTATTTCTTATTCCTTTTTTGCACTTCTTATAACAACCACACAATTGGTTAATTTTTCCATGACTATCTGTTCTTCATCTGGTCTTTCAGATCTTCCAAAGGTTGCACCCATGGCTGCTTTGGCTTAGTCCAGGGGTGTCAAACTGCCGGTCTGTGGGCCAGATGCGTCATGCCGAAACTGTGCTCATCCCAGCTCCGGCAATGGGGGAAAAGTCGCAATATGTCACAACACATCATGTGATGTTGCGAGTTTGACACCCCTGGCTTAGTCCATCCAACTTGATGCTGGTAGTCTTATTCTTCTCTTTCCTTTAACATTTCCCAGCATGAGAGCCTTCTCTAGGGAGCTATGACTTTGCATAATGTGTCCAAAGTAGAATAATTTGAGCCTGGTCATTTATGCCTCTAGTGAGAACTCGGTTGATTTGTTTGATGATCATTTATTTATTTATTTATTATTTATTATTTAAATTTATATACCACCCTATCTCCCTTACGGGACTCAGGGCGGTGAACAGGCAATAATAAAAATCACAGTAAATATTACATAAAAGCCTGCTCTAAAATATAAAACCCCTAACAAAACCCAATCAAAACTACGCCAGGCCGGCCGCATGGAACAGATGAGTTTTCAGGGCTCGGCGGAAGAGGCGC
>NW_015386430.1:3391184-3395751 GCF_001527695.2 Protobothrops mucrosquamatus
TAGGTCGGGGGGCAGGTCATTCCAGAGGGCAGGAGCTGCCACAGAGAAGGCTCTCCCCCTGGGGGTCGCCAGCCGGCATTGGCTGGCCAATGGTACCCTAAGGAGGCCCTCTCTGTGGGAGCGGACTGGTCGAAGGGAGATATTTGGTAGGAGGCGGTCTTATAATAACATTATTTACCTTTTGCAGGTAAATAATAACATTATTTACCTGCAAAAAGAATAATCTGATTGATATGTATATAAGACTTGGGGGTGGGGGTTGTTGCTAGATCTGTGGAAAAGTTTGATACTTGTTTAATGCATGTGAACTGGTTTATAGGCCACTTGAGTTTTTCATTCAGGAAAAATTGCCTTGTAAGGACAGATTTCTGAGTTAGAGTCTGAATTAAACCATTTTAAACTTTACAATATTAAAGTCATGATTCAAAACTGTTGGCCTGTAGAGGATAAAAAATTTATTGCCACTTTTGAAGATGAACCGCAGAATGTAAATTAGTGTTTATGTTATGCATGTGTGTTTTCAAATATTTCATCAGAAGGTTCTGGAAACAAACCAGAACCATGGAAATCAATAATTGTTTTTTTTACTTGACTAATAGGATTTGGATTATTCTCCTTGTGCCTGATTTATAACTACACGCCTGTAATATGCTGAAAATGTTTTCACAGTATATCTGTTGACAGCCTTTTGTCCCTCTCACCCCTAAACACATTCCAGATCTGCTTCTTAAAAATTCCTGAGTTCAAACAAGAGCAAAGCACTGTGGAGTTGCATATAGGAGCGAGTCCTAGGAAAACTAATCAACATGTAACTGCAAATCCTATAGCAGTGTTTCTTAACCTTGGCAAATTTAAGATGGGTGGACTTTAACTCCTAGAATTCCCCAGCCAACTTGCTGGCTGGAGAATTCTGGGAGCTTAAGTCCACCCATTTTAAAATTGCCAAGATTAAGAAACAGTGGGCTATAGATTGAATGGCTAGGTCTACATAAAAATACCTCTGTTCGATCAGGCCTGTATCTATCTTTATCCAGTATTTTGTTTCTTATCAGGTCCAACCAGTTGCCTCTGGAGCACTTACAAAAAAGAAAGGATCTCTCTCCAACTGGCATTTGGAGGTATGCTGCCCTTAACTGGGCAGTAGCATTGTAGCTTAACATTAATAGCCCTTGAGAGATCTGCTCTCCATGAATTTCTCCTCTTCTTTAAAACCTTCCAACTCAGTGACCATCACACATCTTGAAATGAATGCCACAGGGTACTTAGGTCTGAAGAATAAATGTCTACATTTCTTACAATCTGTTTCAGTGGATGATCTCTAGTTTTAATAGTTAAAAAGAGGAAAAATTTTCTCTTGGTCCACTTTTTCCAGTCCATGTATGTGTATACAGATAGTCCTCAAATTATGATCACAATAGGAAATTTCTGTTGCTAACCAAAGCAGTTGTTAAGTGAATTGTGACCCATTTTATGACCTTTCTTGCAATGAATAAGCAAATCATTGCAGTTGTTAAGTGAATCACATTGTCGTTAAGCGAATCCAGCTCCTCTCATTGACTTTGTTGTCCGAAGCCAGCTGGGAAAGTTGTAAATGGCAATCATATGACCCCAGAAACATTGCAAAATTCATGCTGGTTGCCAGGCGCCTGGATTTTGATCACTTAACCATGAGGATGCTACAATGGTTTTAAGTGGGAGCACCAGTCATAAGTCACTTTTTTCATTGTCATTGTAGCTTCAAATGGTCGCTAAACAAATGATTATAAATCAAGAACTACTTATACATCTCAGTCATGCTTCCCTTCCATCAATTTTTCCCAAGCCAAAATGCTCTATTCTTTTTTCATAGAGAAGGTATTGAAGATTATTTTGGTTGCTCCTTGTTGCCCTTTTCCTTGCTCTATAATACCCTTTTTCAAATGTTATTAACAGAAATGTGCATGATAATCCAGGTGTGAATGTGACCATTTATTTGGAAGGACCTTGCAATGTTGGTGTTTTCAGTTTTATTCCCTAATGATCCCTAACATAGAGAATGCCTCATTTTCATAGCTGGCTCACATTAAGTTTCCTTCACCAAGCTATCTTCTATGAGCCCAAGGTTTTTTTTCTGGTCTGTTATGAACAGCTGCATGTTATGTTGGTTGAATTAACATATCCACCAAGCCAATATGTGGTGTGTAAAACAAGCTTTACAACTTGGTGTGTTTATGGACCCAACTGATTGTGGTTTATTCAGCCAGCCACAGTTATACACATTGTGACTTTGGTGATCAAGAGCTGCAATTAGCAGCTTTGGAGGAGCTAAAAGCTGCAGTGGTAGTAAAAGAAAATAAGCAAGTCCTATGTCATAAAAATAGCTAGGGCTGAAATTTTCGTTCTTCTCCCTAGTTTTTGGGAAACAATTGTGTTTTTTTCTTTGTCATCAAAATCCTGGCAAACTATCAGAGTTTAGTGGTCACAAAAAGGCATTTGGAAGCCACAAGTGGTCTCAGATCTGTGAGGTATTCTTTTTTAGTTTGATGAGACTTCAATCACTTCATCTGATTGTTTTCCAAGCATTTGAATTCTGCAGATCTTTATCTATATTCTTTTTGCATTTTTAGCATTATTGATAGTTTTGGTAATAGAGCATCATAGAGTTTCTATATTTAGCAAGGTTTAAGAGGCTGTTTCAGAAGCGTCCACTTGTTATAAAAAGGGTTATTGGCAATGTCTTCTGGACCAGAATAAACACTTAGAATTTTGAGAAAATGCCATCATCTTAATATATGTCATTCAGAACGGATAAAACCAAAAAATTAGTGGACCAGAGGAATGCTGTGGATATAATTTACTTGGACTTCAATAATGCATTTGATAAGGTAGACCACAATCTACTACTTGATAAGATAGAAAAATGTGGGTTAGACAGCATCACCACCAGATGGATTCGTAGCTGGCTGACCGGCCGTACTCAGCGTGTAGTTCTTAATGGAACTGCATCTACATGGAGGGAAGTGGGTAGTGGGGTGCCCCAGGGCTCTGTTCTGGTCCCAGTGCTCTTCAACATCTTCATCAATAATTTGGATGAGGGGATAGATGGGGAATTCATCAAATTTGAAGATGACACTAAACTGGCAGGAATAGCCAACACTCCAGAAGATAGGTTTATGATACAGCAGGATCTTGACAGACTTGAACATTGGGCGCTATCTAATAAAATACATTTAGGCAAGAAAAACCGAATGTACAGGTGTATTATAGGTGGTACCTTGCTCAATAGTAGCAACTGTGAGAGGGATCTTGGAGTCCTAGTACACAATCAAATATGAGTAAGCAGTGTACTGCAGCTGCCAAAAAAGCCAACACAATGTTAGGCTGCATTAACAGAGGGATAGACTCAAGATCACGTGAAGTGTTAATACCACTTTACAATGCCTTGGTAAGGTCACACTTGGAATACTGCATCCAGTTTTGGTCACCATGATGTAAAAAAGATGTTGAGACTCTAGAAACAGTACAGAGAAGAGCAACAAAGATGATTAGGGGACTGGAGGCTAAAACATATAAGGAACGGTTGCTGGAATTGGGTATGTCTAGTTTAATGAAGAGAAGGACGAGGGGGGACATGATAGCAGTGTTCCAATATCTCAGGGGTTGCCACAAAGAAGAGAGAGTCAAGCTATTCTCCAAAGCGCCTGAAGGCAGAACAAGAAGTAACGGATGGAAACTAACCAGAGAGAGAAGCAACCTACAGTAGTGGCCAAAATTGTGGAAACCTTTTGGGAAAAGTGTACAGTAGAAATGCCACCTTTGGTTAAGTTTCCACCAATTTTTCTTCTAATTTCTTTATAACTGTAGCCCTGTTCACTTAATAATACTATTTTACATCGCTTTCTGGGCAACCAGTCAACTCTTTGCACCATTACTTTAATTTTATTATGTTTTACAAACTCACTAAATGTAAGGAAAACAAAAACCCAACCAACTTGATAGCGATCACATAACACACTGACAAATGTCCTCTCAGCTTCACTACATGACATCAATAACTGAATCCTACTGTGATCTGATTGGCTCATTGCCCCGAGAGGTGGTGTGCAGCCAAAAAAAAAAGAGACCTAAAGAAGTTGAAATTGAGGGTATTTTTAAAGGGGTGTTTTAAAATTTTTTTAAGGGGTTCGGGGTTTTTAGGGGGTTTAAGGGTTGGCCCGAGGGGACTTGGGGGAGCCCTCTCTGAGGCCGGGGCCAGTCCAGTCTGGGGGGCGCGGAATGGTGAGGGAGGAGACTGGGGGATTAATAGAGGGTGGTGTGATTAGTACGGTCAGTGGGAGGGGCAGGTATGGCGGGAGCAGAGGACCATATCAGGTTTTGGGAGCACGCACGCGCTGCTTACAAGCTTGTGGATGCTCCGATCCTCAGGGCTCTACTCGACTCCCTGGGACCTCAGATCCTCGGGCCCGGGACCATCGGCTGATGTTGTGCAACGCCAGGTCCGTAGTAAATAAGGCCCCCCTCATTCAAGAGCTGATTCAAGAGGGGGGAGCGGACCTGGCAGGTATCACCGAGACCTGGTTGGGCATGG
>NW_015386430.1:3397833-3410520 GCF_001527695.2 Protobothrops mucrosquamatus
TCCAACAAGCGGGACTGGCCTAGGGCAATTTTTAGAGGGGTTTTAATCATATTTTAATTAGACAACATTTAAATATTTCTTTTTAACTAATTTTAATTTTGTAATTGTTATTGGTGTATTTTTAATTGATTGTCAGCCGCCCTGAGTCCGCAAGGAGAAGGGCGGGATATAAATTCAATAAATAATAATAATAATAAAAAACAAGATGACACCTGATTGGCTCTCTAAACACTCATGCTCATTGGCTACAATCAGATGAAGGAAAGCTACCTGATATCAACCTAAGCAAGTTGTGCTTCCTTTTTCTGGTTATTTGGCTATAACCTTTCATAGAATACAGTACAGATAATTGAACAAACTTTGTTGCATTACATTCTTTATTAAATTATCTTTCCATTGATATATAATTTTATGGTACAACTCCAAATAAAAAGTGGTGTTATTAGCCATCAAACCTCAAAAATACACTTTTCCAAAAAGGTTTCCACAATTTTGGCCACTACTGTAAAACTAAGAAGAAATTTTCTGACAGTTAGAACAATTAACCAGTGGAACAACCTGCCTCCAGAAGCGGTGAATGCTCCAACACTGGAAGTTTCTAAGAAGAAACTGGACAGCTATTTGTCTGAAATGGTATAGGGTTTCCTGCCTGAGCAGGGGCTTGGACTAGATGACCTCCAAGGTCCTTTCCAACTTTATTACTATTACTATTATTATTATTATTATTATTATTATTATTATTATTATTATTATTATTATTATTATTATTATTATTTGCATAAAACCATTACTTTTGCTGGAACTCAATAGAGGAATGGCAATATAAGGATTGTGAAATATTTAGTTTATGACCTCTATTTTACATGTATAGACAGATATAATTTACAAATCTCATAACAAGATCATATATTTTTTTTTAGCATATTCCTGTTCTCACTTCAAAGAGTTTTTTCATTCCTAAATCTTGTTTTGGTACATTCTCTTCCCTTTTCAAGATAAAACATTGTCGTAGGTCTTCAGATACATAATGTCATTGTCAGCATTGTCACCACCACCCACAACTACTCATTCAATCTTTTCTACAGTCTCACAGATTCTGAAAACAGATGCTCGTGTTCAGAAAAAAGTTGAACATTATTTTATTTCAGAATGAAAGTAATTGGCAGCCTTTTGGGGGTGGGGTGGGGTGGGGTTAGAGCTATACCAGACATGTCAAACTCGCGATGTCATGTGACATCGCGCAACGTATCGGAGCTTTTTTGCCATTGCCGGCAATGGGGTGGGCGCGGCTCCGGTATGATGAAACTGGCCCACGGGCCGGCAGTTTGACACCCCTGAGCTATACTTTTCAAAAATCTTTGTTGAACCATATGGATACAAAAGTTTTCATCAGGCTAAAAGAGCCTAAAGGAGAGAATGTATGAAGGGGTTTTTTTGGGAGGGGGGGTGTTAGGGTGGTGTGTCCATTTTTAGTATTAAAATGATCCAGTTGTTTGGCAGCACCTAACTATCTTTGTCTGACCTCCAAAAAACCAAAAATCCTAACCAGGATTAAATTTGGATGTAGACTAACTGTGGGGTGGGGGTGGGAAGGTAAACAGGCAAGTCAGAATAGCATCCCAGGAAGATACTTCAACATTACCAAGAAAGCTACATGAATATCTCCATAAAGTCACAGGATTTGAACCTCACTTTGAGGCTCTGTCTTTATCTCTTAAGCTTTAAAGTGATCTCACCCCCACATTTAAAAATGCAGTGCAGTGCTCCACAATAGTTGTTTTGGTGCAGCAATCTCATGGTATGTTGTAGATTTCCTGAACAAAAGACAGCCCGGTATTACTTGGACAAAAATCCTTGATGATGTATGTTCAGACAAAAAACTCTATTATATGTTTCATTTTTTTCTTGTAATGGCCAGACTGATTCTGTTAAAAAGAAATAAAAGGAAAATAAGAGCAGCCTTCCCTTATCTCTCAGCAGACCAAATGATGGTCTGAAAAACACATTTAGGTCTTATGGCTGGTATCATTGTAACCTATTTATATGTTTGCCTTCTCATGAATAGGACTGAAACTTGGGATATAGGTGCACATGCGAGTGGGTAAATTGGGCTGCTTGAAAACATTGTCATGACTTAAGTACGAAATGTGCAGGGGAAATATTTATTTGACTTGAACACTACCTAATTCCTATTGACTCTGGTCAGCTCACAGAATAAAAACAAACAATGTACAATCCAGATAAAAAACAATGAGCAAGATGGCGAATCTGGCCAACAGCAACATACATAATGGCTCCAACCACTCTAACCTAAAGCCTGGGAAAACAGCCAGGTCTTTCAGGTTTCTGGAATGCTATCAGCCAGATCTCGGGAGGAACCTCATTCCAGAGGGCAGGCACTGTGACAGAAAAGCCATGCTTATGGGGGCTTTGCAGGATTTTATAGATCATAATCAGCATTTTAAATCACGCCCAGAAGCAAAGTGGCAACCGAACTTACGGAACAGAAGTGTTGCATAGGCATATTGAGGAATACCTATCGCTGTATTCACTGCTCCATTCTGGATCAGTTGAAGCTTCTGAGTGGTCTTCAAGGGCAGCCCCATGCATACTGTGTTGTAGTAGTTGAGCCACAAGATAATTATGGCATACATCTCTGTCTGAAAGATCTCCTGATCTAAGAAATGTTGCATCTGGTGCACCAGATGAAGCAACAACAACAACAACAACAACAACAACAATAATAATAATAATAATAATATAACAAGAACAACAACAATAATAATGGTGATGTTGGAAGGGACCTTGGAGGTCATCTAGTCCAACCCCCTGCTCAGGCAGGAAACCCTATAGCATTTCGGACTATGCAAAGGCTTTCCTGGCCACAACTGTTTCCTACTCAAGAGCAAGAATTGTGAATCCAGGAAGAGTCCAGGTTGTTTACTGCTCTTCAGTGGGGAAATGCTATCCCATTCAAGGTTAAATGTTCAAATCCAGATGGTCTTTGTAGGTTTGAGGCAGAGATGACTCCTCCCATACAAACCCTGCATCCACTAGGAAATCTCAGCAGCCTAACTTGGCCATCCTGAGACCATACTCATAATACTGAACCCCAAATTGATAGTCCTCATCCAGAAGATTCAGGTAGATGTTGATAAAAGGGAAGAAAGATTTGACCTCTGTGGCATCCCACAGAAGAGGGGACTAAAGTGTGACATCTCTCCCATCAATCAATACTGATTGAAACTGGCCCTGCAGAAAAGAAGATAATCACTTTAAAACCCTATCTCCAAGGCCCAGAGCCAGATCTGAAGAATACTGTGGTTGATAGTATCAAAAGCTACTGAGAGGTCAAGAAGCACCACATCCATCCTAGCTGTGCCACAGGTAATCTACAAACGTAAGCAAGACTGTCTTCATACTAAATTTTGGCCAGAAAACTGATTGAGATGAGTCTGCATAATCCATAACTTCCAAGATTCCTATCAATTGCAGACTGGCCACCTTTTCTACAGTCTTCCCTAAAAAGGAAGGTTAGAGACAGGAGGAAAATTATCTAAAATCATAGGGTCCAAGGATGACTTCTTGAGGAGATGCAACATTGTCTCCTTAAGCAGAAGTACCACTTTCTCCCTCAAAGAGGCCACACTTACAGGATGGACTCAACTGCAAGTCACTTTTCTGGCTACTTTAATGATCCAGAGGGGTCTGGCTATCCACTTCCTGAAGAATCATGGGTTCAAACTGATAATCATACCACAAGTCCCAGTTACAGGCACCTTGGCTAGGCTTTTCCAGTCAGCATCCAGGTCAGTAAGTCTGAGTGGCTTAATCTACCATTCCTCACAAAAGCCCTGGGGGCCCTCTCTGTTCAACAAGGATTACAATATCCTAAACAAGGCTGCTGAGCAGCTATTGACAGATCAGTAAGGGCAGAGAAAAACTGATGTTTTGCCACTCTTATCACTACAAGGTAATCCCTGGTATAATACTCACCTGAACTGATGAGACATTTCTGGTCTTCCTCCAAAGATATTTCAGGCATGTCTTGTGATGCTTCTCATCTCTTGGAGCTCTTCAATAAACCAATGGATCTCAATCACAAGGCTTTGAATTTTAATATAAGAGCCAATCCAGGTGGCTCTTATATTAAGGTGGCTCATATGAGGTGGCTCATATGAGACACAAGAGGGTTGAAAGTGTTTTCTTTGGTTGCCTCTGTTACCAAATCCTTTATTTATGTAATGTTGATGAACTATTTTGTATCATGAAGTTACAATAACTTCTTTTGCCTTTTAGCATCATTTTATGGCGAAAGCTACATACAATTAAATGTTGCTGAAACAGTGTATGAAATATCACTGAAATTACATTTTCGGACAAATAGACCTGATGGATTGCTTTTTCTTGTTTCTGGAAAGGAAGATTATTTTTTGGTGGAATTAAATTCTGGAAATATACAGGTAAGATTATAAAATATGCACATGTAATTTATGCTAGATCTGATCCTTCTCCCACTCTCTTTTTAACAGCTAAATATATTTATGGTTCATGCAAGCCTCATTTTGTTTAACTTTGCTATGTTGTCCCCATAAACCAGGAGATTACATCATTTCCCTGCTGCTGTGCACAGATGACCCTGTAGATCTTTTCAGAACACTAATAAGCTTTAAAATAGCTCTGAGAACTTTGGTCCAATACTGCAACTATGATCATCAGAAAACCAAGATTATGGCTTTTGCCAAAAACCCCGAAGCTCCACTTATGGAGCATTAATGCCCATACAATAGAACAAATGACTAGATTTATGTGTTTAAGATTAGTCATGCATTCCATTGTCTTGAGAAAAGCCCATTTTGAATACACTGTTGCTATTGGACAAAGATCTGCCAATGCTATCTTCAAATTTTTGGGATTTAAGGTAGGGTATTATATACAAGCTGTGCTTAAGTTTTTTCAGATTTAAGCTGTTAACCCAGCTTTTCTATTGGACTGTGGTTGACTCCCCAGTTTCTTGCTTCAATTGGAGAGGGTACAACCTAATTCATTGGAATAGCCCTCCAGATATCTTGCTGTGTCTCAAATGCATATCTAGAACTGGAGACAGGTATGATAAAAGTTGAATCACGAATGTGTCTAGCTTCTATAAACCTTTGGTTAAAGCTTAAATTCTGTCTTCAAGGACTAGCATCATTAGTTCTTCAGGATAATTTTCAATCTACATGGACCAAGGCTGTTGAATCTATTTTTTTTAAATCTAGGCTACTCTCCCCCTTCAGGTCTTAAGATGGAATATATTCAGGTGAAACAAATTTGGTAGCAAAGGATAAAGGACAGGGAGTGGCAAGCAGATCTAGAAAAGGCTCCTGTCTTCTTGTACCAGTACACATTAAATATATTGGCACAACTGCTAACTAGAAATATCCAGCTTTCTCTCTTGCCCAATACCATGCTCTGCCCTCTGCAGTATTGGATGGTAAATATTTAAAAAGTATTGTTGCCTGAAAGGATTTGTCCTTGTGATTCCAGAGAGATGGAAACTACAGAACATTTTCTTCTTCATTGCTGCTTTTATAGAGACATTTGAACCAGATTCATCCTACCTTTGATTAGTAGATAACCAGGTTGCCCAGATTTAGCCCATGCCTGGATGCTGTTCATGAACTGCCTTTTTTTACAGTTCAAAAAGTTTTGTGCAGTTGCCCAGAAGATCCATCAGACCCTGATAAGTAAATTTTCCACAATGTTTTCTATTTAACTGTAATTCATTTAAATTTTATATATTACTTTGTTGTAATTTTAGATATTATCATATTAATATAACTTTAGTGTTCACATTATAATTTAGTATGGCTGTATTAATTAGACCTAACTAACTAATGGTTAGACATGTCTTCCATTTTGGTTTTGAACAAACTAAAATCACACCTGAACTAAGTGATTGTTGCACAGATTACCTATCTGGAGTACATATGATTATGGATCTGATCATTTTGCTTACTGCCTATTTGTTTTATTATTTGGGGTTTACTTTGATGTATCAACCTTGCTATAATGGTTTAGTATTATGTATGAATAAGAAAATTGTGACTTATTTGACAAACCATGGTTTAAAATCCTCAAACTGGGGTTTGGTCCTAGTTTTTTTAAACTAACATTATACCACTTTTTTGAGTTTGGGTGAAATGGAAAATAATAGTTTATTCTGCATTCAGAGTTGTATTTTACGTTTTCTCTGTTCTCTGTTCAATTTGGTTGAAGAAATGTATATGCAATTATTTTGAACAGCTTTGAACATATTGTCATTGTTTTTCTTGGATGATTCAAACTCAGTTCTCTTTTACAGGTGAGGATCAACTTTCACACAAATGAACAGATCCTTCATTCCCAATTACACTCACAACTTGATGATTTAGATTGGCATCTTCTTGAAATTCATCACAAAAGAGAAAATATTACTCTAGTGATCGATAAAAATTATCAGACTAGTGCAATAGTGCCAGATTTCTTAGTATTTGAACTAAACATTGAATATGGTCTCTATATAGGTGGGAGAGGTAACCTTAATGTCTACTATCTTAACAATACACCAGTTAATTTCCGAGGATGTATTAACGATGTGATATTTAACAACCATGATATCTTAACGTCCCTGAGATCGTCTGCAAGAAATAAAAACATTCATGAAGTATCACTGAGCTGCAGCAATGAATTTTTTGCAGGGGAAGAAGAACCCATAAATTTTTTTAATTCCAAATCCTATGTTTCATTTCCTCTTTGGAATGTCCAAGCAGGAGGCATCTTGGAATATTCAGTGCAAACTACAGCTCAGAGGGGATTGCTGCTCTACAGTTCTGGTCCCTTAGGAGACTTTGTTGCAATGGAAATTGAAAATGGTCTCATTAAAGCTCACATTAGAATGGGTAAAAATAGACTTGAACTTTCTTCTCTTAGTCCCGTCAATGACAACCAGTGGCATGTTGTCAGACTAAAATTTTCCATAAAATTTGTCGAACTCACTCTAGAAAAGAAAACTGTGAAAACTCCATTGCCTTCTCATAGTAGGCTTCCTGTTCTTAAAGGGGCCTTATATGTCGGTGGAATAAATGATGCACTCCGTGCAGAAGTGCTAAAACAAGGCTTAGCTTCAGTTTCTGGGAGATACGGAGAAGGCGGATCTTTTAGAGGCTGCTTGAAAGATTTGATAATCGATTCCCAAAAAAAATCCTTGAAAAATGTTCTAGTGACTAAGGATATTTCAGTAGGATGCACAACACCTAATGTTGCACCAGAAAAGCAGGCTGTTGTTGGTACTGTGACTCCTAAACTACTGAAGAAAGAAAGTCATGACCATTTTTTGTTTGTCAACAACTTAATTGTGCCAGAAGGTGGGCAAGCATTTCTTGGATCTAAGCACATTAAAGTCAGCGTGGACTTCAAAGCACTGGGGATTCGTCAGTCGCAAATTCTTTTTAGAATTAAACATCCCCCTTCTTATGGCCAGTTGAAGTTGAATGTTGTGTCAAAGCAAGAAGACTTCACATTTACTATGCTAGATTTGTGGCAAGGCAAAGTTTTATATGTTCATGATGGTTCTGAAGAAAACTATGATTATTTCACTTTCTCTGTTTCTACAAGCAGTAAAAGGAAGATGCCTCCATATCTCCAAGGAAATGATGAACATATGTTTACTATTACAGTGAGACCAATAAATGATGCTCCAGAACTTATATTTCCAAATGGAAACTTATTTCCTCTCTTAGAATACTCCAAGAAATGCCTGAGTATAGATTCCATAAATATTGTGGACAACGACACAAGTGCTGCAGATCTTAGTATTACAGTCCTTGGAAATTCAAATGCAGATGCAGGTTTTCTAGAAAATTCCAAAACTCCTGGGAAAACAATTACTACCTTTTCCTATGAGGATTTACAGCATGGTAATGTTTTCTTTGTCCACACTGGAATTCAGAATTCCAGGATTGTTCTGCGAGCAAGCGATGGGGAAAAGGTTAGCAACACAGTTGTGTTGCGTATCATGGCTGTGCCCCTGGATTATAAATTAGTCAACAACACGGGAGTTGATGTGGTACAAGGCACCACAGTGTTGATAACACTCAGCCATTTGGCCACAGAAATAATTGCTTTTCAACAAGAGTTGGAAATAAAATATGAAATCACAGAAGAACCCTTTTTTGGAGAAATTCAGAGAAGGCATACTGGTGGAGAATGGAAAAAAACAAATTCTTTTTCTCAACGATCCATTGAACGTGGTCGTGTGAGATATCTTTCTACCTTCAAAGCAATTCAGCAAAATAATGTCCATGAACATTTTAAGTTTAAAATTATCATTGGTAGCAATATAAGCCAAGAGTTTCTGTTTGCTGTTAGAGTAAAATGGCTGACTTACAATTTACTGAAATATGCGCCGTTAGTTATTGATAAATCAGAGAGAGAGCATCTTAATTCTAGTAATCTTCTTGTGATGATACCACAGATGGATCTGTCAGAAAATGAATTTCTTTATAAGCTGCAATCCTTACCTGAGAAAGGAAGAATTCTGCTTGATAATGTCCCATTGGAAATAAATTCCAGCTTCAGCCAACAGAATATTTCTGATTGTAAAGTAGAGTATCAATTATATAGGAAGTCCCATGAAGAAAGTCTGGATTCATTTCGATTCTTCATTAGTACTCAGTTTGTGGTATCAAATATCTATGATTTCAAAATTAAGATCAAAACAAACCCACAAAACATTATTTTGATAAACAATGGTCTTACTGTTACTGAAGGTGAAGGATCACTGATAACAAAATCAGAATTGTTTGTGCAGACCTTCAGTAATACGACTTTTGAGTATAAGGTTACAAAAAGTCCTCAACATGGGAAATTAATGCTTATTAATTTTTCTGATTCCCCCGAAAGTAACAACAATCTTAGTAGTTTCACTAATCAGGATATATATGGAGAACGTCTTATGTATATACATGATAACTCAGAGACACAGTATGATGAAATTCATATCACTGCAACTGCCATAAAATTTGGAGAAGAGGTTTTAGAAAAAGAGTTCCCATTATCAGTAGGGATCAAATTTAATATTTCTATCCATCTGAAAAATGATGAAAAACCAGTACGAGTGGTGGATAAGATATTTCATGTTGTTAAGAATGGGAGGAAACTGTTGACTTTGGATGATCTTTGCTATCATGATCCTGATACAGATTTTGATGATAATCAGTTGTTATACACCAGGCGTGGCATACCTAATGGAGACTTGGTTCTTGTCAATGAAACATCACATAGACTGTATCAGTTCAAGCAAGAGGACCTTATGCAAAAGCAAGTCCTCTTTGTTCATCGAGGTGCCACTTATGGTCGTTTTGTGCTATTTGTAACTGATGGAAAACATTATACGTCATCACTGTTAGAAGTAAGTGCTGCTGAACCATATGTCCTCCTAGCAAACAATACAGGATTATTGATCCAAAAAGGAAAAGAAGCAGTGATTACCACCGCTAACTTGAGTGCTACCACAAATCAAGATATTAGAAGTGATCATGAAATTAGATTTGAGATATTTTTCTCCCCGAAGTATGGACAAATCTTTGTTAATAATTTAGCACTGGCCACTTTTACACAGCATGATCTCAAAATGGAACATGTGACTTATAAACATAATGATAGCAATAATTTGATTGACACATTGAATTTCACTGTTTATGCTAAAGGCCTCCATTTGGATGTTGAAATGAACATTCAGATATATTTGGAAAGTCATCAACGTCCACCAGTGGTCCTACATAACCACAGCCTTTTGGTTGAAGAAGGGAATCCTGTTCAAATCAGTAATGGAAAATTGCTGGTAAGATGAAGTTATCTGGTAATTTATAGCAAATGTTTTAAATATTTTTTGTACAGAATTATGTTTCCTTGATTTCAGTAATTTTCTTCATCCAAGCCTTCTGAACATTAGAAGAGCATCTGTGTATTATCTTTTCCTTAACCTGTTTAATGAATATCTTTTACTATACTGAAATTATTTTATATTGTTTAATGTATTAATGTATTATTTACTTTACTGCTGATTTTAATGAAAACTATGAGATTCTTCAATCTAAGGAGCTGTATATAAATATATTTATGTGTTTGATTAATAATGTTCATTAATAACAATCAGGCAGAAACAATCAGGCAGAAAACAATGCTTTAATCAATCAACTTCCAATGAGGAAATAAGCAGCAAACTCCATACTCACTTGCTCTTATCATATTACTTAATTGGGTAATGAAATATTTGTAAGCAAACTCGGAGAGCACCAAGATTTTTTAAAAATTTATTTAAAAATCCTTATTTAATAGTAAAGGTTTTGTGTGCTTTCTATCTCAAGATAACAAATTTTTGGTAATTGTGTCACAGAATGCAAGGTGGGACATGCAAAAAAGACACATAGGCAGATAGACAGAGAGATTGAAAGTTTGGAAAGCATCTATACCCGTAGGGACACAGATAAACCATCAGAATATTCAATGCTGTTATTAAAGATTAAATATAAAAAGCTGTACAGTATTTAGAAAAACCGTGCTCATCTTTATGTTACCAATGACCTGGTCTTATATTTTTTTTAAGGCTGTGCATGAAAACAGCTTGCCATCAGAGATAGAATTCAAAGTAAGATCATCTCCAGTCTATGGCTATCTTTGGAAGTTTACATCAAAAGAAAACTACCTTGGAGCAGAAGAAAATCCAGTTTTGTCTTTTACTCAACAAGACATCAATGATGGCATTATCCAATACATTCAGACCATCTCCAACCAACTCCAAGACCACTTTTCCTTGGATGTAACCAATGGCATCCAGACAGTCAGTGGAATAGGAATGACTGTGGCCATCATTCCAAAGCTGATCCCACTAGAAGTACACAACTTCACAGTTGCTGAAGGCGGTTCAAAAGTTCTTAAAGAAGATATTCTAAAAATTTCTAATAGCCACTTTGCAGAAGTTAATTGTGACTTTGATATAGTTGAGCCACCAAAACATGGGCAAATTGCAAACTCTCATTTTTTTGGAATGGTGTTGACTAAATTTACCAGAAAACAGGTAAAGTTATTCTAGATACATTTCTGGCTTTGATTTTATAATTAGATCTTGAAATCATATATCAGAGAACAATTAAAACTTCTTGAACTTTCCTATTTTTGGACTTCAGACATCAAGAACCTCCCTATTTTTAGAAAACTGTATAGTCCCCATTGTTATATATAATATAGCAGGTAATTCAAGGAAAAAATGTGTTGAGATTAAGTAACACTAGTTCAACAACTGGAGAGACTACATGCTTATGGTTTAATTTTTAAAGTGGATGCATTTTTAATTTTGTGACTTTCCTGTTTCAGCTAGAACATGGGTTGATCTTCTATGTTCATGATGACAGTGAACAGCTGCTTGATAATTTTACCATTGTTGCAAACTGCACACAAGTATGGAAGCAAAGCTTGCCTCAGATCATATTTGTGACTATTACACCAGTAAATGATGAAGCTCCCATCATAAAGAGAAATATAGCACTCCGGGTACGTCCTGAGGAATTTGAGATCTAAATGTTTAACTGGTTATACATGACATTCTTCTGTTTGTAACAGGTGAAGTGCAAATAGAAACACAAAGATAATCAACACATTACTAGAAGTATCTCATATATATGAAAAAAGTACTTGTCTCTGAGTTATCTGTACTATATGAATAACCATCTAGAACAGCAGTTCTCAAACATTTTGATCTCAGGACCCCTTCATTTTTAAAAATGATTGAGGGGTTCCAAAGTCCTGGAAGAAGATATTCAAAAATAGGAGGAGTTAATTGGGATTATGGTTGAGTTATCGTAATATGGGTGAATTACAAACATACTTTCTTGGAGTGGCATTGACTAAATTTATCAGAAAACAGGTAAAGTTACTTTAAATTCATAGAACTTTGCTTTACATCTATCAATATTAACTATATTAGAAATGGAAACTGAGAATTTTAAAAATATTTGAGTTTGTAGATTTCTTGAAAGCTTCTCAGGGACTCCGAAGGATCCAGAGATCACATTTTGAGAACTGCTGTTCTAGGGTATATTTTTTCCCATTCAGTTATGCCCAAATCTCAGAAACTACCTGGGCAAATCCCTGCAGTTTTCTTGGCAAGTCTTTTCAGAAGTGGTTTTGCCATTGCCTCCTTCCTAGGACTGAGAGAGTGTGACTGGCCCAAGGCCATCCAGATGGATTTGTCCCTAAAGGTGGTACTATCAGTAGAACTCACAATATCCTGGTTTCTAGCCTGATGCCACTGCACCAAATGTGCTCCCTCTAGAGCAGGGGTGTCAAACCGCCGGCCCATGGGCCGGACGTGTCATCCGGAAGCCGCACCCACCCCATTGCCAGCAATGGCAAAACCATCCTGATACGTTGCACGATGTCATGTGACGTCGTGAGTTTGACATGTCTGCTCTAGGGGTTATACCAGTGTTTAAAACATCTGGACAGTTTTTCACTTTTACTACTGTTGAATTTAAAATAAATCCCGGGGACTACGAAAAAGATAAGGCAGACAGCAATGCATCTTCATTGTGTCCTTGATTTATTTTTAATGTTCACATTCCAACTCTGTGCTATTATTGCTAGCATATAGGTCTTGTTTAAAAT
>NW_015386430.1:3410831-3446724 GCF_001527695.2 Protobothrops mucrosquamatus
TGCTCTAGGGGTTATACCAGTGTTTAAAACATCTGGACAGTTTTTCACTTTTACTACTGTTGAATTTAAAATAAATCCCGGGGACTACGAAAAAGATAAGGCAGACAGCAATGCATCTTCATTGTGTCCTTGATTTATTTTTAATGTTCACATTCCAACTCTGTGCTATTATTGCTAGCATATAGGTCTTGTTTAAAATAAGTTAATAACAGGATTAAATGATGAAAAAATATTAATTTGAACAAGTACATTGCAAAGGGGCAGAATTATCTCTCCATTTCTACACTAGAATGTTTGAAAGTTGATTTTTCTGGGAATGTTGCATCCCCTAATTATATTCAAGAATTGCCCCTTGATTGGTAATTTAATCAATTAATTCATAAAATGATAGGGCTGAAAAAGACCTTGGAGGCCTTCTAGTCCAACCTCCTGCCCAAATGGTTGTCCAATCTTTTCTTGAAGACCGCCAGCAATGGAGTGTTCATTACCTCTCTTTAAAAAAAAAAAAAAAACCCAGGTGTATAAAATTTAGAGCCTATTTGGAACTTTCAAACATTTGCAAATAACTTCAATCAAATAGTCTCCTTGAATGAGTTCTGAATGAGAAGGTACAAATGGAATGGGAGCAGATTTCCACATTGCTATGTCATCTCCACATCGCCTATACATAAACCACAGTGATTAAAATAGCACATCAATTTTTAACATAAATGTTCTTCTCCCCCTCCCCTTTTTTAAATTACAAAGTCCTTAGCACTACTTTTTTCATTCTTTTTTACACTGCTCTCTTTCCCTCCTGATTGTCATAGGAATTTTTGATCCATTGTGTATAGCTTTCCTCTGGAATTCTTTCCAAATTCTACTGATTGCTTTCTGATAGCTTGAAGTGTCTATGGCTCAGCCAAATCCTATAATCCTTGTACTTACTAGTTGGGACTAATAGAGGACAATATTAACAGTCATTAAGTTCCTTTTTTATGGGTTATAGGATTAACTAGTTCATTAGTGGTTTTGGGTTTGTATGCGGGAAACAAATTCTTATTGGCTTTTTCTTTTTATAGCTATTTACCTGATGGGTAGGTATTTTGAAGTTACTTTTCAAAAAATATCTTTAGGCATTAAATTGTTAAGGCGATAACTATCCAACGTCTTTTAGTCACAGACAGTGCTTTTTTGTTAAAAAAAAAAAAAAAAGGTGCCAGAACTCACACACTTCATACAACCCGCCTTGCCTACCCTACAAGGTTCCATCCAAAAAAGGTGCCGGAACTCCGTTCTGGGCATTCTATGAGAAAAAAAGCCCTGGTCACAGATATACTAACATTAGTTATCTCTTATTTTCTTAGTAAAGATCCTCTTTTACCCGAAATTTTAAAATGAGCAAAAGTAGTTGTATTTTTAGATGGCATGATTTTTTAGCGTAAGTACTGCAGTATAACCAGAAGGGGGGGATCAGTTTTCAATTTTATGGAAGTTTCCCCATTTATCAGAAACAACTCTTACTAAGAACTCCTTTTAGTAATGAAGACCAGAGTGTGATCCTTAGAAACATGCATAAAAGGAAAAGAAATCTCAGAGCTGTGGATTTGCTAATATTAATATTTTAAAATGAAAGTATGAAATGGAAAAGCTAAATAAAAAGTGTATACATCTGGGCTAAATATGTGGTATTCTCAAACCTTATCAAGAAAATCCTGAAATAATGGTGAATATGCGAGAGAAAATTAGGATAAATGAAAATAAAATGTGTTCTTAAACAGATAATAAAGATAGGCCAGCATACAATGTGAATATTTTCACTATTTTGGTGATGCTAAATCATTTTTTTCTTTTCCAAGCTGCTTCCTGAGATCTTCTGTTGGCAAAGTAAGCTCTGTTTTTATTTTGTAAGGATTCAGTATATAAAGTTTTCTTGTTCTCACCAATATTCTTTTTTTCCCACTTTTATTTGATTATCAGCTTCTGAAGTTGTAATATTTTTTTTCAAATCCAATTTGAATCTCTTTAATTCATCTGTTGAAACAATGCACTGAAGTAACATTTTTCAGGTAGTCTTTGACTTTCGCCCACAATTGAGCCCAAAATTAATGTTGCTAAGTGGGTTAGTTGTTAAGTGAATTTTGCCCCATATTATTACCTTTCTTGCCACAGTTGCTAAGTGAATCATTGCAGTTGTTAAGTTAGTAACATGATTATTAAGTGAATCTGGCTTCCCCATTGACTTTACTCCAACCGTCATAAATATGAGATCAGAGGCCAAGCATCTGATTTTTGATCACGTGACTATGGAGATGCGGCAATGATCATAAGAATGGGAAACAATCATAAGTCACTCTTTTCAGTGCTGTTGTAACTTCGAATGGTCATTAAATGATCTGTTGTAAGTCAAGGACTATCTGTATATGATATTGCGGTAATCCATAAAAGAGCACGGCTGTGTAACTTGTGCTGATTTTGAAAGAGTCAGGCAATACTCTAAGCATGTGTGCTCCATTGGACCAGCTTAACTGAAGCTCAGGGCTGGAGGAATATCCTTTACCTCACCATCATTTTCAGAAAATGTATGGTCTGGGCTGGGTTGAAGTTAGTCATTGCAGTTGGGATTTAGTCATCTCAGATCTTGGTTTCAGAGAGACCAAAGCATGACTCATTTCTTCTAGAAGCAGCCTTCCATGAGAATTGGGGGGGGGGGGGGNGGGGGGGGGGGGGAGAAATGCAGTATTCCCTTTATTCCTGAATGTTGTGGGATGGATTGCACAGATATAATTATTTTGATTTATAATTTAACTTTATTTAGAACATGTATATGTCATTTTTTTCATGGCTCTTTGAAAAACTTTAAAGTGATCAGATGTAGCCATTAAAAAATCTTTAGGAAGGGCAACATCCTGTAACATCTGATTTAAAGAAAAAATATTCAATAAGAGAATAACATTTGTTAAGCATCATTTTCCATATATGCATTACATGAAACATTTTTGCAGTTTCAAATTTGACATAATTTAATGGCAAGGAAATGATGAAAACCTAGCATGTGAGTCATCTTTCTAAAGAACAAGCATGTGTGGGATCCACAGTGCTGACATACTGCTCTTGCTAGGTTACCCCTCCCTTCACATCTGTCTGAGTAACATGACTGGGACAGAGCAATCAAACTACAATATGCAGCCTATAGGACCTTGATTCAATACTTTCAGTGGTTCTTAAGATCATCGTAATTGGCAATAAGCTATGTTTCTGCAATGTGCTTCATTTATTCTCTACTACAATGTATGTTCTCATTCAGAAAAAAAATGCAAACAGAACCACTAAAAAGGCAAATATTTGTTTTCTGCTTCATTTAGTAATCTCATTCTGTCACAAGACTCCATTACGGACAGCCATTTTAAAAGCATTTTTGGTTAAAACGTGTTGTTAAATGATTTATGATATAGCCAAAAACCACTACAATGGGCTTGGAATTCTTCATTCCATCCTATCTTTTCTATTAATATTTAGATTACTGTAATAGAGTTTTGTTGATCAATTGTAGATACAAGTATGGACACCCATCACATTATTACCTTTCTGGGCAAACAACATGGTGTGAAGGAAGTGAGAAAAAGTCAAAGAAATTAAAGCCAAGATATAAGGAAAGAAACATAGTTAAACCTAGTTTATACCAAAACCTTTCACTATAATTCTCCATATCTTTCTGTACTTGCAAATCACCCTTTTCCCACCATGTTCATATATTGCCTTTTGTTATTTAAAATTCTTACAGTTCCATTTTAGAGGAACTATTCCTAACCTGATGGTTTGGGAATAACCATCAGGTCCATCTAACTATAGCTTTTTCAGGCTTCCCCTTGACATACATACTTACTTACATTTTTATTTTGATTTCTATAGCTGACCATCTCAGCAAACAGCTCTGGACTGCTTACAATTCAAAATGTGATGAATTTAGGATGCAAAATTCATGTGTGTGTTTTGCATCCAATCCTTGGTCTTGTTTTCAGTCTACATTCATTTCACACTCATTCATTCATAACATTAACTTTTCATGTTTTACCATACACATTTCTTAAGTGCCCTGTTTGCAGTGCAATCTTCTTCTATGTTTTTCCTGATATACCAATCTCTCACTGTCAATGGTTTACATAACCATTTTTGCTTCTTCTACAAATATTTGTTTCTCATCCAAGGCCACATACAACTCATTATTTTTCTATCAGTGTTTACAATTCTTAAACCATCTATATACGTTTCTTCACCTAACAGCATTCAGTAAAGTTACAAAAATTTCACTTTTATTACAATTTAACTCCTTATTTGCATAAACAGGCTCCCCCCCCATTTTGATCACAGTTGTGCTCAATACTTTCCCAGGTGTACTTACAAACTAATCCTCAGTAGCTTTTGCATTCACTCTTACTATCTTTCTGTTTGTAGAGTGAAACAGTAATATATTTCTTCTAATTGACTAATACAGTCATCACATACACATTGAACAAGTCATTTGTCAATGCCCGAATTTCAATCTCATGACCATGGGAATGGTGTGATGGTCATAAGTGTAAGAACAAGATTTAAATCCCTCTTTTTGAGGCCATCATAACTTTGAACCATCATTAAATGAACAGCACAGACTACCTGTGCATGTTTTTTCCTCATTTATAGCTTCATTTTCACCATACTTTGTTCCACTTAACCTCCAAATCTCTATATCTACTTGTTCTGTTGGGAAAATATATTTTTTTCTCATACATTCCGTAGTAGCAGTAATTATTTTTTCATTCTTGTTTTTTGCAATCAAATAAAACATGCTTTTAGATATATTTCCTTATCTTGTATGTGTGAACAGATTTAAATATATACCCATACTCTGTATGTGTGAGTAGATTTAGTGTAAACTAAGCTCCTCAGGAATCCAAATAAGCAATGTTCAGGATATGAGACCTACAGTAGTTATATGCATAAAGCATATATTGGAAAGGAACAGGGCTTTTAGCAGTCACCTAAATTTGTTCACAAATTTGTTCCAGCCAACAAACCAATGTTTGGCAAATAGATGAGTATCAGGAAATATAGAAATTTAGATAGCTTAATGCATATCTATTCAGATCTTACCCAACTGAATTGTCTATGAATTTGTAAATAAATGGCATAAGCATGGAATATAAACATAGGAAGGAAACCTTGCTGAATTGTCCTGAAATTCAGATACAGAGGAAGAATTCTGTTACAGCAAAAACATTAGAGAGATTTGGAAAGTTACTTTAGTTTGTATGTGTGTGTGTCTTTCTCTTTCTCTCTCCCTCCCTCCCTTCCCCCCTGTGTGTGTGTGTGTGTGTGTGTATGCAAGCAAACATGTGCATGCTTACTATGTACAATATCTGAAAGTTGCAATAGGATGTCCAAGATATTATGATTTTGGGCACCCTTCCAATTTCTTTTAGCCTGGCGTCTGTCTCTCTTTTGAGTCAGGTCAGCAAAATGCAGCTAAGTGTTGACATCAGTTTAGCTCAGTTATTTCCCCATTTGTTTTAATCTTAGATCCATCTGTATTTCAATGTGCAAGGAAGTACTGATACTATTGAGACAGATAAATGAGACAATAAAGCTATTTCAGTGATCTCAGATACTTTCATTAATATTTGTATGCTCACAGGCTATGCAATTCCATGCTGTGTTTCTTTAGATATGAATTTATGCAGGACGTGGTTTGATATTTAGTTGAAGTCTTTTGAAATGAATTTTACGGTCTACATTCTACAGTGGGATGGGTAGGTTTCAGTCTTGTCAGTTTTTTTCAAAATTTATCCATTGATGTACTAATCATAGTCAGATGCAAACTTAACATCAAAGAACAAGGTGCCTCTGAGATGAGAGATTTATTCTGCGTGCCAGAACTGAACTATGTTCATGAGCCTTTCACACAAGGGCCCAGTAGTTGTTTGTTTGTTTGCTTTATTTTAATAATCTAATTTAGTTGGATACTATTGTTACTACAGTAATATGGTACTCTTGTTGATTAGCTCCAGGGCAGACAACTTGTTTCCTCTAAGTCCTGGATCTAGTTCCCAATACTTAGAGTCAGTAAGTTGCTTTTATACTCCAAAACATCCAATGGACCCTATGTTGTATATCTTAACCTACAGGAAATCCTTGAGAAATATATCAGCAAAGTTTTTTTAAATTTCTTTCCTTTTCCTTTTCCTTTTCCTTTTCCTTTTCCTTTCCTTTCCTTTCCTTTCCCTTCCCTTGCCTCCTCGCTCCTCCCTCCTCTATTCCTATTCTGTTTCAAACTTTCTAATTATTTTTCTTTAATCTTCTTTAATTCAAAATGTGTACTGTTTTTAACTCTTTTGAAAAACTTCTACAATAAAAGTTATTTAAAAAGATATATCAGCAAAGCTCAGCTGCTTTTACAACCAACCTTGTTTACAAAACTATATATTTTAACAGCAAAGCCAGAATCTGAGTAACATTTGTTTTTTCTTCTTTTTCTTTAAGGTGTGGGTAGGCTCAGTCACTGAAATAACAACGAATGAACTCTTGGCAGAAGATAAAGATTCTTCTCCAGCAGAATTATTGTATTCTGTTTCTCCTCCCAATAATGGCCACTTGGCATTCAAGTCTTCTCCAAGCAAGAGTATCCTTAATTTTACCCAAGCTCATATTGAAGAAGGACAAGTGGTATTGGTCCATAGAGGTATTTTGCACTGATGGAATTTCATGCCAGAGTTAATGATGTTTTTGCTTCTATTAAAAATAGCCCAGCTAAGAATTAAACACAGTATGAGAACTACATTTTTTTTATATTTTGGGGATCTTTAATAAATCAGCTGAATAGAGATAGAATTGAATGGTGTTTGTGGTAATTCCATGACTTAGCATATAACTTATTAGCTGCAAGAAGAATCCTTTTATGTTTTATGTTCAGAAAGCAAACTTCATAAATGTTAGGCTTTATGGAAGCAGAGTTTAGATTTGGATTGGACTTTGGGTAGGAGCAGAGACATAAAGGCATGTAAATAAAGTTTCCTTCCTTTGCATACCATTGCTCTTATATCCATGACTATTTTTGTGTGTGTGTGTGGATGGGATAGGAAGAAAGCTATTTTAATAGAAATTCCTATTCATTAATCCAGAGAACATCAAATGATTTAATGTAGTCTGAAATCTTTCCTACATATATTCCTACCACGCTCAATAAAACAAATAGATGAAAGTCCATACCAGAAACTCAGGAGCAGGACAGATAAACACCAAGATAAGAAATATGCATAAGTATTTTTCTTTCTGCTAAAATGCAAATGAAATGAAGTGATTACTGTACAAGTAAGAGCTATGGCTAATACAGAATATATTTTTCCCTGCACAAAATTTGCATATGCACACACATAGGCATGCAACGATAGTAATTCCAGAAGAATAATTTGGGTGAATAAAAAGTGCAAACAGTGAACCACACGTAGGCGAACTGCGGCCATACAAATCAAGCCACAATTTCCAACTGCCCGTGGTTTTTTTGACAATGTCTATTACTTTTCCGAGGGATTTATCTGGCTCACTGAAACATTATCTGAATGCAAGAAACAAATGCAATCAAATTCAAATACTGAACCACAAATATCCTGAATTACTAATCCAAGCAGGCAGCACAATTGTCGGTTTGACCCATGCATACAGATACCATAACGTATTGATTGAAAATGTTGCTGTTCAACAGGAACAATGTTTTATTTCAATCTACATTCAGAAAGAATTCCTTGACTCAGAGTTGGTTATCAGTACAAAAAGACTGCGTTGAAGACCTAATTATTCCTGATTTAAATAATTTAAAAAATCATTCTTGATTTAAATTTAATTAAATCTATTTATTTTGTTGCATGCTAATTGCTTCTTAATTATTATTACTGCTGCTGTTGTTATATGAATATATCCCTGCTTTTCTCTAGGATCAATGTCTGGAGGTTTCAGTTTTCAAGTTACAGATGGCATAAACTTTGCACCTCGTCAAATATTTAGCATCACAGCTCGAAATTTGGTTATTCGGCTTGAAAATAATAACGGATTAGAAATTTTTCCAGGTAAGGCTTTGTATTCTTAATTTATTTCAAATGAACTAAGACAAACAACAAGATGATTGGTCAATATTTAACTTACTTTTTTTTGAAAAAGAAAACAATAATGGGAATTCCAAAATGCAATTATGTTCAACTTGATCCTAAGTCAGGATAAGGTAGTGTTCATGTACTCTTATTTCTTAAAATTATGTGAACCTATTTTATGTGGTTTCTTGACTAAAACTGGTAGGAAACTATACTATTTCAGCAATACAGGTGTGCTGGAAAAACATGTTTAGAAATTACAGTGGCAAATTGCAATTTGTGATTCATATTTGACACGTGGCTTAATGCTTTTGATTCTCATTTTGACATTTGGTCACAAAAATGCCTCAAGGCATATTCTTTTGAAAGAATGTTCATAGGAAGTGAAAATAATTATAAGCAAGCTAGGCCTGGTACATTTTTAAAGGCTGAGTCTTGCTCCTTTATGCCAACATTTTCTCCAAAGCTGACATTCATAATCGAGAACTGGTATTTTTAAACAGTGTTTTAAAACATGCAAACATTCTGTCATACGTAATCTTCTGACCTCTATCTTACAATTTGTTTATTATTGCCTGCTTATCTTACTCAAGCTGGTATGTGTGATTTCCTTCCTTTTAGTCTCATAACATGTTTATGAGGTTAAATTAAGAGAAAGTAATTGGCCCAAATAAAAATTTATGATTTAGCTGTCTAGATGACCAGAACCCTTGAATATTGCTTACTGTCAGAAATGGGCTGGATGAGAGAGAGAACAAGCTGAAATTAAGTATAGATGACACTGTAACAAAAACTTCGACTTTGTTGGCTTTATTTCATGAGCAGACGGTTCCAACCTATAAAGAACGGTAGAATTCTATGATACTGTTATAAGAGCTACTACAAAGTTTGACTTTCATCCATGTGGACCTGCTGTTGGTGGTCATTCAGTGTGTTGAGATACAGGGCAATAAGTAGATAAATACACCTGTACCTTACATCATTTGAGAGAAGCAGTGGAAGTTTTGTAGTTGGAACAATGCCAACTTTAACTCTTGATGGGTTTATGCTCCCTGAGAAAACCCAGGTTTCATAGAAAGTAAGGGAGATGGTTTTGAAAAGAGGGTTGAAACATTCTTTAAGACCCAGGAAATATTTGGAAGCAGCTCAGGCAACATCTCCCTATTTCACTGAGAAGAACAGGGAGGAACAGCACAATCACATTTGCAAGTATATAAACAATCTCTATAAAATATAGGTCTAGTGTTCCTGAGGAGTTGATTTTCTGGTCTAGAGCAGGGGTCTCCAAACTTGGCCGCTTTAAGACTTGTGGATTTCAACTCCCAGAATTCCTCAGCTGGTCTAGAGGGTCTGATAAGTATGCACCTCTTGTTGGAACAACAAGTGAAGGCTGACCATTTTTGGCTGACGTGCCCCTTGTGGCCATTCCTAGAGTAGGCGGCAACAGTGACTCATCCTCTCATTAACTTAAAATTGGATTACTACAAAATGCTATAGATGGAATTGAATTGAAGTCCATCTGGAAAATAGAGCTTCCCATGGGGCAATCTAGAACTATTTAAGATGGCTATTTAGCATCAATACTATAGGAACTGCACTGAATGCTAATTCATTTCCGGGTGCAATTCAAGATGCTACTTTAACATCTTTCATAACTTGGGGCTAGTTATAGATTCAAATAGAATCTCTCCCCCACCTCCAAGAAATACAGAAGAGGACAGAGGCATGTAATTTCTGCAAAAACTCCCTTCTCCTATGGAATTCCTTCCTCCCAGAGATAAAATTGGTATATTTACTGTTCACATTTGGAAACTATTAAAAAACGTATAACACTTGAGACAGCACTTGAGACAGAATTAATGTAATCTTATTTATAATATTCCGGTATAGTATTTGAATTCTGTTGGTTATTATTGTTTTATTGCTTCATTGTTATGCCACTTAAAGTCATATTGATCAAAGTGCCCTAAATGTCTGTAAAATAAAGGAATCCAATAACAAATAAATAAATATAGACATAAATAACATGGACCAGTCAGCCAATACTATTGCTGGCACTGCAACAATTACTAGCCAGAGACTCAGAAACTGTCTATTTGGAGAAGTCTGTTCCACCATTTTCCATATAAAAGCAAAACTAAATGACCAGGATTTGTAGACAATGTAATGCTGATTTGTTTTGCCAAATGTTCTTGTTAGGAAATTGGGTTTTTACCTTCTTTGTTTGTACTGTCTTTTCTCCAAGCTTAGATGAGTTCGTTGTTGACTGTTTTGATCCATTCCATTATTGCTACCTGCTGAGCATACAGTTCAGAACATTTACTTTTTATTCAAATAGATACAAATGTAAATGTTAGCTGCATACATAATTATGCATTATGGCTCATAGTTTTTTTTGAACTGTATTGTTATTTGATTTTAGATCATATTTGATTTCACCCTTTGCATTCAGTGAAAGAATGTAAGAACATTGCTTAAAACACTCCTCTCGATCTAATTCCTTTAAACTCTGGCCTATTTGATCTTTGTAAAATAATGGAGAGTTGTTTTGATCATTCATAAAGAGCTGGATCAAATGTGCAGAAACTGCATATTATACGATTTCAAATTGTAGGGCACAACCTCTGTCAACATGAGGCCTACATTAGAATAGCATGTTGCATAGCATGTCAATATCTACACTGAGAACGGAGAGGAACAGCCTTTGGAAGAGAATTTCAGGTGCCCCTTAATTCATTAGTAAAACTTCAGGTGTTCATTCTTTGTGTGTGTGTGTGTAGATACACATACATACACACACACATACATACACACACACACACACACACACACAGAGAGAGAGAGAGAGAGAGAGAGAGAGAGAGAGAGAGAGAGAGAGAGAGAGAGGAGTATTATATACAGTATAAACATAATATACTGTATATTCTCATTTTCTCTGGTATACTAGATATCTGGGTGCAAAGAGCTTTCTGTAAAGGATAATGTTTAGGTATGAGATCCCTCATTTGAAATTATACATTTGGTTGAAAATACTTGTAGATGAATGTTTACAGGATTGCACCGCTTCTGAATGAATCTACTGCTCAAGAGCAGACAGAGTTTAAGATTGGAGAAGATCATAAACTGTATTGATAATATTATTACCCTACTGCAAATTATTCAGGTTCCAGGAAACCAATTACATCCCACAATCTGAAGGCTGTCACCAATGAAGTGGTTGAGGTGGAAAACAGAACAATTACTTTTACAGTTGCAAATTCCCCTAAACTTGGAAGACTCATCCGTATATTTTCTGAAAATAACATACAGGATATTTCAAGTTTTACACAATCTATGGTAAGTGTTCATTTACTTAGAAAACTGGAAGTATGCCTTAGTTACAAATATTTCTTAATTGCCTAAACTTTTTAGAATAATATTCAGATGGAATGTGAAACTGTTTGGAGATATTTCTTTTAGCTTTCAAAATAGTCAGTAGTTGAACACAGTACTATGAAAAGCTTCCTTACTATGGAGTGGGGTTGGTGGCTACTGTCATTATTGATTAATGCTTGAAAAGCCAGCTGAGTGACCTTGAACCAGTTCTTCTCTCTCAGCCCAACTCACCTAATAGGGTTGTTGTTGTGGGAAAAATAGGAGGAGGAAGATGTGTTGGCTATGTTTGCCTCCTTGAGTTAGTTGCAAAAATAATGAAGGTGGGATACAAACAAACAAATAATTTATTAAACTTTCAGAAAGGGAGTGAAAGATTTAGGAGAAGTAAGCCAACTATTTAGAAATATTTGTATGTGTTGTGATCCATTATTATTATTGTTGTTGTTGTTGATGATGATGTTAGAATGGACCTTGGAGATCATCTAGTCCATCCCCCTGCTCAGGCAGGAAACCCTATACCATTTCAGACAAATGGCTGTCCAGTCTCTTCTTAAAAACTTCCAGTGTTGGAGCATTCACAACTTTTGGAGGCAGGTTGTTCCACTGATTAATTGTTCTAACTGTCAGAAAATTTCTCCTTAGTTCTAGGTTGTTTCTCTCTTTGTTTAGTTTCCATCGGTTGCTTCTTGTCCAGCCTTCAGGTGCTTTGGAGAATAGCTTGGCTCTCTCTTCTTTGTGGCAACTCCTGAGATATTGGAATACTGCTATCATGTCACCCCTCGTCCTTCTCTTCAAATAGGAAATGAAGTATAATGCAATTATGAGACCCTTATCAATAAATCTGCACATGATAGTTTGGTTCTACTAAATATTCACTAGCAGGCCTGTCCCAGATTTTTTTATAACAGTTATTTACTGCTTCAAACTGATCAGTGTGGTGGCCTAGAGGTGGAGTCTCACCTCACAGTCAGGAGGCTGTGTTTGATTCTAGGTAGTGGCAGATATTTATGTCTCTGGGCACACAGAGAAAATAGCTGCTGTGAGCTCCAAGTAGGCATCAGGAAGGGCATCTGGCCAGTAAATGCTGAGCTCCATTCAGTTGCCCCAACTCCTGTTATATTATTCCCTTCCTTAGTACTTCCTGGACTGAATGTTGTCAATCCAGGAAGTGCTGGAGAAAACATTTTTGACTATAATAATAATAATACCCCCTCACCCCAATTATTCCCAGAAGATGCAGTTAAATAACTGCTTTCCACACCAAATTTTACATCCTCTAAACCAGGGATGTCAAGCTGGTGGCCCGCGAGCCAGATGAATCATGCACAGGCCATGCCCACCCCAGTTCTGCAAATGCAAAAAAGTCACAATACATCACGATACGTCACGTGATGTGATCGAGTTTGACAGCCATGCTCTAAACCTCAAAAACATTCCTTCTCAGATTCCTGCCTTCTCTAACTATGATCATAATTGGCGAATCCGTTTTTGCTGTGATCGTTTAACGAAATTTTAGATTAATCTCTGAGCTCTGAAAGCACACATCTCTTAGATTAAATCTGTTTCAAGGTAATTGTGATTGCAGTCTTACAATTAACCACAAAATTAAGGTATTTATAGTTCTGGGGTTCTTACAACACTTGTACGGGGTTACAGATTTAAATACCAAGTTTTGATTAAGATATGAAACATTCATTCTTACTAAACAAAAGCTTTAAATAAAAATGTATTTGTAACTGTTTTCACTGCTAGCAAGTTCACCATTTTTTCTCTTTACAGGTGGATGAAGGATTGATCATCTATGAACATTCAGACAAACAATCAATTGATTGGAACACACAAGATTATTTTACATTTATGGTCTCTTTTCCACCAGCCACTCTGGGACCTCAGGTGTTCCATATTAATATATCCTATGAAATTAGAGCACATGATCAGAGCAGTCAGCTATTTGCCAACACAGGTAAGTTATGTGCAATTATATATTATCTGATCTTTGCAGAAACTCAAGTTAGGTTTTATGGAATTATCTCAAAGTTCTATACTTTGGAGAACCTCACCAACTTATCGACAACTTCCATATTTTGGTCTGATAAAAGATACATAATTTGTACTTTCTGTGTTCTTTTTCCTGGATTTTATATAAAGGGAGCTCTATAAAAAATCAAATACGATGCAGAATAAACATAAAAGTAATATATGACCTACTGATTAAACTTCTTCTAATACAGAATGACATGCACATTAATAATAAGGATACTATCTTTCCAGTAGGCTAAATAGAGTAAAATTGTGCTAAAGCAAATTCAGACTGTACATAGGAGACTAGGATGATAATAAACCTAGCTTGTCTACTCTTCTTCTAAGATGATAAGTAGTTATGCTCATATCTCTAAAGTGTTCATCCTTAACAGCAATTTAAACTCAATCTGAAAGGCTGAGAAGAGGCCTCACATTTTTGTGCATATCCTCTTCAACTGCTTCCCCCCCCCCCCCAGGATGAATTAAACCACCTGGAAGAGTTAGAAATGATAATCTGGAAAGTATTAGTTTAGGCAAGTATTGTAAACCTGTAACTGAAATTTGGCCTTAATGGATGACATCCTTGTTTTATTGTGCATGGCAGAGTTTGAAACACAAAATGTACATTTTACAGTGATCTATAATCCTTATGATAAAATTGATGCCAGGTCAAAAAGATTAATAGTATTTTCTTGGAAGAGTTATGGATTATCATTGGAGACAGATTGAGAGAGTGACTCTACCCATACAGTCACCAGAACTGGACTCAATGGCACTTAAATAATGCTAGTCTTTATAACTGTACATAAGGGAACCATAAAACATTTGCTGAGTTATGTTTTTAGTGTTTTATACTAGATCTAAAAGAAAAGAATAAAATGTAATTCTCCAGAGATATAAACGATTTGATCTTTTTCACTTGAATTCCATTTATATACTGTTAAGTCCTCGTTTTAGCAGCGAAAGAATGGCACACATACTGTCAATAACAAGTTCTTTATTCTCCTCCTGATTACTCCGTCACAACTCAGAGGCTCGCAGGCCTCTCTCTTTCTTTTTAATAGCTAGAATCCCCGGGTAAAAAGCATACAAGAAAATGGCGCGCTTTGCGCCTCGCGCATGCGCGCAGGCTGGCGCCGCTTTGTCTGGTCCCAGGCAGCTTTGCAACAGCCCGTTACCATGACAACATCCCGAGCCTGCTACTGCAGGCTCAGGACACAACATATACCACATATGTTTCTTTCTTAATTTTTTTTAATAATATTGATAGGCTTCCCTATCATTCAGATTCTGGGTAGGGTACATTAATTGAAATTGGAATCTATTTATAAAAGCGAAATAATAATATACTTCCTTCAGAACTCTCAAATCTCTGGAATTAATGTCTCCTGAACCATTTTGGTAAATGGAGTTCTCTTGTGTTTTCTGCTCTGGTTTCCCCCCGCTGTAGAAGTTTTATTACCAGGTTAGAGAACGTGCACTTTCTTCAATATGGCCCTTACTATCATAAAACTAAATGGTCTGCAGCTTACGAGATAACTTAAAGGCATGGCATTCTCAATAGAGAGCTACCATGCCATTTTTATATTAAAAAAATTAAATAGAATGAGAGGTAATACATCACTTGGCTCAATCCCTTTGGAGATTGGGATCTGATTGAATAGTATGCATATATGTTCCGTCCAAATTGGCTTGAAGTATTTTCATGTAATATATTAATTAATAACAACAACTCATTGAGGACTACCTGATTTTTTTTTCATAGCTTTTTTAATAGACAGATTTCAAACTGATTTAAACTCCACAAATACTATGCAGATTGCCTCTTGCAGGCTACTTAATCAGAAAGGCATTGATATTTTCTTGAGCTCCGATGTTCCACTGCCAAAACACTTACTCCCACAATCCTGTTTTTTCTAAAGAGGTTCCTTAGATAGTTTAATTTGCAATATTTAGCAACTCAATAGGCTGTGGAGACCAGTTTTCTCATCTTTCAATTCTTTTTAACCCAATGGGATACAGTATTGAAAAGAAATTTTTGTTAAAAGAATTCAGAACACTGTCCATCTATGTTGAGGATAACTCTCTCAAAATTGAATAGAATATAGCCAAATTTGGTACAAGGCAAAAAGCTGGAAAAGAAAGACTGAGATTGAAAATGGGCTGGATCCTGCAGGGGAATGTGTAGAAAAAAAACACCTAGGAAAAAAATTCTCAAGGCATTTTATGGGAGGGGCTGGCAAGTTACAGCTCAGAAAGATGGTGACTCTTCTAAACTTCCCTCTCTTCTCTTTCTCATTTACACAACCCAAAGTAGAGCTCCTATTAAGGATTCCCGAAGCCATATCCTACATGCATTCTCTACCTTGTTTGTAGAATGGGACTATGATAGTTCATTCCTGTCTCCTGGAAACTGCATTACCTGGTCTGCATGGGTGAAAAAGATTGTCAGTACTAGAACCAACCCAGCTTTGTATACTTTAAATAATCCAGCTGGCACTAAAATGCCACCATTCTCATTCCCGTTTTGATTTACTCAATTTGCTTTTCTACTGCAGTGGGAAGGAAAAGGGCTGCTTTAATGGTAATACTTGTCTACCTGTTACAAGACTGTCTTTGCATATGTTCCTTTCACATCTGATTCCTCTGTGCCAATTGCAAAACATAGCAGCTTTTTTTTCTTCTATTCAAATGGTAATTTTCCAACATCTGTCAGAAGTAAGTCTGCTCATACCCAGGAAAAAATGTATTACAATATTTTCTGTCCACTGGAATTGCTCACAAGTATCAGTGGATGGTCTTGCCCTTAGAATTCCAGTAGGGTTGCTTGATGTCTCAACACAATGTTATGTTTAAGATGTATTCTCCAAATCTTCTACTGAAAGAAGGTTTTTCTTTTTGCAGGTGCTGTTGTTCAGGAAGGTGGCAAAGTTTTAATTGACAAAACTAAGCTAGATGGCTCAAACCTACTCTCTAAATTACCCCAGACACAACGTTCTGCATTTGAAGTGTGGTATGAAGTTGTAGCATTGCCCCAGCATGGCAGAATTGTTGTGGGAGAACGAAATATTACTAGAGACAAGCCCCATTTCTCCCAGTATATCATTAATAAATTTGGAATCACCTATGTGCACGATGATTCCGAATCACTCACTGATCACTTTATCTTCGCTGTTTGGCTAAATGAGAAAAGCAAGTCTGCTGTGAAACCCAATATTGATGTTTTAGAAGAGGCATTTAATATTACTGTTGTACCAGTGAATGACCAAGTTCCAAAACTAAAGTCAAAACTGCTATGTTTGAATGTTTTACAAGGAGATAGAACAGTTCTAGGACAAGATAGCCTAAATGTTGAAGATTTGGATAACTCACCAGAAGAGATTAAATATACCATTATAACTGATCCCCAAAATGGACATTTAGCACTGTGGTCTCGTTTGAATGAATCTATCAAAGATTTCACGCAAGCTGATATTAATGATGGTAGTGTTTGGTTTGTACAAGATGGGAGCCCTCTCTCAGGGGTTTTCTATTTCAGTGTGACTGATGGGCAGCACCGTCCACAGTATAAACTCTTTCGGCTTGATGTGATACCGCTGTCCATCACATTGATTAACTTAACAGAAGTGGTTCTTCTGCAGGGACAAGACAGAGTTGCTATTACAAATGTCCACCTTTCGGCAACAACAAATGGGAAGAACCCTGAAATCATGTTTGAAGTAACAAAGCCTTTTAGATATGGGAATCTTCTGATTGAGAATGAACAGGTGACTAGATTTCACCAAAGAGATTTATATGCAGCAAGACTGTTGTACTGTATGACAGACTTCACTGCCTTTGGTGATACGTTAGAATTTGCAGTGTTCACACCAGACAGTAATCTAACAGGACAGGTTCTGAAGATCTTAGTACAACCTCTTTTGCAAATGGCCCTAAACGTGACCATTCTCAACGGGATGTCTTATCAGCTCAATGCAAGTTATTTGGATGCTACACAGTTAGCCAACTTGACAAAAAGCAATCCCCAGTTTGAAGTCATAATGTCACCAGTTTATGGGAATCTTTCAAGGAGGTCACTGAGTAACACTGAAAGCAAGAGCCTGGTTCTCTTCACAAAAAGAGACATTGACATGGGTGTCATTTTCCTTGAAACCAGTGCTAATATGACAAATGCTGATGTATTAAATGATTCCTTTTCCTTTATACTTAGAGCAGACAATATTCAGCCTGCTATTGGTGAGTTCCACTTTGTCATAGTGCGACATGATCCTTCACCAGTTCAGGTTTTTACTCCAAAAGTGCCTTTCTTAACTACTGCTGACATTTTAGAAAGTTACATTACAGAAGATGAATATCTGTTTATCCCAAATCATGGCGCGCACACAGATGTACCAGCACAGACTTTCAGGCCTGACCAAAACCATTGGGAGCATCAGAAAGATAGACAGTTTGATGAAGATAATGCTAGAGGCATATCTGTTTGGGCTGTGACCACAATAAAAACACAGTCTGAGAGCTCCTGGCTTCAGACACCAAGCAGCAGGAACTGGTTGATCATCATCATACCCCTTTCTTCTGTGACTGCTTTATTCATTATAATTGCCATTGTTCTTTGTATTTTCCTAATGTGCCACAGATCAAAGAAGGCAAAACCTCTTATTTTAGAACAGCCACCAGTAATTCTCAACA
Source organism: Protobothrops mucrosquamatus (assembly GCF_001527695.2). Lineage (NCBI taxonomy): Eukaryota > Metazoa > Chordata > Lepidosauria > Squamata > Viperidae > Protobothrops > Protobothrops mucrosquamatus. The sequence goes on from NW_015386430.1 coordinate 3,429,017, forward strand.
GTTCAAGCTTTTCTCCAGAGAGGAGCTTAACAATACCTACTGTCACAGTAACACCTCTCTTAAAAAACACAGACAAAACATCTGTTTTACCATTCATGTCCCTCCAGCGGGAACAGCGTCATCCAGTGCCAGCTACTCCAGCTCCAGCTGTCAGTCTTTTGCAAAACACCTGGTCCAGCCTTGACCCAGAAATTATTCAGCACTGTCGAAAAACCCACCCAACATTAAAATGCAATCAGTACTGGGTATAATATACCATTGAAACCAGTAAAGAATGCTCAGTTTTGTACTCTGCTTATTTAATTCTTTGGTTGTCGTAAAAGTCAACCCACTTTTGAAACCTTGCCAAGAAAACTGCAGGAACTTTATCGAGGCAGTTGCCAGGAGTCAACTCCTGATTTGGAGGCAGCTAAAAAAGGAAAGAGGGAGAGGAAATGAAAGGAAAAGGAAAGAAAGGGAGAGGCAAAGGAAAAGGACAATAGGGTTCCAATTAAATAATACGGGTCCAATTATGTTGGTCACGGTGGAAGTAAGAGAAGTGGTAAGAATGAAATATACAGCATGTGCCCCATAAGTATTTCTTTGGTTTTCTGTAAAGTTGTTGCCCAATTGAAAATTTTAATGTGATGGAATGGTAAAATCAATGGTAAATTTGAGCCATCATGGTGCAATGATTGGAGTGCAGTATTGCAGATTAACTCTGCCCACTGCTAGAGATCTATCCTGATCAGCTCAAGCTTGACTCATCCTTCCAAGGTCAGTAAAATGAGGACCCAGATAGCTGGGGGCAGTATGCTGACTCTAAACTGCTTAGAGGGTGTTGTAAAGCACTATGAAGTGGTATATAAGTCTAAGTGCTATTGTTTTTGCTATTAATCACTATGTCACTGGAGATTAATATTGGAAGGTAGTTGTAGAAAGAAAAGAAGAAAGTTGTAGAAAGCAGAGTTTGGTTCCATATGGGACTAGGGGAGCTTGTTTATTTATTTTGTTTTTGCAAACAGAATGCTCTTGACCAAGTTTTATTTAATTGGGACTGTAGGTAACAAACACCGCTAGCATCATACATACACAAATGTATATTTCCTTTGTTCTACAGTATATAGCTGGAAATCAGCAAACTCAAAACATGAAATATTTTGATTCTATTGGTTCAAAACACCACACATTTCTATTTTGTACAGAATTTCTATATGGAAATACTACTACTTTATATATTTAGGAATTTAAACCATATTAAGGATTTGCCACAAAGTAGAAAGTCAGTTAAGCTTATAGTCTGTGGCATAACATAGGGACAGAACCTAAGCAGTGCCCAGCTGGATCAGACTTCATTTAGTCATCATTCAGTCCAGCAGACTTCTAATAGTGACCAACCAATTGCATGAGGAAGGTCACTTGTCTCCCCAGTGGATGGCCTTCAGAGGCAGCCCCACTGCCATCAAAGCTAATAGCCATTGATCTCCATAACCTTTTTTTGAAGCTGGCCAAGCTGGTAGCCAGCACTACGTCTCATGGTTTGCATGTATGTTTTAAACCTTGGCTTTTATTTGGTGATTAATAGTTCAAAACTCTATTTTTACAGTTTTTATTAGTGTTCTTTAAAAAGTAAATATATGTCCTCTCACATTCTGAGTCTACTTGCTTTTTTAAAAAAATGTTCTTTTTCTCAGACAAAGGGCAAGCTGCTAATTTTACCAGGTCCTTTGGACCCTTCTATAATTTGAAAGTAAATGTTAAAGCAAATCAAGTTTCTGGTACTTTGACTTGTATTTAACTGAGCAAAAAACCCTCTTTAGTCTGTTGACTACTTGCTATTAATTGCAAAGCTCTTGGTAATATGAACAATGCTATGTTTGCTAAAAATTAATGCTAATGTGAACATTAATTTATTTTCATATTTATTCTTCTTAACCATAAAAATTGATTGTATATTTTTGTACATTATTTTTAAAATATGTCTTCATCTCATCCTCATGGTAAATATGTGTGGCTGCCAGCCAGTCTTCCAAATTATCTTGTAGGAAATCATATTTTCTGGTATATTACAATGCCAGGGCCAGAAATTCTTACTGGGTTGTACAAATAGTTGCTTGGAAATTAGCAGACGGTATAGTAGAGCTTCAGAAGAAATTCTGTCTTTTAGCTTTATCACTGTTTTTCATGAAAAAATGTTAAGAAATATTGTGCTGTTATATACTTACAGAAGTATCTCATCAAATGCCTGCTACTGACTTTGTATAGGGGGCTATTTGCACATCACCACAATAATAGGTTTTTTTAAAGATATTTACATATTTTGTATTTAAAATAGTTTAACATCAAATTCAACACACTTCTTTAAAAGGAAAACTTCAGGGCCCCTATTCTTCTTTCTTAAATTATTTTGTAAACTGAATTTGAATTTGGAGAGCTTCTCAAATAGAGGACTTACAAGAGAACCTAAGAGAAACAAGTTTATTGATTTTTCAGGAGACATCCATGTATCAAACAGGGACAAAATGCATCATAGATTCAGAAGTTGCCCAAATACAGGTAGTCCTCGACTTAAAACTGTTCATTTGAAATTACAACATCCCTGAAAAAAAGTGACTTACAACCAACCCTGGCACTTAACAACCACTGCAGCATCCCCATGGTCATGTGATCAAAATTTGGGCATTTGGTAACCAGCATATATTTACAAAGGTTGCAGGCTCATGGGGTCATGTGATCACCATTTGTGGTCTTCTCAGCCATCTTCTGGCAAACAACGTCAATGGATTCCACTTAATCATCACCCGATTCATTTAATTACAGGGTTTGCTAAACATCCGTGGCAAAAAAAGGTCATAAAATTGTACATGACTCACTTAACAACCACTTTGCTTAGCAATGGAAATTCTGGTCCCAATTGTAGACATGTGACTGGTATTAGTCCAATCCATAGGCACATGCCTTCTCATAACAAAACACCAGAATATATAAAAAGGCAGACAGTTTTTGGATATCCAATTATTTTGCCAATTGAAGCTCTTGAGTTCAGAGATCGATAGAGATTTGCGGTTGAAAAATCATTGTCCAAAGATGCATGAATCTCAATCCTTGCATTAGAGATTTTGCAAAGAAGAGCCGCAAAAAGATGTGGAAAACAACTCCGGCCTGTGAAATGACAGCAATTTACTCTGTGCTGTTGGGACACTCTAACCAAAGTTAAGCACGTTTGGATTCCATTGATTTCAAGAGGGCAACGTGAAATAGATGAAAAGAACGGAAAGCAAAATTGCTTTACTTTGAGTGCATACTGAGTAGCCCCTTTCCTTTTATAACCTGGCATGAGAAGTGTCTGTGATAACATTCTTTAGCAAATTATGTACCTTTAAAAAAACTTTCTGTAATGAACAATTTGAATTTGATTCTGTTGTAAATAAAATCTAATTCTGAGTTTTATATTTTTAAGATTGCATGTTTTGAATTCAGTTTTTTCACCCACATGCACCTGTAGTTTTAGTTTCCTTTTGTACAAAGGGAAAAACATTTGTATTATGATAAGTACCTTGAACCAATTATAGTTATTCATTGCCAGATATCCATAGCTCGTAAGTTTCCTGTTAATTCATTTTTGCATTTTATTCCTGAATCAATGAAGAATAATGAGTTTACATTGGATTGTGCTCTTAGGTACTGGTAAATTCTAAAATACAATTAAATATCACTTCTATATGTACTATGCATCAGTAAATTCAAAATGTTAAGCTTCCTTTGAGGAAATACATTCTGTTGAATTCAGTGGCTCGTATGTGTAAGTAAATTTGCACTGGATTGGACTGCAAATCAAAGTTTGGGTTTGTAGTGGTTAAGGTGCTGGCCTAGAAACCAGGACGGTTCTAGTCCTGCTTTAAGAATGAGAATTTCAGCCAGTCACTCTCTCTTAGCCCAACCCATCTCACAGAGTTGTTGTGGGAAAATAGGAGAAAGGATTATTAGGTATGTTTGCCAACTTGAATTATTTATAAAGTAATAAAGGAGAGATTTTAAAAAAATCTTTAAAAGCTTTAATGTAGCTTTGCATCTGAAAATGCATAATTTTTCACCAGTATTCCCAATTTTTCTTAACTGAAATTTAATCAGTGCATATAAATAACATACTAGTCCATACAAAGAAAATAGATTCATCAAAACACATTTCAGGATGAAAATGAAATGTACAGTTCTTGCTCAACCGCCAAGATAGTTCAGTTACATCGCAGAGCTTATTTCACTGTAGTCTGTGGAATCCCTGGCTATAAAATGGTTCGTGAAGAATGTTTTGTGGTGAAAGCTTTTTTTCCTTTTGTATTATTCATTTCCCCATTTCGTGAACTTCTTCCTTGTTCTTTTACTGCATTTCACTATAGATAACTTGAGGGGAAAATAGTAACTGCTTATTAAGCTGTTTGCTTGTAAATTGAAAGGTTTAAACTGAATGTTATTTCCTCGACTTCACATTGTCTGGAGAGATCTAAGTCTCATGCAAATGAGGAAAAAAAGATGTGCATGTTTTTAGTACTGGAGTAGAGCTTAATGGATGTTTTCAAGAGATTTGTAAAAGAAACACAGTACTAAAAGAAATGTGTGGAATTATATACTTACATATTCACCATACCAAACCCCAGGTGGTCCTCAATGTACGACTACAGTTGGGACCAGAATTTTCATCCTAAGTTATCATTGTCGTAAGTCAAATCAGAATCAATTTTATGATAATTTTTATGGCGATCATTAAACAAATCCAGCTTTCCCAATGGGTGGTTTTTGCTGGAATGACAAAAGAAAGGTTGCAAATCATGTCACATGAATACAGGATGCTGCAACCAGTCATAAATAAGAAACGATTGTAGAGAGCCCAAACTGCGTGACCACAAGGTGGTGCAAATGGTTGTTTGATATGACTGCAGGAGTGCTGCAGCTGTTAAGTGTGAGTATAGGTCATGCGTCATTTTTTCTGAAGCCGTTGTAACTTTGAACCATTGATAATCATACAGTAGTAAGTTGAGGACTATCTGTACTCTAAAGTGCTTTGCGTATATTCTGAGTGTGCATCCACTATATTTATATATTTCACAAATACGTAATTACTGCATCAAACAATGCAGTCATGATTGCTGGACTTCCTGTTGGAAAAGGCATGGCAAAACCTGGAGGTGGAATCAAAAGAGGAATCAGTCTAGAATCTCTTATGTAGTCACAAATGGACCAAGTCCAATCTCCCTTGAATTCCATTAAACCTTATCTAATGCCAAGAGAGTGCTGACCATTTGTTGAGTAGATTACTGTGCAAAGGCATGATTAGTAATAATTCAATTTAATTAGAACTTCACATGATGTTTCACACCTGACACTTCCACATCATAATCTCCACACAATATGATATCAAGTTGAAGACGGAAAAATAAAGATCCCTTTGAATTGAACTCTGGTTCAATAAGTCCCTAGGTACATGTATGTATGTTTGGATTATTGCAATGCATTCTACATGGGGCTGTCCTTGAAGACTATCTGAAAATTTCAACTGATTCAAAATGCAGCAGAGTACTCAATAATCAGGGTCTCCTGGTTTTGCCCATGTAACACCATTATGCTACCTGCACTGGTTTCCAGTTTCTTTCCAGGTGCAGTTCAAGGTTCTGGTCATCACCTTTAAAGATCAATAGCATGGGTGTCAAACTCACTGTGTCACGTGACGTGTCGTGACTTATTGTGACTTTTTTTGCATTGCTGGAACTGGGGTGGGCGCGGCCTCTGTATGACACCCCTGATCTATAGGATCAGGTAACCTATGGGACTCTTTTTCCCTAAAGACATCTAACTTGGAATGTTCTAGATCCTTCCCTTATATATTGCCATCTGATGAGATCTAGAAAGCAAGCCTTTTCCGTGGCTGCTCCTGCCCTATGAAACTTCTCCTGAAGTTCAGCAGGCCTCTGCCCTCCCAGCCTTCCATAAAGTTTTGAAGACCTGGCTTTTCCTCCAAATGCTGAGATAAGATTGGATAATAGCACATTAGAAATTTGAGTTAGTGCCAGGTCTTTGTTGTTTTTAATGTTTTGATCTGCTAAGTTCTAATTTCAGATATGATTTCATATATTTTTTAACTTGATTGGGAACCGTCTAGAGTTGATTAGAAGATGAGCAGCTATTTGTTTTAAATAAAAAGTAAATAAATATGCAGACTTAATGGCAACAATACTGAAGCAGACTCAAATTGTCTTCTTTCAGGATTTTTTGTTTATTTCTTAATCAAGCCTACAGCCTGGGTAATTCCTGGTGGTCTCATTTCCAAGAAATAAATCCAACTAGACTTAGCTTTTGAGATCAATGCCAAGTTAAAAAAGGCAATGCATCATTTATCTTAATAAAGCAATAAACCTAATACCTCTGCAGCTGTTAGGGGCAGAACCATCACTACAGCCCCAGGGATAAACTAATTGGCAAAAACTACTTACATCAAACCTTAAAATCACTTGATTTCTTTTTTTAGTCAAGGAAATGTTTATCAGCAACTTATTTCCTCTTAACCATTAGAGGAGATCAAAGGTTAAAAAAAGCAAGTTGAGTATTCTCTTGAATATCCAGGACAAGGGTGAGCTACATTTTTTTCAGCCTACATGGTTTTATCAGTTACTGAGTCAAAGTTTGTGGGCATCTTACATGCCCCAATCCATTCACACAGTGCGTGCAATATACATAAAATATCTGCTGATTCCAGTCACTTAAATTGCAGTGCTAAAACAATGCAAAATAGTGCAAATAAAAAGATTTGAGACTAGAGCAGCTCTCATCTGTGGAAAAACTCTTAGGAAACGGGTGGATAAGAAAGGACATGATAGATTACACCAAATACATTAAATCACCATAGAAAAATACAGCTAAACTTCTTACACATTGGATAAGTTTGACTAAAGGAGACTTGGAGTGAATAAAAGCAAGAGCCTCTTTACACAGGGTATAATTAACATTTCCATATTAACTTTTCTTTTAACTATCCTGCAGAGATCCCTGGACCTGAAGAATGTGCATTTTTTGAGATCAGATTAGATCCCTTTTGATACCTAGCTTGTTTCCTCTTTTCTCTTCTTCCTTCTGTTCATCCAAATAACTAAACATTTTTTCTTTATTTTTCCATTAACCTTTTCCTTTTGACTTACAGTGGTACCTTGGTACTTAACTGCTTTGAAGCTCATCAAATTTGGTACTCAGTGCATTTTGATGCAAAATTTTTGTCCTGGTACTCATCATTTGTTTGGTACTCAACACACAAGCTACAACTTCAGTGTCTCACTGCATTATTCCTTATGGAAAAATTTGTTTGGTGTTCATTGTCCCAAAGGTGCTTTTTAAAGAGGCAACTGGATTTTCTTGTTTTTCTTTGAAGAGGTTTTGCTTCTCATCCAAAAAGCTTCTTCAACTCTGACTGGATGGTGGAGAATGGAAGGATTTATATTCCTTGCAGACAGCTGGTTATTTGCATTCTTTTAGAGAGTTGTTGAGGCCACTTGAAGGTTTATCTGTGTTCTCAAGGTCATATGAGTAGTGCAAATGGGTACTCATTGCATCTCCAAGAACCAATTAATGATGAATACCGAGGAACCACTGTATTGTATATGCCTTGTCTTCCAATCTTTTATTCTACTTAGTGGTTTCCTTGTGACAATAGAAACATCATTATAAATTTGCAGCCTCTGTAGGAAAGGTAGTGGCATGTTTCTATGGGAGCGTATAATTATGCATTTTGAAATTTAGGAGAAATCTGGGGAGATAATGTTTTTGGTTTGCATCACCTTAAGGAGCAATCAAAACACAAAATAGGCAATCCAAGAATTATTTGAAACTACAGGCAGTTAAAAATTGACATTTTGGAAATCAAGATCACTAATTTAAGTTATTGTCCCATTGCACTCTACCCTTTTAAAACTTTTTTTCTGTATGAATCAGCACAGACATTGAGTCAGCATTCAAAGTTTTTTGTTAGCAGTTAGATGGCACAAGCATTTTCAAGACTGTGATATATGCATGGTTGTGGAATGTACATGTTCTTCAACTAGGGTTTGATGGCATGAAATTACAGACTGTCATGAAATGTAGGAATGCATAGCTGAAATGCAAAGCTGAGAATCTTTGGCTTTCTCTTGATGAAGATTTTTCCTTCAACAAGGGAATAAACAACATGGAGACTGCTTTAGAAAGAAGGTTGTAATTTATTGAAGAGGAGAGCCAGACAGAAACATGGCTCTGGAAAAAAAACTACAACCTTCTTTCTAAAGCAGTCTCCATGTTGTTTATTCCCGGCTTGGACTGGACCCTGATGAAGATTTTTCCCTCAGCATTCTGATAAAGATTCTCCTCTTTTGTAAAAGAGGGACAATTTCACTTAAGAAAAAAAAGGGAAGAAAAGGAAAGAGGAAGGGGGAAATACACTTACCTGGCAGAGGAGATAACTAAAATGCAAATAATTAAAACATTTATCCCTTCTTGAGAAATGGCTGAACAGGACTATTGTCTTTTAGCACCAATTATACTAATTCATGGACAGTCTATTGACAGCAGAAATGGGATCAAGACATTTGGCTGCCTGAAACAAAGGACAAGAGAGCTCCTCCACCATTCTACCTGTAGAAACAACAGGTGTAATGGTTGATAATATTTTCATTGAGATGGAATCCTCCATCATTTCTCAGAAAAGTAGACTCACTAGAAGATAAGGGATAGGCTAGTATATGGAGAGCTTCTTCTCCAAGAGAGTGGAATAGATAGACTGTGATTGCAAAAACCTTGTCTGTTTTGTGTTAATGCAACTATTGAAGATATTTCTACCATAAGCTATCTATCTACAATTTCTTTCTTGTAGATTGATTTAAATGGTTTGGAAATAGAGAATCGCCATTAGCATATCTACATCAGTAACTATTTACATAAGGGGATGATGTGCAATCAGAAGGACATGTCTGCCATAGGTTTACATATTTACAATTTTGTAAAAAATTAATTGAAAATTGTACTGTATAGTAATGATGAACATATTATTGCTAAGGTATTTGGATTGTTATTGAATTTGAATTTGGAAAATCAATATGTAAAGCATTGCGTGATTCAGTGGGCAAGAAACTTTGGATATAATGTAATGCTTGAATAATGGGAGAATATGTGGACAAAAGGTTTAAAATTTACACTAAATTATAATTTAAAAGAAAATTTCTATAAGATGATGTATCGCTGTATTTAACCCAAGACAAGTTGTCGAGAATGTATAAAGATATTTCAAATGAACGTTGGAAATTCAAATGTAAAGAAAGGACTTTTTATCACTTATCGTGGACATGTGACGAAGCAAAGAAATATTGGAGTAGGATTCACATCCTAATACAGAAGATTCTTAAAGTAAATATAAAGATAAAAGGCTTAAACTGGAATTTAATGGAAAAAGACTTGAAAAAAAAACCCAGAACTTTGATGTTATATATGTTGATGACAGCACAAAAATGGAAAGACACTTTGATTCCCACAATGGACAAATGGCTGCAAAAGTTGATGTAGTTAGCAGAGATGTCTAAACTGTTTTGATTAAAGAAAAAATATAATTACTTTTGTTTCTACTTGGAAATCGCTTCTGGACTTTGTGCTTGAGATGGAAAAAAAATAAAACTTTGATTTTGGGCTTTACAGATTACATAGTTTTGTTGTTATAGAAATGGCTAGTTTATACTATTATGTAAAAGTAAAAAGTTGAGGTTTGATATTATTTTATTCAAAGGAAGTCAGAAGTCAATGCCTTTTTTTCTTTTCCCCCCTTTTCTACACTTTTCCCTTCCTTTTTCCCTCCCCTATTTTTTCCTATTATTTTCTTTTGTATTTTTGTATTTTATATTATAAACTAATAAAAATAATAATGGGATGATGTGGATCCCATTGCTGGAGGTCCATGGACTTCTTCCATGTAAGTGGGCAGGGCACTGCAGCTGTGATTATATTCCATCAGAAACCTATAACATCACAGTCAGGACCACATGACTGAAAACATTTTAAAGATGTGTTGGAAGTAAAGTCTTCATCCTGGTTCATCCAAGCCGGGGATAAATAAACAACATGGCGACTGTTTTGGGAAGAAGGTTACAGTTTATTGGAGAGGCAGAAAGATGGTTCTTGCAGGAAAGACCAGAGGAAAGAAGGACCTGAGCACATGGGCAGTAGGTTTTTATACCCTCTCTAGCCTTTTGTTTGGAATAGTTTCCTGTTCCTGTGGCATGAACTTTGAGGCTATTTCCTGTGTCACGTATTCTGACCTGAGTCTAGGTGTGACTAGACTAGTCCTATTATGTCTCATCTCAGGTGGGATATGCAAATTTTAGGTCTTTGTCTTCTGGCTCCAGCTTTTTACATCTGCATTTGTAAAGGGCTGGCTCCTGTTTGGGATAGAGAGATTTGGGGGCAGGGTTGGCTTCTGCCTTTTTAATATCCTTTTTGAGGAAATATATTTTTCTGCCTTTTTAATATTTCCTTCTCTGGGGCTCTGACTTCCCTCAGATGCATGTTTTCCCAGGTTAAACTCTTTCATCAGAAACAAAAACTGAAAGTCACAATGTCAGGCTTACAAGGTTAAATCAGTTTGTTTATACTCCTCACCATAATTGAAGACTTCTCAGTTTAAAAAAGTAGATATTTTATCTAAGGATCAGTTACTCAGAATACATGAGTAACGTGACAGACAGAGCCGTCAAAACAATTTGCACGCATGAGATCAGCTTTTTGTCTTAAAAACAGGCACAGCTTTTGCCATCTCCAGTCAAGGAGCAATGAATAAAAGGGAGAGTGGCATCCTTCCAAATTTACAGAAAAGCCATTCTCTTCTGAGGAAGACGCCCACGGCTTCAGTTTAGAACAAAGTAAATTAGGCTTTGTTTGAGAACTGGGAATTGACGTCTGAATGATAGGAGTCTGTGTCATTCAGCTCATGGGTATTCCACAAGCAATACTAGGTACAAAATAGCCTTAATAGCCATGAAAACTATGGACCTAATAAAGGAAAGATATTCTCCTCAGCAGACTTCTCATGAATATTCAAATCAGCAAAATCAGCTTTTATCAGTGCTACGATAAAACCAGCAACCCGGTCTATAGAATGGGAGTGATTCATAAATATGGGGCCAGGAAATGTTTGCCTTTCACAAACTCACACATCTTGTATGTAGCATATTTAGGTTTGAAAACTTTCATGCAGAATGTTGCAGCCCCCAAACAATAGCCTTTTAACCAACAAAATACATTATTTGGAATTAGCAGTAGCTTAGGAAATAATCTTTCCTTTCAAATACTTGAGCACATATCCCGCAAAAACAGAACTTCTCTGATAACTGTCAACTCTTCCTTTTTAATGATTTACACTTAGAATCATAGTGGAAGGCAGACTATGAAGCATGATTGTTCTGAACACATAGGAAGGTTTCTATGGGGTAATAACTAGGAGCAAAAGAATTTCTCTACTTTTCAATTTCTTTATAGTAACCATCAACTATAAACCTCTTCCCGTCAGCCCACGTAATTCTGATCAGGATAACTGAACTTCTTCAGACTCAGTTAACCCACACATAATACTCAATAAAAGAACCACTGCTATGTTTATAGTGCAGAGGTTGACTCTGCAGAGAAGGCTGGAAAGTAAACATGAGCTGTTCTGTGGTTCTGGGTTGTGGCCAATATAATGTCATTTCTGCTAAAGTCAGCAATGGGAATTTAAGAAAAGGATTGATGAACAAGAGCAGCAAAACCACAAAAAAGTAGACAATTATGGGGAAATGCACAAAAAAGTAGACAATTATTGAGAAATGTACAAAGAAGACAATTATAGGGAAATGCACAAAAAGTAGTCAATTAGGAGAAAATGCACAAAAAAGTAGACAATTATGGGGAAATGTACACAATGTAGACTTTAAGGGTGCTGAATTTTTAACCATCAAAGATCTCATTTATGCTTACTACATAAGACTATTTATTACTTATGGTATCAGAGGTGGAATTAACAATAAGAGTAGCATCACTTTCTCACTGAAACAAATGGAATTATTTCATGATCTTTACCATCTCAACATCACATTGCATGCTTTATGATAATATAAATCCAGGGCCAAACTAGATATGACCTACTTTACATCATGTAGACTTTTCTTCTATAGTTCTCGACTTAACAACAGTTCATTCAGTGATCATTCAAAGTTACAACGGCACTGAAAACAGTGACTTATGACCTTTTTTTACCCTTACGACTGTTGCAACATCCCCATAGTCACGTGATCAAAATTCTGATGCTTGGCAATTGACTCATATTTACGACGGTTGCAGTGTCTCGAGATCATGTGATCACCTTTTGCAACCTTCTGACAAGCAAAGTCAATGGGGAAGTTAGATTCATTTAACAACCTTGTTACTAACTTAACAACTACACTGATCATTTAACAGCTATGGCTGTTAAGAATGGTTGTAAATTGGGGCAAATTTCACTTAATAACTGTCTCGCTTAGCAACAGAAATTTTGGGTTTAATTGTGGTCATAAGTTGAGGACTATCTATAGTTTTTCTATTGCCAGTAGCTATAATAAAGTGAGTGAGAGCAAAACTGCAGCATGGAGGCAGACGGCTTTCAGCTGGTTCCCTGCCATTGAACTGAACGTCTAGTCTTCTTCCATCACATGTCACATTGCTCAGCTAGTGTGGAAGCCCATGCTAAGGAACTGCTAAAGAAAAAAAGTGCCCTGGTTGAGTCAATGTCTTTAGTTGTTGGTACATCACATACATACAATATCTGATGGACAATATGCAAATTTTGACATGACATGATTGCTCCAGAAAGCTCTAATGTAAGACTACCTGAAACAAAAAACACATGTATATTCACTGAACAATCCTTTGTACCTTTGTTTTGTAAAATCTAAAGCTGTCTTTGTTATGCTCTAAACTAGCATTGGTCATTTGTTAATGTTTGTTTTCTAACTTGGTAGTATTTGGTCTTGCTTTATTGTTGCTCAGTTGTAGATTATTATATCCGAAAAAGCAAGATATAGATATTTCAATAAAATATATGCACAATGTTGTAATTTAGGTAAGAAGTCCCGACTGCAGAAGACAACAGTGCTGGAGTCCCCATTATTCATGCTTTACATAAATTCTAACACCAAGAGAATCTCAAAATAATATTCTCTATTTCTTTTTCTGCTGGTATAGAATTACACAGCTATCATGCTTGTCACATTTATTGCCAATATAAATTCCAACCTCTTGACAGTGCTTTTTTTGTAAAAAAGAAAGGTGCTGGAACTCACACACTTCATACAACCCGCCTTGTCTATCCTACAAGGTTCCATCCAAAAAAGGTGCTGGAACTCCGTTCTGGGCGTTCTATGACAAAAAAGAGCACTGCCTCTTGATATCTAAAGCTATGAATACAGTTAACTATCAGCTCTGTAGCTAAGAGACTTGTAGATAGCCAATCCACAAAATCCCTTGAGTTTCAGTGGGCTTATTTGGCAGCAGTAGTCACAGCAATTCTCCCATCAGAACCAGTTAATCCAGATTGTGGCTTGGAGCTGACAATTTAATTTTCTAAAATCTCTCCAAATTCCCACTCACCCCTATTGTGGGAAACAAATATAATTCTCGATTCCTAAATAATGCAGAATTATAAAAGTTGCTCCCACTGGAATTAGCCAACACTGATTTGAATATAATTAAAATATTTAAAGAGCAGTTGAGGACAGGAGTGATAGCATGGGTCTTGCTTTATTGTCTGGCTGTTGTCCAAGAATGCCACTGGCTGATGTTGAACTTGTTAGAGATGTCTAAAAAACAGGATATGCTCAGGATCAAAGTTTACTGTAGGCATATAAGAAAACAGGCATTACAATATCAGTTCCAAGGATCAACAAACACTATGGATTTTTTGTATGTATTGCTTAGTCCTATATAGCTATACTTTTTATTATTTGATAAGCCACAAAATTAAACTTTCTGGTAAGATTGCCAACATTTTTCATAATAAGTTCCCGATTGCTGCTTATATTAATGAGTTATAGCAGTGTTATGAAAAATCCCTTTTCTTTTGGTCTGCTTTCTAAAATATATAAAAGTACTTGTTCATAATTCACTCTATAAGTGGACTGTGTTCACTTCAGTCATTTCTGCAATTATAGCACCTTTGTGATAGGACTTCAGTTTGAAATAGAAGAGGAATGGCACTTAGATGAACGTAGATATTTTTTGCCAAGGGCTGATTCAAATATTAATCTCTGAGGTGGTCATCTTAGCCAGCAGTTGTTGAAAGGCAGCATCAGATGATTGGAAGGATCCACATAGGTTGCCCAAGATTTCTTCAGGTTCATTAGAAGATCCCCCTATACCAGTGGTTCTCAACCTTCCTAATGCCGCAACCCTTTAATACAGTTTCTCATGTTGTGGTGACCCCCAACCCTAAGGGCTCTCCAAGCGCGCACCGATGCAACCCAATCACCCGCTGCACCCGGGGCTCAGCGTGCCTCGCCTGTCCTCGCCTCACTTCCGAAGGTCGCCGCCTGCCTGGCTCCAGCTGGCCGGGGAGGGGGGGCAGGAAGGCCACTCAGCCGGCTCCGCCCAGCCTGGTTGGAGAAGTGCCCAGGCGGGGAGAGGGAGAGAGAGAGAGAGAGAGAGAGAGAGAGAGAGAGAGAGAGAGAGAGAGAGAGAGAGAGCCAAGAGGGTGACAGCACTGGCAGAGCTTAGTTCAGCCTCCTCCGCGGAAAGGGCCGCGAAGCAGTGCAGCCTCCCTTACGAGATGCTCGACAGAAACGAATCCGGTGCTGCAACAACCCCCAGCTTGAAGCCATGCGAGACAGATAGAGGAGCGGTGTCTCGGTTCCTAAGACCATCGAAATATGTGTTTTCCGATGGTCTTAGGCGACCCCTGTGAAAGGGCGATTCGACCCCCAAAGGGGTCGCGACCCACAGGTTGAGAACTGCTGCCCTATACCATCTCTGCCATTGAAAGAGTAAACAGTTAGTAAACTTGCTTTCATACACAGAAGGAAATATCTGCCTTGGGCATTAAAATGTCTTGTATTGACTCTATTTTTGACTTATAATAAGGTTGTTTCTCAACCTTGGCAATATGAAGGTATGTAAACTTCAACTCCCATAATTCCCTAGGCAGCATGAGGTGAAGTTCACACATCTTCAAATTGCTAAGATTGAAGAACACTAGTATCCTATAGTATCATTTTAGCAAAGATCTCTGCAGAGTCAATATGGAGGTGATAACGGTCATAAAAAACAGAAGAAATCTGGATCACAGCTTTGTGGCCATCATCTTGAGGTTTTTTTTTGACAATGTTCTGCAGATATCCCTGATCTCAAATCTTGCTGATGGAGTTTGATATGACTTGTGGTCCAAAATATCTGATGGGTCCAAACTGGGGACACAGAGACAGGATAGGTGATTAATCTGTTGGATCCAACATGGCCCTTTTCTGTTGTCTTCCACCTCTTCTGCAAAAACCTTTGGACCCTGTCTGCAACAGAGCCTATGTAAAGCTAGCAAGCTGCAGATTTTTCCAATTCAAGTTGGCAGAACCAGGAAGAAATATTTGAAACGTTGCCATATTTCATTGACATTTAAATTATACAGCTTGAGAAAACAACATAAAACATTGTTGCAGAATTAAAAATATCTTTCCCTTTTTAAAAAGTTTTACAAGGACAGAGTATTAGACAACATACTGCAAGTAAATTGGACAACAAATTGCTCATAGGATCCTCCAACTATTCTTTCCTTTTGGATAACATACTTAGGAACATTAACAAAACATATGTTAAACCAGGTATCTTCCAGAGAGTTGCATGATTGACTGGATTGAATGTGTTTCTAGCAGAAAGCTGCCCTTTTCTTTTGAAACGTTCTGTAAGATTCCTCTTTATGGCACAACACTGATAATCTGAACCATATGCTTCTTTTAAAATAGTTGGGGCTGCAAATCCTAGTTGGTTTGGGGAATATTTTAGTCAATTAATGCAAAGTGCAAAACAAAATAATGCCTCTCAAAGGCTCCAGAGATTCAGCTGGATTTTGGAAGAGTTTCCTACATGATGTGGAATCAAAAGCAACTTTAATGTTATAATTTGTTTGGAAGAGCACAGGGCTACTATAGCACTGGCTGAATTAACCCAGTTCAGGAGGGAAATAAACCTGGGGAGAATTGGGAAAGGGATTTTTTTCAGAATGAGGTGGAAAAAAGTAACTTCGTGGAGTTCAAGTCACAGGAGGGCTTCCTTCAAGGAAGGAGAAAGCATTGTGGGATGCCCGGGCCTTTGGATACTCTGAAAACTGACTGCGTAATTGGGGGGAAAGAATCATTTTTTGTTAGTACAGGAAGAAATGTAACAGGGAAGCTGTAATTATAGGTTAAGCAAGGCTGAGGTGCTTTGTCAAATGGAACAGCCTGCAGATTTTGTCTTCAGAAATTCTGAAGTTACTATAACGTATTCATGTGAAAAATGACAAATAATGTTCAAAGGATTTTGAAATGAGAGCATTTCTTCTATCCAGAAAATACTTGGCATTCCTTCCACATTTTACCAATTTAAAAACAGCATTGATGGAAACATTTGCCTTGTCCCTACTCTTAGGTCTGTTCATCCACCAGTGTGAATTCACAATATTGCTTCGCTTAGTATCTAGAGCAGTGTTTTTCAACCTTGGTAACTTTAAGATATGTGGATGTCAACTCCCAGAATTCCCTAGCCAGGAGAATTCTTGGAGTTGAAGTCTACACATCTTAAATTGGGCAAGGTTGAGAAACACTGATCTAGCAGGTTTTCTGAGAACTTGTCTAAGGTTTTTCTTTACATAGACTTCACATGCCAAAGTCACTCTATCCTAAGGGAATATTAGTAAAAAAAAGGCCAGGTTTCACAAGCTGCCATTTTAGAATATATGATTAGGCTGGAAAACAGCTTGCTAAAGAAGGATTGTTGAACAGGGTGCATTTTGAGCAAGTGCATGTTTTTACCATCATGAATAATTAAGTTGTATCCTCAGGTCAATGCTGTTTTATTTTGTTTTAAAGCTGGTCATTCCTGGAAGCAATTTTACATGTCATAAATATTAAAACTAACAAAAGGAGGAAGCAAGTAGCATTAAGTGCTAAAATGGGGAAACAAAATATGCATTTAACTATTTGTGGGAGGGACAAGAGAGCTCCATGGATATCTAGATCAATGAACTTCAAGAGTAAAGTGATAAAATGTTACTTTTGATTTTTTTTTTAAAGTCAGAAAATTAATTGTATTCATCTTATTTAGTTTTATATTTCCAGACCATAGATATGGCTGAATGTACATTTTTTTTAATTTGGGATCAGACTGGTGATTATTAATGTTGAGAGAAAAATCTTCATCAGGGTCCAGTCCAAGCTAGGAATAAACAAAATGGAGACTGCTTTAGAAAGAAGGTTGCAGTTTATTGAAGAGGAGAGCCAGACAGAAAGATGGCTCTGGAAAAAAAAACTGACCACATGTAGTAGGGAGTGGTGGGTTTTTATACCTTCTTGAGCTTTTGTATGGAGTTGTTCCTGTGGCATGAACTTTGACCTGAGTCTGAGTGTGCCTTTCTGGTATTCTGATGATGGTGGGTTAATCCTATTATGTCCCAAAGGTGATAATAATAATAATAATAATAA
>NW_015386430.1:3448356-3455987 GCF_001527695.2 Protobothrops mucrosquamatus
TCTCTGAGTTTATTGAAATTAGCTCTCTTGAAATCCAAGACTCTACTTTGGCTATGTTCTATTGCTTGTGCTTCCATAATGTTGAATTCCAATATTGCATGATCACTACCTCCCAAGGTTCCTGTGGCTTCAACACTTTCTATCATTTCATCTCTGTTAGTGAGAATTAAATCCAAAATGGCTAATCCCCTAGTTCCCTGCTTCTCTGGGACTGTGGCTGATGAGTGTTGGATTTTTTTGGTGTGAGGGATTGTTGATTCTAGGGCTATTTATCTTTCTAATCCCAGCTTCCTGGCTCCAATTTCTGACAAGATTATCACATCTGCATTTCTGCAGACCTGGTTTCTGTTTGGGGCAGAGAGACTTGTGTGTGGGGGTTTCTGTCTTTAAGATCCTTTGGGGAAATATAATATTCTGCCTTTTAATATTACCAAAAATATTTCTTTCTTGGGGGGGGCTGACTTCCCACACTAATATATATTTTATTTCCTCTAAAAATAATTTGGAAGAACTGCTTTAGATTTTGTGCAAGCACAATTCCTCTCTGCTACTAATAAAAGCACTCCCATCTGTTTTCAGGCTCCTATGTAAGTCTCTAAAAAGATTTAATGACTAGAAGTGCTTGTTTTTGTACTTGTATATAGTCTGAAGCAGTTCTGAATCATCTTCTGAGCACGCATAGCCTTAATTTCTGTTCTCTTTTGTTCTATGAATTAGCAGACAGGAAGCTATGATTCAGGCAAGCTTGTTCATCTTGTGACTTCTTGATGGTAAATACGTTTTGTTTTGGGGTAGAAAGGTTATCTATGTAACTTGTTGAAAAGGGTAAATTTCTCCAATGTAGGAGTACCAGGTCTGGGCTACCAAAGACCAGATAACCACTAAATGTCAGCAAAGAGTTAGTCTTTCTATAATTGTACTCCAACTAAAAGGTTCAAAGCAAGGAGGAGTAACCTATGGCCCTCAGAGTAATTTCAAAATCTCTTTGTAAATGATCAGATCTGATCATTAGTAAAAAGCAGTTAATTTCCTTTTTACCAGTTGCTGTGGGAAAAAAGAAATTCACAGAGATTAAAGGAAGAGAATGGGTCATCTCACCAATTCTAGGGTCTGTCCTCATCATACAAAGACCCGAGTTATCTTTTGCCCAACCCCAGTATCGTTATCCTGTAATACTATGGTCCTCAACAGGAAAAAGTTTGTTCATCCCTACTCTACTGATTATGTGCCATCAAGTCATATTTAACTCCTAGCAAACACATAGATTTTCTCCATGATGATCTACCCTTAACCCGTTCTTTCAAGTCTCCCTTGGTGCATCCCTCACACTGTCCCTGAGTGCATCCATCTTGCTGCTGATTGTCCTTTTCTCTTTCCTTCCACCATTCTTGGCCTTAGAATCTTCCCAGAGAGCTGGGTCTTTGCTTAATCTGTCTAAAGTAGGATAATTGGAGCATGATTCTCTCAAGTGGGATAATTAGAGCATGATCATCTCAAGTGGGAACTCTGGCTTGATTTGTTTGATGATCCATTGGTTTTGGGTTTTTTTGGCTGTCCCTGAGTTTCCTTTCTGTTAATTTCAAAGACTCTTCTAACATGCATGCTGCTACAGATGGCAAAGCCTTCTACTTTGAGCTAGGAAATCTTAAAATATAAGTTCTAAAATAACCCTGTCAAAGATAATCTAAATGCCCTCCAACCTCCTGCTCTGGACAAAAGTGCTATGACTCCACACATTCTCTCAGGCTCTCCATTTCACCTAAAATATTAAATGCAGCCACAAGTCTTCCAAATTTTGTCCAACTCCATTCCAAAACAAAGTAAAGCAAATCTTTGTTGTTGAAAACAGATATTGAAGTGTAATGGCCTCAGGACAATCTTCCCTAACATACTGATTTCCAGTTGCAACAGAAATTCCCAGAATTCCCTAGCATTCATTCTACACAAGAATTCTGGAAAGTGAAATCCTAACACTTCTGAAGGATATCAGATCGAGGAGAATTGCTCCAGGAGATGTTATAAAATATATCTTGTAGTGAGGGACAAATCCTTCAGAGCTTCTTGGACTGATTTCAAAGTCAAATGTATGCATTTATCTTTTTAATTTGTTATTTTATTTAAAGAGAAAAATAAATTGGACCTTAGAAAATAAGTCATCTTCACTAGAAATTACCAAAATTACTTCCTAGAACTTATCACATTCACAGAAAAGAATGAAAGGACTTTAATGAAGAGACTTTTATATATTTCTGGAAATAGAATAATGCATGAGCGAACATGTTGAGGTCCCAAGGTCTGGCCCCTCCAAAGCCCCAATCACTTCTTCATTTGTCACTGATTTTAATAAACAAATTCAATAGTTTTAAAATTGGATACAGAAGGAGAATATAATGGTGACTGTCAGTTTATGGAATTTTTGTCCTTGTTCCTTCTCTTGAAGCTCATGTGACATTCAGCAATTCTCATCTGTGCTGATATTTTCCAAAGGACTTGTGCAGCTTCATCCCAAAGTCTTGACAGAAAACAAAATATATTGACATAAAAGTGTAATCTCTAAGAGAAAGTTTGCAATTTTGTATGATGTAAGGCTGTAAAATATTACTGCTTTAGTTCATTGTCTGATTTCTTTTCTAGAAAGCAGGAAGAAAAAGGATTTCCAGTAAAACTAGATATATAAATTTTTTGAAGGCAACTTGTTTCCTTGGCTGAGCCCACATCAGTGCAAGTTCAGCATATTGAACCGATGTATATCCCAGCCTTCCTTTTGAAAAATATCCCATGTGAGTCCACATCAGCAAATATTTGAAGAGTTAGTTCCTGTGCCAAAAAATAATGACTTACATATGCTGCTAGTGGCTTGTGAGATGGATGCCTCTCTGCTGTTCTAGTGAACTGTTCTTGATATATAATATTGGAATAAGAACAGGAAACCATGCCAGGTGTGGGGGACAGGGAGGGGAGTTATTTCACACTAGTCAGTATCATCTCCCCTGTGATCTTTCTCTGATGATGCTGGAGTTTGACTTAACAGTGGACTTCCCTTTTGTTGAGGTCAATAAGCAATTTTGGTTTAGAAACGGTCATTGGGAATGGAGGGGGGAGGAGTATTGCAATATATCTTTATCCTGGTTTATTGTTATTCAAAAATCTTTTTGCTAGTCCAGTTAACTGAAACTCAGGCAGGCAGGCAGGCAAGCAGGTGCACACACAGCCCTCACAGTTCATGCTAACAGCATTGGCTACATCTCCATATCAGTTATAAAATATCTGAGTTGCAAATTGGTTTGTTTTTCAATCTCTCTCTCAGAGGCACAATGCTGCTGTCTTATAACTAATTGTTCAGAGCTGCTTTTATTAGGGCTGACATATACAAAACGGCTGTCACAGGCTCCCAGCTACGTCCACATTCACACATGTTTTTCTTTCTAGTTATTCCTCCAGGCAGCTTTGAGACGTAGAAAGGAGCTCCAGGCAAGTTCCCAGCATCTCTGAGCAAATGCATGAATGGCTAGGTGAAGGGAGATGTTTTGTTTGCCTTACAAGCTTTGATTTCAGTTTGCTTCAAGATAGCAGTTTGCAGCTGCTGTTGTGGAAGAGTTGATGAAACAGAATTACTGCTTACGCTTTAATCTGTAGAGCCAGGGGAAGTAATTGAAAAGCCACCTGTTTTATATATTCAGCAACAGATTCTGTTCTGTTGCTGTAAAAATGGCAATTCTCCATGTAGTTTCTGTTCTGCACAAGGTTAATTCTCCTGTGCTAGTTTTATTTTTTTGAACCAAAATGAAGTTACGGAGTTACAAGAAAATATTGAAATTATGTCCCATCCTATATTCAATTCTGAAATGGGATAAAATTTCCCGAGCAGTTCCCAGTGTTAACTGACAATATTATCATGACACACAATAATCTTGATTCAAAGTTTTGTCAGATATAAGCCAAGATGTGAAAGATGACCTAATAATGGATTTAATTATAAGTCATTAAAATAATTAACTGTATCAGATAATTTTATTTCTCATTTTATAGAAAGAAGCAATACTGTATTCCTTGCAGGGACAATCGTAACCCATGTTATTTGGATATCATATTACATACATCACACGTCATACAACCCGCCTTCCCTACCCTACAAGGTTCCATCCAAAAAAGGTGCCGGAACTCCGTTCTGGGAGTTCTATGAGAAAAAAAGCCCTGCATATAGTATATGGTAGGACAAATGCTGGTAAACAATTTGATGTGGGTTTTTTTGCTTTATTTTGTTTATCAGAGAATGATAAACAAATTTTTTAAATTTTAAATTTCTTAAATTTTCCTAGAATTTCTCTGGTCTTAATGTTGAATCCACTGTGATCTAGTGATGTACTACTGTATTAAAAAGCCATTAGAATACCCTATGTACATCTCTCTTTTTTTGTTATTCTGAGTGCGTGATTAAATGCACGACGTGTACATATGGTGTATTCAGACCTGTGGCTTATGTATGCTTGCTTGTTATTAGAACTCCATCAACTCTATCAACTTAATCCCAAATAAAGGAGATTATTCTCAATTGCTGGCAGAGATTTTACGCAAAACTTTAGATTAGATAAGGAAATACATTCAGGCCATATATTAAGCTGTGTATACGTAAGTCCTCATGTAACAGCTGCTCATTCAGCAATCATTCAAAGTTTGGACAGTGCTGAAAAAAGATTTACCCCCAGTCTACAAGGTTGCAGTCGTTGCAGCATTTCTGCTGTCAAATGATCCCAGTTTGGGTGCTTGGCAAGTGGCACGCAATTACAACAGTCACAACACTCTGCAGCCACACAATCGCCATTTGCAGCTTTCATAGCTAGCTATTTGTAATTTTCACAAGAAACAAAGTCAATGGGGAAACCAGCAGAAGGTTGCAAGTGGCAGTCACATGACTATTTAACAACTACAGTGATTCACTTAACAACCTCAGCAGGAACTGATGTCATACGTTGGCACAGTCAAAACACATAGTCATTCACTTAATGGCTGGGTTGCTTAGCAATGGACTTGCCAGTCCCAATTGCCATCATCAATACTTCTTTTATTTGCCAAAAAGTTTATGCAAATCCATTTATATTTGATAAAGCAGCAGCATCTGCAAGAGGGTCGAACAGGTTAGCCTGATGAAAGCAATGTCACATTATTGCAATTGAAGCCCCACCCCTTTGGTATTTACTTTATTTATATCACCTGCATGCCCCAAAGGGGTAGATCTTATAGCATGGTGGCACAATGCTATTTCCATCATTTTAAAGAAAACAAGACACGACTGTAGACACTCATGATTTAATGCATGGTGCAAACCCAGAAAATGAACTAATTCAGCCAGTGTACAGGTAGTCTTTTATGTACAACCACAACAGAGGCTAAAATTTATGTTGCTAAGCGAGAAATTTGTTAAGTGAGTTTTGCTCCATTTTACAAACTTTTTTGCCACATTTGTTAAGTGAATCACTGCAATCGTTAAATTAGTAACACAGTTGTCAAGTGAATCTGGCTTCCCCATTGACTTTGCTTGTCAGGTCGCAAAAGATGATCATATGGCCCCAGGACACTGCAACCATCACAAATATGAACCAGTTGTCAAGCATCCAGATGTGAATCACATCACCATGGGGATGCTGCAATGGTCATAAGTGTGAAAAATGGTCATAAGTCACTTTTTTCAGTGCTATTGTAACTTCAAACGATCACTAAATGAGCTGTTGTAAGTCAAGGACTGCCTGTATTGTTTGAAAGTAATTGTTGTGTTCAGATAAATGTTAACACCAAACAGATCCATTCTCCATTCCCCCGTATTAAAAATACAGCAAAGAACGGCCAGGCTGTTTGCAGTTCACAGACTGTAAACAGTCCTCAAATGTCTTCAACAAATCTCTGCAAAATGGAGTTCCCCAAAGTTGTTATCAACAAAACAACATCAATGCAATAAAAGCCAAAGACCTCTGAGTCTCATTGCCAGCCTCCCCAAATACAGGCCTTGTGGGTTTTCAAAATAGCCTGGCTGTGATTGCTGTGGCCTTCAGGTCATGCTTTTCCCCTTTTGCTTTCTATTTGCCTTAAAAAAACTGAAATATAGTAATGGCCTGACAATATGTTGTTTGTCTTAAACAACAAGAATAGTTGCAGCTCTCCATCCCTGTTCTTGCCTACAAATTGTTGAAGGAAAAGTCTTCATCCTGGTTCATCCAAGCCGGGGATAAATAAACAACATGGCGACTGCTTTAGAAAGAAGGATGCAGTTTATTGAAGAGCCAGAAAGATGATTCTTGCACGAAAGAGGAGAGAAAAAGGGCTGAGCACATGTGGGTAGTAGGTTTTTATACCCCCTGAAGCCTTTTGTTTGGAGTAGTTTCCTGTTCCTGTTTTAGGCTTTGTATTTCCTGTGTCACGTATTCTGACCTGAGTCTGGGTGTGCCTTTCTGGTATTCTTGATGGTGATGGGTTAGTCCTATTATGTCCCAAAGGTCATATATTGCTTCCCTGGTGCTGGGGCTAATGACTCCTAGAGTTTGGGTGAGGTATGCAGATTTTAGGTGTCTTTGTCTTCTTGAATTCCTAGCTGGGGCCTTTCTGATGGTTTAAATCTGCATTTGTACAGAGCTGGCTTCTGCTCGGGAGAGAGAGAGAGACTTGGGGGCAGGGTTGGTTTCTGTTTTTAAAATCCTTTGGAGGAAATATATTTTTCCGCCCTTTTAATATTTCCTTCTCGGGGGGGGAGTGACTTCCCACAAGATCTTGCAAGATTTCCAGGTGGAGCCCCACAATTTGGTGACTGCAGGCAGTATGTGGCATGGTGTATGCTGCACATGATGGTATGCCAAGAGCCAGAAAACACCCCTGGCTTGGACCAGAAAAATCCAATAATAGCAAATATGACTCACATGAAGTAATACATCTGTTTGCATAGTCTCTTTCTCTGCAACAAAGATAATCACACCTCGGCCCTTTCATCTGTTCACCAATCTGTGTTTTGACTAGCATTGCACCAAGGCTTTTGTTATGAGCACAGCCCCCAAAATTACCACTGAGAGGAGACATTCCTGCCAACTGGCTTTAATCTTTGGCTTTCTTCGCCTCACCATCTGCATCTCACTTGAAATGCAGAGTAACCCTTTGAGATGGGGGCTGCCTTGTCTTCCCGATGAAATCTTGCTAACCATTTTTGATTCATGGGAATGTTTATTTAGCTATGTTTCATCCATACTCCAAGCAGCTGAGTCAGGTGAAGAAGAAAGAACAAGGAAATAAGTTATTTTGAAACCGCTTTGTGTAAATAGACTAGATTAGTGTTTTATTAATATGTGGGCTTTGTTTAGATGCATTCAAGGACACATCCCAGACAAAATCAGGGTTTGTTTTTTAAGGAAAAGGATTGACATACCAAATTCAGACTGCAAGACAATAAAATAACAGGTACAAGCAGTGGTGGGATTCAGCTGGTTCGCACCATTTCAGCAGAACCGGTAGCTATTTTTTTGTTGCCCAGGCCCAGAATGGACTTCCGGAAGCGGCATCCACACAGAGAACCGGTTGTTCACATATTTGAATCCCACCACTGGGTACAAGCAGAGATTGAATGGTTTTCTTATTGAAACTGGCATGTATAG
>NW_015386430.1:3456021-3466666 GCF_001527695.2 Protobothrops mucrosquamatus
CAGGAAACTTCCAGGCAGGGCTAGAGGGTATAAAAAGACCCTCTGCCCATGTGCTCACTCTCTTTTTCCTCTCCTCTGCTGCTTCTTGCAAGACCATCTGTCTTCTGCAATAAACTGTAACCTTCTTCCCAAAGCAGTCGCCATGTTTGCTTATTTATTCCCGGCTTGGATGAACCAGGATGAAGACTTACTCCTAACAATAGGAACTGTTGCTCACTATTTGTTTCCATCAGCATAAACAGTGCTATAGCACCCATCTTGAGTAGAGAGTGGAGTGGAATGGAATGGGATGGAATAGATTTTTTTGTTGGCCAAGTGTGATTGGACACACAAGGAATTTGGCTCTGGTGCATAAGCTCTCAATGTATACACAAAAAAATTGTAAAGTTGCTGAGTTTGAGAAACACTGTTCTAGGAGGCAAATCCTTTTGCTACTGATTTCAAAATGGCTATTTATTTCTGGTAGTATTGCCAAACTGTTTTCTTCCCTGCACTTTCTCAGTAAAATTTGGGATTCTTATTTATCACCATGTTCAATGTTTTTTTTCTCTGCAAACATGATCATTCCAAACTTTGCCGTAAAATCTTGAATTTTTTTAAAAAAGTTTTCATATCTTGTGTTAAAGAAACCAGATTGGGTGGGGCCAGCATAATTCTGAACGGTACAAATTCAGCCGCAAGTGTTTGGCTGAATTCAATATAAGCCTTTATAGCAGACAGATCAAACTGGCGACATCACGTGATGTCACGAGACATATCGGGGCAGTGGGTGCGGCTTCCGGATGATGCGTCCGGCCTGCAGGCCGGCAGTTTAACACCCCTGCTTTATAGGATGTGTATCAAAAACCATGACTTGTTACATTTACATAAATTACCTATGACTAGTTTACTACATTTTCAGTCTTTTCCTCAATTACCTGATTAAACATTTTGGTACTGAAGTGATTCAGTCTCCAAATCTTTTACAACTTTTTCATTAGCTTGTGACTCTATATCTTGATGATTAATGAGAATCACATTCCAGACAGTATTGTACTCCTCTGAAGAAGTCATGTGTTTCTCTCACTGTAACAATCTCTTTGATTTGTGATTTAGTTCCTGGTATTACACATATCTCATGATTAAATATGCTGCAATTTTGCATTTTCTCATATATGAGAGAAGCATGTAAAGCTCAGCCACTGCCAGATTTATAAAAAAGCATACATATCTTTATTTCAGTTCTTTCTTTCTGGAGCTTTGTTACGTGCACTCCCAGGCTCAGCATATCTCACATGCACAAATACACTCTTAGCTACCCTTAGCCACAGTCTTCTCAACTAAGTCTGGATCCAAAAATGATTCAAACAGGGGTGGGCTTCAGGACCCCTTTTATCCCCAAAGTCCTTGCTTGCTTTTTTTTTGTTTTTGTTTTGTTTTTGATTGATAGGTCTGACAGCTACTCTTGCCTTATTAATTTACAAATCTGATAGCTGTTGACGGGATTTGGGGAGGGGTTTCTCATATGCTCAGTCCCATCTCCTTTTGTCTGGTTCAGGTAACATTTTTCTTTGTTTCCTTCTTATCCAACTCATTTAGACATCTTTTAGACAAGATTCCTGGCTTTTGTCTACCTGCTTACATGCCTGCTTCCTCTTTAAGTATGGTTGCTTCAACCTAGTCTCACAGCTTCTAACTAGTTAGACATTTCTACAGAAATAAATCTCTTTTATAGACATTAATTTTCAGTACTATATAGGGCATTTTTGGGGGGTTTGGCTTAGTACAGGTAATCCTCATTTAGCAACTGCCTTGTATAGTGACTGTTTGCAGTAACAATGAAGATGAAAAAGGATTTTTTTGCTAGTCTTCATAGTTATGACCA
Organism: Protobothrops mucrosquamatus; assembly: GCF_001527695.2. Lineage (NCBI taxonomy): Eukaryota > Metazoa > Chordata > Lepidosauria > Squamata > Viperidae > Protobothrops > Protobothrops mucrosquamatus. The sequence goes on from NW_015386430.1 coordinate 3,457,886, forward strand.
TTACAGGTTTGTAAAGCACTGATTCCTTTTTTCCCTCTTTCCTTCTTACATTTTTGATGTGATTACGGAACCAGGAAAAACTGGCAAAATGTTGGCAATACATCTGGCAAGCAAATGGACCCATATGCTATTGATGTGTTTTTGTGTGATTGCTCTGTCTTTCTGCAGCCCTTGGCTCCATTTCCAGGTTGCATCATCATTACCAGATCCCGCCACTGTGGCTTTTCACAAAAGCGCTGTGCTTTTTTTGGGGGGGGGGGGAAGAAAGTGCTTCCAGTACACATACACAAACCATGCTTTAACAGATTTGTTTCGTCAGAAAAGAATATACTCAGAGCATGTGTGAAATAATGTAGATGTAGAAAATTCAAAGATGGAAAACATAAAGATGGGATTTTTTTTTACACTTGCAAAAAGTTAGTTGGCATTTAAGTGGCTAACCACTAAAATTACAAAATGAATAATAGGACTGATTTCAAATGGGACCATATTGGCCAAATTCAGTGCCCAAACAAGCTTGCATTAATTTTCACAAGATGGCTTTAAAAAGAAGACACACCTATCATGGATAATTTGGATTCAAAAGAAATGAACTTGATGTTGTACTGTATAACAGCAGCAAGGACATTGATTGCTCAAAATTGGAAAAAGGAGATATTACCGACTATGGATGACTGGAGACAGAAAGTCTCATACTTCGCAGAAATGGCAAAAATATCCGCATACCTGAAGGATCAGTCTCAAGATAAATTTATTTTGGTATGGAGAAGATGGATAGATTATATTTAGAGAAAATATGAAATGAATAGTTATCATATAGCTTTTGATTAATTATTGTTATTTATAAATATTTTTATATATAATTTATATATATAGTTTATAGTTAAGTTGATTGTTGTATATGAGAGTTACAGTAAGTTTATACTTGTTTATATTATGAATGGGTTGTTTGGGTTAGATTTGGATTATTATGTGATTATTCCTGTACTCAGTTCTGGGAAGTCCGGGGGGGGGGGAGAAGGGGATTAGGGGAATTATAAAAATTGATGTATTTATATATTATAGGTAAATAATGGAATTGTATTAAAAAGAGGAGATGCTCGGCTGGTACCCCAAACTGCACTTGATGAGGTGGTTGAGAAGGGAGATGGGATGTAGGGAGGTGGAAGGAGGAAAGAGGAGAGGTTGTGGGTTTAGGAAGAGGAAGGAAGAGGAAGGTGAATGAGGGTGGAGGCAAGGCGGGGACTGCTGAGCGTCTCCGAAAATGTATTATTTTTTCTGTTTGTGTAAGTAAATGCATCATATTTGTGCTATTTGTTGTTTAATTTCAAAAACTAATAAAAAAATTAATAAAAAAAAGAAGACACACCCAGGATAGGCCTGCTAGCACTATACTGTATTTAATACAATGCAGAAATACTGATTTAATTCCTTTTCCAGCTGGTGGGGTAAGAGCAAAGCAACACACAGCTGGAACTAATCCTGACATAGAAAAGATGCTTGAAAACAGCATCTATGTTGAAATTGATGAACAAAAAACCTGAAGCACAAGTCAATATTTTTCCATTATCTGTTTGCAAAATGTGCTCATATTTTACTAACTTGCCACCACTGCAGTGCATTCTATAAAAAAGAAATGTTAAACATGTGATGAATAATGCTATGTTATTATGCTATCTGTACATGTCTTTAGCTTGAAATAAAACCACTTTATTAAGCAGCTGCTTCTAATTTTTCTTTAATAAACACTGTGGTGAAATGTTTTAATGAGATATTACATTTACGATTTCTGGTAATGATACTGACTCAAATGTCTGCTTATAAATTAAAACGACTGGGAAACTGAATATAAAAATAAGGAACAAAGGTGCTAGAAATTCACACTGAAATAAGTCTGATCATGATAAAAAGACCCATTATTTCAAAATTCTGCCTCTTGCCAGAATTTACATTTAGGACACCAAATAAGAGACTGGATTCTCCATAGCTTTGAAACCAGAGATCAGGTCAATAAATATTTGGAAATTACTTTAGGATAATTTCTGCTAGTGAAGCATATGTATATAGTTGATTCTTGAATGCTATAATAGGTCCATAAACCAATTCAAACAATTTCAAGTGATTCCTAAATGAAAAGAACTAAGAGGCTTAATTAAAAGATATGCTGAAAAGGGAATATGAATCTTTGGAAGAAATGGATAAACAGGCAGTAAAAACTCTCACTTCCAATGCCAAATAAGACAAATTGATCATTCTTTATATGGGAAATACACTATCAATAAAGCCTGTTTCAACAGCTGGGGGAAAATATGGGACCATGACCACATTTTATGGCAGTAAATTCCTCAGATTAATGATGATGTCTGAATTCACATATTCCAGCAATGTGGAAGCTTTAAGATCAACCCTGGGATTCAAGCTTAGATCTTTTATATTTGTAAATAGATTTGGCTTTTTCTTCCTTCCTTTCCCAAGACAGGCATTTTGATTTAGAACAGATGCTAGTTTGGGGGGGGAAATGATAAAAATGTTGTAATGTGAAATTCCAGCAGGCAGACATGGGATGCTGAATTAAACTAGGCTGTCTTCATGCATTTTCCTTTTCAATGGGCAATATCTGCATTTGGAGAGGATCCATACCTAATGGAAGGGAATTTGAGACTAGAGGCCATAATAGTGTTTATGAGCCCTGGCACATAATTTATTCTAATGCATACAGAATGTTCTAGGCTGAGTCCCCAAGCATCTCTAGGCAAGCTGGGAAAGATCTGGTCTGAAACCCTAGGGATCTGCTGCCAATCTGGATAGACATTACTGAACTCAGTAGGTCAAGGCTATGATTCACAAGAAGGCCATTTTTTGTGTTTCATACAAGGTTGGGTGTCAGCCAGATTCCATTGTGTGAAAGTTCCTTCTAAAGTATCTTGGAAATCACTGCTGTTTCCTCATTCAAAAAATAAATGTTTCATTTTAGGAATGTTAGGCCTGATAGAGTTCCAGGATAGGATGCTGCAGAGACAATTTTCCTGCAAATCTAGGCTGCTCAAAGTTGATTACAGTTTCTTTCTGGAATGCAGCTAGGCCTACAGCTCATATTCATGATTCATCTGTCTCAGTATTGTAGCTCTCTGTTTCTCTACTCAAAACTGAATTCAGTAAAAGAGGATTGCATTAAAAGAAATGTATTGGTCATGCTTGTTTCCTGACAGCCTCATTTCAGATCAGCACTTCCTGGGGCATTGCAGAGATCGCAATCTGTATGGTTTTGTTTCTGATCAGACTTGGGGCTTAACTCGAACACAAAGTTTATTTGTCAAAATTAAGACATTCCATGTCCATAAAATAAACAATTATTTTTTCGCCCCTCCTCTTTCCTGAAATAGTATCAAAGATCACACCCTCTGTGAAAAGATATGCTCTGTTAGCCATATAATAGAGAAAACTACAAGAAAATGTTGCAGAATATCTCCCCAAAAGAGGAACTTCTCAATGTCTTTATAAACTTGGTAACCTCTTCAATATGTTCTAGCACCTCCCCCAGAGAAAGAAATATTTTGGGGAATATTATATTTCCCCAAAGGAATAATGGAAAAAATCTTAGGCAGAACCCTCCCCCAAGTCTCTGCCCCAAGAGAAACCAGCTCTGTAGAAATGCAGATTTGATAATCATTTCAGAAAGACTGGAGCCAGGAAGCTTGGAGCTGATGGGATTAGAAAGACGAAGACCCCTAGAACCAGCAACCCCTCACCCAAAAATCCAACACAAGACACAGCCATCAGCCACAGCCCCAGGGAAGCAGGACATGACCTTTAGGACATAATAGGGTTAACCCACCACCACCAAAATACAAAAATGGCACACTGAACCTCAGGTCAAAGTTCACGCCACAGGAACAGGAACAATTCCAAACACAAAAGCTCAAGAAGATATAAAAACCCATCACTCCCAGCACCATGTGGTCAGCTACCCCAGAATCACATTTCTGTCTGGTTCTGCAACTCAATAAACTGGAACCTTCCTTCTAAGCAGCCTCCATCTTTATTTCCAGCATCTTAGCCTCCATTTTTGTTTACTCCCAGCTTGGAATTGGATCCTGATGAAGATTTTTCTTTCATCACCTTCAATATGGGATTTACTTCTTTTTTTAAAAAAAATTGACGTTTTTTGTTTCAGAACATTATTTTCAAATATTGTTATTTGCTGATCTCGAAAAAAGATCTTGATAAATTACTATTTTCCCTGTCCCTCCTTACTGGGTAGATTCAGACATGATACAAAGCCATACTGGAGTGTGTTTGCTATTAGTTTAGTGCAATATGTGAATGCCACTTATAATGCTTAATGTTATATAACAATCAGACTATATGACAGTGGTGGCGAACCTACGGCACGGGTGCCAGAGGCGGCACTCAGAGCCCTCTCTGTGGGCACACACACCGTTGCCCCAGTCCTAGGCCTTCAGCTGGGTTTTATAAAACCTTTTCGCTTTAGGCCTCCGCTGCCATGTACAAAAAAAATGGTTCAATCAATCAGTCAATTTCAACTTCTCGCAGGAAAAAAAAGATCTTGCAGAGTTGGAATTGATTGATTGAACTTTTTAGTCCCACCCAGTCTGCCATTACCACCACAGCCACGCCCACCCAATGGGCCACGCCCACCCAATGGGCCACGCCCACCCAATGGGCCACACCCACCTAGCACTTGATGATGCATAAGTGGGTTTTGCGTTGCAGTTTGGGCACTCTGTCTCTAAAAGGTTCGCCATCACTGCTATATGAGAACCCAAAAGGACTTAATTTGGGCCTAATTAAAGTGACATGAAATATTTAATTTTTTTCCTTAAAATCCCCTCAAATTCCAGTAAAGTCAAAATGAACTGATTTTTTTCTCTGATGGCTACAAAGGAAGGTGGTGGGATGTGGGTGTTTGGAGTTTTCACTCCTAATATGAGGCAACTGCTGATCCACCCCATCTTACTTCCCTGTCTCGATCCTTCTATCAATGTTTCTCAACCATGGAGGCTTTAAGATGAGTGGACTTCAACTCCTGGCATTCTCTAGTCAGCCTTGCTGGCTGGGGAATTCTGGGAGTTGAAGTCCACCCATAGATTATGGACAGCTCTCTTTTTTCACAGGCATACAGACATTGTCAGATGTCCTCTGTTTCAGAAGAACTCTGCCACTTCACAAGCCTTTGTTGGAGATTATAATTGCTTTCATTGTCATTTTCTTCCCTAAAAAAAATTCTTATGGAAAAGGTACTCCAACACTATTACTATTTCGGCTATCTTTTTTTCTCACCTTTCTTAGTTTTACAGTTATCATTTCCGAGAGTGGGCAATTCCCAATTTCAGAAATGACTTCATTTTGAGTGTCTTTTCTCTATTATTTAGCCTGGAGTTTGCCCTTGGCAGCATGGAACCTCAACCATATGAATATGTGGTTTGTTTTCCTTATCCATGATGGCTCAAAATTTCTTTTCTAAACAGATACAGTTTATATTGCTTTGTTGTTTTTAGTTTAACTTTTGACGTCTCCAGCAAAATATCATATATTTATATATTTTCAATCTTCAAACAATTTAAAAACAGTTGTAACTGTAACTAAGGACACAAAGGCCCTATATTTCCAGCCCCATGAAAACCATTTTAAAATAACTTTAAAACTCTGTACTAGAAAACAGTTGTATTACGAAGATCAGGAACAGGTGCCCTTTTTTAGCTGGGGACTGACTTTAAGATTTTCCCAGAGAAGTAAAAAACTGTGGTCAGTGATGTCATGGAGTGAAAAAAGTTAAAAATTACAGCATCCATTTCCCTCCTTAAAAGTTCATCTCCACTGCAAAAGTACTCTGTAGCAGTTCTGGGATGCCACATGTAGTCTGGCTTGTGACCATGGTTGTTCGTCTCTATCTGACTGATGATTTATGTGCCCACTCTTAGTGACCAAATAGATAGATCTTTTCCATGACAATCTGCCCCCCAGTGTGGTCTTTAGGTTTTCCAATGGTGGACTCAAGGCCACTCCAACTGAATCCATCCATTTTGAGGTTGGTCTTTCTCCTCTCCTCTTTCCTTCTGCCTTTTCCCAGCATTAAAGCCTTCTCCAGAGAGTAGATCTCTGCATAATGTGTTTGACATAGGATAATTTGAGCCTGGTCATTTATGCCTGAAGTGAGATCTCTTGATTGGTTGATTATTTGGCAGTCTGGTTATTCTTGGGAGTCTTATACAGAACTGAAGTTCAAAAGTATCAATACTTTATTCTATTCTGCTATGAATATAAACTTCTGGCATATGCATGCTGCGTTTTTCCTTCATCCGTCCCAGGAATACCCCGGGACCACACATGGCACACCTGGACTTGTGAGGGGCCCCTACCGTAGGCAAAAGCAAACCCAAATATACAATGAAGTGCATTTAATTGTAAATCAGAATTGGGAATCACAATGAAAAGATCGTTTTCTCATGCACATGCATAAGAAATGTACAAGGAATGTACAAGATCTTACTATTTGCTCACTTTGAAGACATTGCTGTGGACCCTCAAATCCATTTGGGTACCACGTTAAATAATTTGGCTACCTAACTGTCTGCATATTTGCCCTGGAGCTTTTCCATTTCTGAAGCCTTACATACTGATTGTTTTCCATACACAATGAAAGACCGTATGTTGAAACACATTGATTACTGGATGATAATCCAGTAATTGCATAAAGTACTTTGGTATCTTGGAAAGCAGTTGCTTTGTGTTGGTAGTGCAACTATCAGTGTGGAAAAAGAAGTGTAGTAATCTCTTACATACTTACACAGCTATGCAGTAATACTGGTTTAAAAGTAAATGTTGTGCAACTATTCACAACTGGGTAGCATATAGATTTTCCTTTTAAAGGAAAAAGTTATCTTAAAAAAAGCAACTAGATTTATTCTTTGCAAATCATTTTTCCAAAGAAAAGGTGAGAAAATATTGAAGAACAATTTCTTTAGTTTTGTACACTCTGCTACTGGTAAGAGCTTTAACACTGTCAGGTTTGCATATAGGTAAAGTAGCAACACAAGGCAACCGCAGCCATATGAAGTTTTGATAATGTGGAGTGTAATAACATTAGGAGAACAAGATAGGGAGTGTATCAGATATTAAGTGAACAAACAAGTTACGTAATGAGGAGAAATGCTCTTATAGGTTGACTCCTTAATGAAGTTATGGCTGAACTTCAAGCTTTGTTGACTTAGAATCTAAACTTTACCAGCTTGTACTGCTTACTCTCCATATAAATTCTACTCTGATTTGGAATAAAGAAATCTCCCCTCTGGTCATTTAGTTATCAGCTGCAAGAAGGTGAAAGGGAAATAATTTTTTTATCCTGGTGCCAGAAAAATTCTGTAGCAAATTATCACTAGGTCAGTTAAAAACTTAATAAACGTATTCACATAGAATGCTAAGCATGAGTAGTGTTAACATTGGTTAGATTTGTGTGTGGCTTAGTGTGTAGTTCAAACCCAACCTGCTTTATGATTTATGATCCATTGTGTATTATCTGGACCCAAATAATTTGGCAATCAGGCTAGGTATAGGATGTGAAGCCAGCTAATCTACATATTTGAGCAGGAGTCCCCAACATCCGGTCCATGACTGGGATGCAGCCTGTTGGGAACCAGGCCGTGGAAGTGATGGGCGAGCGCACATGTATGCACATGTGAAGCTGCATTGTGAAAACAGTGCATGCACATGAAACCATACCCTCTCCCTCCTACTTCTCCCCCCCCCCCCCTGTCACTGCCACCTCTGCTGATCTGCCAAACTGGAAAGGTTGGAGACTGCTGTATTAGAGTATGGAGCCTATTGTTGCAAGTACAAACCAAGACAAGAGAGCATTGCAGAACATCTGAAACCAGGTTTATGATGAACTCTGCCCAAGCAATCAGCCAGCTAGGGTTTTTCGTTGGCTTACAAATCATGGTTTATATAATCATGCCCAAAAGTTTATTTATTTTGTATTTTTAAAGAGAAGAACTGGATTGGATGCTAATTACCTCATGGCTCTTATGGCAGAATTCTTGTTTTAATGTGAAGCAGAGAGTAGCTGGTGACTCTCCCCTGCCTTGTACACTAGATGCCAGCTGATGAAATAAGATTGCAAGCTACTTTTCGTAGTAAAAAATGCAGCAAAGAATGTATCTATCCCACTAGGAACTGATAACATTTGGGAAAAACACAGTCTTAGTGAAATAGGTATAATTATATTTTCTTCTGTTTAATCAAATACAGACTACACGGAAGCTCAGATTCCTCTTGGAACCCTTTCAATTATTCAGGCTGAAGAGGGAAAATAAACTGTAGCAAATGAAAATATAATCAGGCCCAAACATGCTTAGAATTGCTGATGGGAAGGCATATGTCAATATAGCTTAATAAAAAAAAAGGTCCAATCCCTCCTTAGATTAGGAAACAACAGAACTCTTTTGCTATGCTAAAATAAATTATATATGTATCAAACATGCCATACAATTACTACCGGTAATTAAAAATGGTAGAAAATGTAAAAAGGAGCTTTTTTTTTTTTTTTAAGAAATTTTATTTATTTTTTTCCATCATAAAAAAACAATCATAAGTAAACACAATAACCAATCAAAAACCCCCCACCCCACCCCACCCCCGGACTTCCCAAACCTAATCCCAGGATAATATTCATATAAAAGTAAACAAATACTAATATCTCTAGCTCCACAAAGTATCTTAATCTACAAGAAAAGATAGAAAGAGTAAACAAACTTAAAAAAG
>NW_015386430.1:3466766-3474799 GCF_001527695.2 Protobothrops mucrosquamatus
TTCAATCTCCAGTCTCCCATCGTGGGCAGAATTGGGCTCTTCCAATTTTGGGCTATCAGCAATCGGGCAGCAGATAGACAGTAAAGCATCAAATTTGTTTCTTTTGCATCTAAATCTTGTACAATACCTAAAAGAAACAACTGTGGAAGGAAAATAATCCTTTTTTTAAAAATCTGCTGTAGGTTCCACCATAATTGTATCCAAAAGGCCTTTATAACCTTACAAGTCCACCACATATGAAAGAAAGTTGCGTCTGTGTGTCCACACCTCCAACACTTGGATTCATAATTCACATAAATATGAGACATAGTTGAAGGATCCAAGTGCCATCTATAAAACATCTTATAAAAATTTTCACGTAAATTTTGAGCTTGCGTGAACTTCACATTTCTCACCCAAATCAACTCCCAAGTGTCCATAGGTATTGTTTCTCCTATATTTTGAGCCCATTTAATCATACAATCTTTAACTAGTTCAGTTTCTGAGTCCAATTCTAATAAAACATTATATATCCTTTTAATATGACCTTTGGCACCATCTCTTATTTGTTTCAGAAAAATCCCATCTTCCATAGCAAAAATAGTCTTTTTATCAATTCGCCATCTATCTTGAATTTGTCTATACAGAAGCCAAGAAAAGTTTTGGTTATTTTGCTTCAAAACTTCTATTGATTTTAAACACCAGTTACCACCACCACTCTGGTATAACAAATCTTTATATGTAAGTCCCTCCATCACCACTCCTCTAGTTATAGCTTGAAAAATATGTGATGGTATCACCCAGAGTGGTAGCTTAACATCAAACTTAAAGAAGTATTTTTGCCAAACTCTTAACAATGCAGTCCTTATTATATGATTTCTGAAGGTTTTATCAATTTTTTTCTGCATAAGAAGATAAGCATGCCATCCAAAGTACAAATCCCATCCTTCGATGTTCAAAATCCCTTTGTTAGACAAGTTAATCCAATCAGTCATCCACGTTAATGCACAAGAATCATAATAGAGTGTCAGATTTGGTACTTTAAGTCCTCCACGTTCTCTAGTATCTTGAATAATCTTAAATTTAACTCTCGCCTTCTTGCCTTCCCAGATAAAACGATTCAAATCTCTTTGCCATTCTTTCAAGTTAATTTCGGTTTTTAAAATAGGTATCATCTGAAATAAAAAAAGAAACTTGGGCAAAATGTTCATTTTAATGGCCGCTATACGACCCAGCAATGAAAGCTGTAGTTTTTTCCACGTTGATAAGTCCTTTTGTACCAATTTCCACAATCTAAAAAGGAGCTATTTTTATCAGTGCTATGAAAATTGTACTAATTGACGGAATGAGTGGGTAGGCATATTAGAAAGAATGTGGAAGGTTTATATCCAATTTTAGAAATAAAATAAATAGCTAGAAATAGAAGGCCCAGGCTATGATACAAATATTTTCCTGGGACTGGAATAGAAATGTACTAAGTGGTCCAATCCAGGGTGTAGATGAAGCAAAATGAAAGATTCTCTTAATATATATATGTACTTTAACTCCCAGAATTCCCCACAGTTGAAGTACACAAGTCTTAAAGTTGCCAAGGTTGGACACCCCTGGGTCCCACCTTCTCAGTGTCACCAGCTGGTGGGAAGATCATCCACTAATCTCAGCACTGATGATTTTGAGAGATCATCTGCCCAAGGTGGGAGCAGAAGCAGGGAAAAAGAGAAGTTGCAAACTCAAACAGGTGACAGCTCAAATAATAACTCAAAATTACAGTTAGGGATGTTGGTGCATGAACTGTCTCTTTCTGCCATTACACCCCACCTGTCAGGTATTGCATGGGCTGCTTATGAAAATTGGTTTAATAGTCTTGCAGAATAAATACGCAAAGTATGCCAAGCAAGTGTGCATTTAACATTTATTTCTCTGGGGAGAAATAAATAAGCGAGTCATATTTCCAAATTGCACCTTCTAGTCTGCAACTCCTTGCATACTTACTTGATAGAAAGCCCCATTGAAAACAGTGAAACTTACCTCTGGATAATAGGTCTGGACAAATTGGATGTGATCCAATCCAAGCTGTCAGTCTGAATAGAATTCAAACATATTTGAATCAAATTATCCAAACTGCACCAATTTAATTCAAATTGGTTTGGGTAGAGAAAATATGTTACGGCAGTATGTTTGAGCATGCCAAAGGCTCCTGATTAGTCCAAAACAATCCAATTTGATTTGATTATTTGAACTGAACTGTTGCTTTGATTCAGAAACCCAGTTTAGTGTAGAAACCTGATAGCAATGCATTTGAGTGAATCTCCAGTCTGCTGAATAATGCTCTTTAAAAGGTCACAGGTTATTTTTCTGTTTTGCTGTAACTTCTACCGTTCTGTGATTTGTACAAGTGGGATTCTTGGAAAGGCAGCCATCCAGATGCACTTCATTTCCTTTCTGTTGAAAATGGTGTAATAGACAGAATGATTTCAATTGATCCACTCCAGCATTGTTTATGCTGTTTATGTTTTATTTAATTATTAGATAAGTGTATACTTCTGCCTTTCCATGCATGGGATTACTCAGCTTGGTTTTAAAAACATAAATGTATAAAAATACACAGCAAGGAAAGAAAAAAAACCAGTACTAACCTAAAAGCAAAATAAAACAGAGAAAGAAAGCATTGATAAATACAAATAAGCCTCATATAAGCCTCACAACCCTCATTCACATAATAATTAATTAGTTACTTTGGTTTGCACTATTTGGCTTAGGGCAAATCTTAAATTTCAGAAAATCTTTGTACTGATGTTTAAAGCGATAAGGAAGTAGATGCTTCACTAGGATTTGGACTGAATTCATAGCGCAGTATTGGCTCAGAATGCTAAACAGGTAGTCCCCGATTTAGAATTACAATTGGGATTGGATAATTCATTATTAAGCAGTGCAGTCGTTAAGCATGGTGTTCTGTTCTGTGCATTGGTAAGGCGTTGAGACGAGGCAGACGAACAACAATTACTTCTTTATTGAATCTCCAACAGAACCAAAACAAAATGGCGTGGATTCCTTTATATACCCCTTTGCAGGGATAGTGTCACCCAATCAATGCAACGGATTCTCTTGCCTTACGCGTGCGCAATAGGCTGGAGACAGCCTGTCTGGTCCCGGGCAACCACATGGTCTGCCCGGGGCTCCCTGCAGCTTCCTGCACCTGCTGAGTGACTCAGCAGGCCCAGGACATAACACATGGCATCACATGACTACATCCAATTTTCTGACTCTTTTTTTTGCTGTGGTCATTAAGCAAATCACTGCGCTCATTAAATGAGACTTCCCATGATTATGATTTGGAATCTTTCTTGCTGGCTTCCTATTAACTTTGTCAGAAGCTAGCTGGGAAGCTTGCAAATGGAGATGAAGTGACCCTGGGACACTACAACTGTTGTAAATGTGAGCTTATTGCCAAGAGCCCAGATCACAATTGCATGACCTGAAGATGCTGTGTCAGTTGTAACTGTGAAGACTGATTGTAAGTCACTTGTTTTAGTGCTGTTGTAACTTCACATGGTCACTAAGCAAGCACTTGAGACAGCACTTATGTAATTGATATATAACTTATGAAAGTTTATCTTTTCCTACCTCTTAGCCAGGTCTTAAAGCAAGCTTGTGGGCCAGTAGCAATCTCTCACCCTGATCTAGCCTAGCTTCTGAAGATTTGTATGTTCGGAATAAAAGCTGGGTGTGCTCTGGATAAAGTCCCAGAATCCTTTGATGAGTGGGGAACAGTGGTGGGATTCAAATATATGAACAACCGGTTCTCTGTGTGGATGCCGCTTCCAGAGGTCCATTCTGGGCCTGGGCAACAAAAAAATTAGCTACCAGTTCTGCCAAAGTGATGCGAACCGGCTGAATCCCACCATTGGTGGGGAAAAATAGAATAGATTCTTACAGGACAGAATGAAGTGGCTTCAGTCTATTTAATACTTTCAAGCTTAAAAGAAAATATTTTCCACTGCACTTGGAAAAAAAATTCCGATAAGCAATTTCAATAGAGAGTCTCATGGCACCTTACAGTCTAGCAGTTAATTGTGTATTCTGTTTAAAACTATCCAGTATTTTTTCTTTCTTTCTAAGCAGACTGTCACATAATTACCCCTCTGGAAAAACAATGAAAATCCTTTCCCCCATACAACACCTAGTCTAAATGGGTCTGACAACCAGCAAGGTCCAGGGGAACAGCCAAGTTTTCAAGGTGTATTTAAAGACAGGGAGGGTTGGGCCAGGTTGAATCTGTGGGAGGCACTTTTTTCCAAAGAATGGGAGCTGTGACAGAGTAGCCATGTTTCCAAAGTCCTATTGGATCCTATTGTCTAATCAATGGGATCCAGAGCATGTCAACTCTGTCTAACATACAGAATGGACAGAAACCATGGAGACCATGTCAGTTCCAGGCAGCATGGCTGAATGGCTCAGTCCTATAGCTTCACAAAAGAATGAAAAGGCTTTAGAGTCAGCAGAAGCAAGAGCTTTCTTTATGTGCCATCATTATCAGAAAGACTTTGGATGGCAGATTTTTTTTACCTTTGGAACATCCTATCAGGGATTAAAGGAGTTGAATAGTATTAACCATCATAGTAAACTACTGTAGCTCTGCTTAATCTTTGTTGACAAACAAATTGAAGGCAGACAAAAAGCTAGTCCAAAACCAAACCACATTATGCCATGGGTGGTCTTAGCCAGTGCTGAGTATTTTATTATAAAATTTGAAAATTGGCAAATGACCAGCTGGCTTCCAAATTTAGAGTAGATTTACAAAGAGGAGGAAAATGTGCTCAAGTTCATATTTTTTATTTGTTAAATTTATTTGCTGCCCATCTAATTTCAAAGCAACACTGGACAACTTAGTGTCATGGTTCCAACAGATGAAACTCTTCAAAAGAACTTCGAGGCATTGTTTACCTTAAAGAATCTTTTATTCGAGCAACAAAGTATCAGCACTACATAGTCAAAACCAAAAACTAAATTCCTCTCCCCTGGATACAAAGTATCAAAGCACAATTCTCTCCTCCAATAAACAGTCATAAATCACATTTTCCAATTAGCTTAAAGGCGGGCTTTCTCCCCAGCTTTCCAACCCACCAAAACTCTATCAACTCTGGGCCCAATGACCTTGGATTTCCATGGCTGAGTTATTATTGTTATGACTATCTGGACTCTCATTCACATTCCCCCTCCCAGCATCAACTAACTCTAAAAGCAATAGAGAAAAATGGTTGCATTTCCATCTCTTGTCAAAGCAAGAACATCCGATGTTAGCAGCGTTGACACTTAGAGCAGAAACATTAAAATAAGCAGAGATAAATATTCCCAAAATAATAAAATGAATGTAGCATCAAAGTTAAATCATTGTTACAACATGGGGAAGAAGGGAGCTGGATGGGGGAAGGTTATTATATTTATATTTATCATATTTGTATGTCCATATATAATAAATTATGTTTTAATTATATAGCCATAAAATAAATACCATGATTAGATAAGTTAATTTAGCAAGAACTAAATTCCAGGAATGTATACTGAAAAAAGGGGAACATATAATATCTTAAATACGTATTATATCTGTGGTGGCTCAGTGGTTAGAATACAGTATTGCAGGCTAACTGAGTCATATGGCTTAATTATGTGCTTTTTTTATTTTAAGTGATGGGTTGTTCTGTTCTTTCCTCAGGAAATGCATAAAAGATCTCTTTCAAATGTTGGATTGTGAAATAAAAATTCTTAAGTTGACATGCCAAGGTCACTTTCTCAACCCTGTCTAATTATGATCATTTTTCCTTTCATTTCTAGATCAACAAGAATGGAAATGTCTCAGGGTTTTTAGTCATTTTCCAGAAAATAGTTACAGCTTGGCCTGCTCCATGCATACAGCAAAATGCTAAATAGGACTGCTAAAAGGAAAGGAATGTAACAGTTTATCAGGTGTGAAGAAAGAATATTATTTGTGAATTCTCCTTCATGTAAAATCGTACTGAAAATTAAACAAGTCATAACATCAGGAAGCAAGTTGCTAGCTAATTTTCTTACTGTGCTAGTATGAGAATGGGAAAAGAGAGCCAGACTGATATAATGGTTAAGATATTGGGTTAGGAACCTGGAGACTGTGTTTTTTAATTTCTAAATGTCTATTTTAAGAAAAGTATAAATAGTTATTATGGGGTTGCAAATAGTAGGGCCATGACAGAAGAATAGGCTTCTTGGCAACTGTTACTGCCCAATTCTTTCTGAATTGTGAAGAGTTTGGGAAGAAATTATGGGAAGCTCAAGGGAAGGTCAAGGAACTGCTTAGAACAGTGGGGGTTGAAATCCACATATCTTAAAGTTGCCAAGATTTAGAAGCCAAGGTTTAGAAACACCGTCATAAAAGGAAGTGTTTCAAATAGATCTGGGCTTTAGTTTCTTTTAATCATATCTTCTTTGCTTTTATGCTGGTTTGATTTCTTTCCCTTACAGGTTCTGCTTTACTGGTTTGTGCTATTTCCTTCTGGGATGCTTTCCTGTTTCTTTTTCTTTCCCCATAGTTTTATGAATTACTTCCTACACCATTCCTCTACTACAGAATTTTGCTTCTTTGGTCATCATTTACAGAAGCTACTCATTTTGGTTTGGATATTGTCATCCAGAAATGCTGTAATGTCCTTTAAAACAAAAGCTATTTCC
This sequence comes from Protobothrops mucrosquamatus, assembly GCF_001527695.2. Lineage (NCBI taxonomy): Eukaryota > Metazoa > Chordata > Lepidosauria > Squamata > Viperidae > Protobothrops > Protobothrops mucrosquamatus. Next base: position 3,473,448 of record NW_015386430.1, read on the forward strand.
ATTTCCCCATAGATTTATATATGTCAAGTTAATAAAATACAACTTTGCAATGGTTTAGTTTCAGTAACTTGTAACATTTATCAGTTTCTTGCTTAGATTTCCTGTTGTTTATGTTGAGGAATCTCTTTTGTGACAATAAATTTCTTTCAAATAAAAAAAAATGGCTTTTTTCCTGGAAGGTGTGTAAGCCACAAAGATCCATTAAGATGCTGTTGTGGCTTTTGCCCAAAGTCCAGGATAGGTTTGTATGAAAGGTCAGTCATAAGTAGGCTTTCACACTTCCCCTGAATCCTTGGAGGGCAATATGAAATGTTTGCAGTCATAAATGGAAAAGTACAATGTAATTGAAAGAAATCCAAAATACTAAGTATTTTTAAATAAGTAGAAGATGGTAACTAAGTAGGTAGAATAATATTTCTCAACCTGGCAATTTAAAGATGTGTGGACTTCAATTCCCAGAATTCCTTAGACAGTTGCCAGCTGGGTAATGTTGAGTAATATGGAGCACAATCTATTCTATATCATAAGATAGTATCATAAAACAGTGATGATACCACTTTAAATTACTTCAGAACAGACAATATTAGGAAAAATATGCCTAGCGAAAGATATTATTCTTAACAAGGAAGTAAACTTCAATGTTTTGAAGTAGTTTATCTGTGCAAGCAAGCTACAGGAAAAGCAAACTGTACTTCTGTTTTAAGTTTCCAGAAGGTTTGGCTAGCTAATGTTAGAAACAAAGTCTGGATTAGCAGAACCCTTGTGTTAAACTAGCAGCAACCACATTTTCCTCTGTACTAAAAAAGAAATAAGAACCAAATATTCAATACTTTTAAGAAGTTTGGCTGCACAAAAGCAGAAACTAATCTTCCTGACTCCAAAACAAGGAGAAACATTTCTCTGCTGGTCCAGAACACAACATTCTCTGGTGATTGCAAAGCTTCAGGGCTAATTCTTTGTTATGCATGTATTTTCTGCTTTGTATCTAGTGTACAACAATTGGTCTTTATGCATAAAAAGGGAATTTTCTATTCCTCAGCAAAAGACTATGCTGCTGGACCACTTACAACATCAGTTAAGTGAATGCCAGTGGGAGCTTTAATCATTACACTACTATCTGCATGCAGAAATAATTGATTGGGTCCCTGTGTTTAGTTTTTAAGTGCTTCATACCTACCAAGTCATTAGCAGTGTACTGTAACTTTTTATGACTATCTCCTAATGGAGAGGTGCATTGAAAATGAGGTATAGAAGAGGCCCAATTGGTTTGTTTATTTATAAATCTAAATGCCATTCTAAAAACATTTAACAATAAACAATGCATTGCCCAAGTGGATTGGCAGCATAATCTT
>NW_015386431.1:0-10966 GCF_001527695.2 Protobothrops mucrosquamatus
TTTATGAAATTTGGAATAAATGTTATAATTGGCTAGAACAGAGAAAGAAAAAGATATAATTATTGATGTATATAAAATGTAAATAAGATGTAAAGAACATTTAAAATGTAAAGCACTGTTCTGTTAGAAGAAAAGAGTTATGTTTATGTAGTTTTGGTGTATGGTGTATGGTGAAAAATAATAATAATAATAAAAAAAAAAGTATAAAATAATAATTCAGGTAGAAGAGAAAAAGGGTGGAATTAAAGGAAATAAATAAAGGTTATTCTTTTATAAATTGTATCAAATGTAATACCAAGGTGTGAGACTATCTGTTTGCTGTTTCCTGCCTATACAAATGGTAATCAGTAAAGACAATGAAATATGACTTGCTAAAAGCTCCCCAGGAGACAGGAACTTACGCCTTGGGCAAAAATCACTATCAGTAAAAGAGGAACATCGGCCCAAGGTGAAAATTACAAGAAAACAGGATAAGATAATAGTGGATAGACGGAAATTGTCAGGATGACCCTTTAAAAGTGTGAAACAACATAAAGAATGACTCAAGAGAATAAGGGGGAGTTGGGAGGGCTTCCTAGGCGTGGCGTGCATTGTGAAAGGGTATAAAATGTATAGCTTGAAAACTGCGTTTTGCGCTCTTTGAACTCAATCCATTTGGGAAGGGTCTAAGAGGCCGCGCTTGCAACTGCTTTTCTTTTTTTATTTTCATGTTTTTCTCCAATAAATCTTTGTTTTTGTTAACCAGACTTGTCTTCGAATTGTGAGTATCAAATTTGGGGGTTTTAAATCTCACACTTTTAACCATTTTTTGCTTGGTTAAAACATTAAGCTGCTTGCCTAAGTAAAGGGGGAGAAATGTGCCATCTGAACACTGCAGTACAAGTTAGGAAATCAGTTGGGAAGTCTATCTCCCAGTGGGTGGAAATACTGTCCCGAATGTGGAAATGGAACATCAGTGTGCTGAAATTATTGCACTACAAACTAAACTACAAGAGGATCTTAATGAACCCCCCTTAATAGTGTAAGGTTTCCCACTGAGGCTCACAATTGCCCCAGCGTTACTCGGGAATTTAAAAGAGCCAAAGAAAATTCTGAGCCGAGGTTTCAGCAAAGAATTACAACTTTATTTTGATCAAAACAGAGAGGGGTTGCCTGATTCCTCTTCGTGGCTGGTAAAGGAATGAAGGCAACAACCAGGAAAGATGTCTTCCACCTTTTATACCTTTCCACAACAAAAAGATCAGGTCTTTGTATCAGGAACGAAAAGGTACAGAAAAATAATTCCAAGATGATGACTCATACACATCAACCCAGGCTCCATCCGTAACTCCTTTTCCCCCTCCCCTTACTGTGCTCTTTTCATGAAAGCAATCTCCTGTATGTTTAACATGAAGCTTTTACTTTTCCAATATACATAAAGCATTTGCTCAGGCAATTGACTACAAAATAATGATTACAAAATAACAAAACAATGATAACATGATAACACTATAAGTATCAATATAAAATGGTTACTATATATAAAATAGCTGCTAATGTCAAACTTAAATATACTAAAATCATAAGCACAATAAAATCCCTTCAATAGAACATGGAATTTCTATTATTTCTAAAGTAAGAGCTTAATATATATGTTAAATGGAAAATTCTAAGCTGCTCTGATATTAAATAGGTAGCTAGGCAGCAGGTAGAGGAAGTACAGAAATAAAAGCAAAAAGACTTATGCTATGCTACAAAAAAACTGGGTCATGGTTCACACATGGCAGAGGGGAAACTTAGAAAAGGGGAAACATGTCATAGAATGCTATGCTAAAGAAGGAAAGGGAGGGGGAGTAAACTTGTAAAGTGAGAAAAAAATGTTATTCTGGGTCCATTTTGTGTGTGCCTGTGAGGCCTGTGAGAATGTCAGCTTCCCTACAAGACATCTACGTGTTAGAGAATACAATGTTGGACTACTGTTATACTACTGCCAAGCTCTCATCACTGCTCTCAAAGACTGTCATTCACAGGTTGCTGCAGCTCTTCTCTGCAAAAAATGCCCTTTGACCCCTGTTCCCCCTATGTAACCCCTCTTCCTCTTTCCCCTCCTCCTTCTCTCTCCCTTCCCTCACCCCTGCCTCTTTGTTCCCCTCCCACTTTCTCCCTGCCTCACTTGCTTCCTTCTGCCCCGACACCCTCCCTTGTCTTTATGCTACCTGCAGGAGATCTGTGCAAGTCATGCCAGTGGCAGGCACCCCTGAAGGTGAATTGGGAGGTGCACCCGAACCCGAAATTTTCACACTTGTTATTTGCAACCGCAGACATTATACCATCATAAAATAAATTTTAGAAGCTTTGGAGTGCAAAGAAGTTCACCAGAGGGAGAACTTGGAGGACTATAAGCCTGGGGAAAGCCTCCTGAAGGGCCAGAAATGAAGAGCTGAGCCAGCTGAGCCCCCTCGAGGGAAGGTCCGGGTGTAGACAAGACCATGTACTCCTATTGGTGGGGTGTCACCTACAACCCCCTTGCTCCTGCTCCTGTCACAATGCTCTTCCCTCCCTCTCCTTCTACCTTCTTCCCCTTTCCCTTCTCCCACCTATAAAGATATTCAAGCTTCCCTGAAGACTGCTCCACCCAAGGAACCATTACACCCTTGTCATTCATTGAAGGTTGGCGATTGAGTCCTGATAAAAGTATTTCAGTGAAAGAATTGTTTGGCTCCTTGTTGAAAGGGACCATTCCAGATTTTGTTGACCACCAACACCACTGTGAAGTGTCAAGATCTGGCTTCCTGGATGCATGTTTCGCACTGCAAGAAAGTACCAGCTGTCGAACCCCGCGAGGCCGACCCGTCCGGGCCGACGAGCGACGGGCTGCGAGCCCCTGGCGTTTAGCTCCGTCGCCACCCAGATGCCTTCCCCCGAGTTCTAACCTGCCTCCAGGCCCGTCGCCACTTCCGGAACGCTCGCCTCGCGGGGCCGACACTCACCGGTGGGGAGGAGGCCGTCAGCTGGGTCCTCCATTGCCGGAAGCCGACTGTGGGGCCGCACGACCAACGAGTGCAATGCCTAGACGGACACTCTGGGCTCAGCTGCTTCGTGTGAGGAACGAAGCACCCTGCAAGGCACGAGAAAGCAGCCGGACGCTCCAGCTGACTTTAATACAATTAATTGTATTAGTTGATGCACCGGATGGTGGCCTCAGGGGTGGGATAGTTTAACGAGGGTGGGGCCGGTTTCCTGGGATGGGCAGGCGCGGGTAGCCTATGTAAGGCACTGGGAGCAATCCACTCCCAGTGCTGTCTTTGTTTTGTACGGAGTGAATTAAAACTACCGTCAGTCTTTCGTTCTGGCTTGTTATTCGGAGCACCAAAAAGGACGACTTTGACACCAGCCCCAGACGAGGAAGTCACATGGCCAGAACCAACTGACCACAATAAGGCAAAGACTGAAGCTTTGCCCAACAGGGAAGCAAGTGCTAGTAACCTTTGCTCCCCACCAGCATGCAGTCTTCGGCCCAGACAGCACCAACAAGAAATGAACTGCAATCCGCCTTCCTCAGACAACTGAAGAACTTTACACCACCTTTTCCAACAAAACGGAAGTCCAGAGGCTCATGAAGGAATCGCACTGCATAAGAAGACACATCATGCTTGCTGTATTGGACTATGGTTGTGTTGTCTCTTGGCATTTGACTCACTTTGTATAGCGCTGCATACAAATGTACTGGTTTTTTTATTATTGGTCCTAATCGTGGTGTTGTCCTTATGGACAAGAAGTGGGGACTATGGGAAACAAAAATATTGGTTATTGTTCTTCTATGCAAGGTTTAGGCCCAGGTGAACTAAATCAGGCCTCATGGAAAAAGTATTGAACCAAAGTCTGTGCTATGCTCAGTTTTACAATCTGAAGGAACTATTTGTAATCTAAACTGCAACTGTACTTTACTTAATATGATTTTGGTAAGCTTGCTTGTTTCAAATATATTTAGTACATAAGGACTGGAACTGTGAGAAATGGTGAACTGAAAGTAGCTGATTGTGATGACCCAGGGCACAGCACAGAGGCAATGCAGTCAGCTGGCAATTCAAACAGTTCTTTTATTGCTCCAAATTTTCCCCAAATGCTCCCACGTTTGCTGGCTAGCCTCCAACAAAAGAACACACACACACCCCTTCAGCCGACTCTGGCTGAAAGTAGGTTCAAATACAGTCTGGTTAGCATAAGAAAGTACTCAAGGCCATAGAGATAACAAGGAAGAAAACATAAACTTAACGAGTCTGTTTGAATCCTAGCTTGCCTGAGCAGTTTTCAAAAGAGAGAATCCAAAATACAGTCCGAGGTCTTTAAACGTACAAGTAACGTGGTCAGTCAATCCAATAGTTTGAGTTTCCAGGTTTCCAAACAGAAGTCACAGAACAAGAGATCAGCAACAATACACAACACTCCAAGAATCAGCGTTTGTTCCCGACAAATGCCCCTCCCCACAGCGTCTCCTTAAATCTCAATCTCCAGGTTTTCCTTGTGGAGAAGGGCAGGACGCTCTCCTCCCGAGTAGTTGAGCCTGCCTGCGTTGTTCCCTCCTTCTCTCCACTCTCCGTGCTCTAGGATCAGGTGGGGGTGGCCCTTGCTCATCGCCTGAACTCTGCCTCTCCTGTTCCTCCTGTTCCAATCCTGAAGGGCCCTGGCCTGCCTTGGCCTGCTCTTCCCCACATTCCTCTGAAGCCACAGACACCTCTCCCTCGGCCTCCATAGGGTCCCATTCCAGTTCATTTTCCTTCGCAGATTCAGGCTCAGACGGAGGCATGACACTGATGGGTGCGGGTTCTGATGTACACGGGTATGAGGAAAGTTAGGATCAGCAGAAAGTCTGCAGAAAGTGCAAGGTTGCTGACCATCTGTCTGTGGTTTAAGATGAGTTAAGGTATAAAAGATTGAGTCTGGACGTGGTTCGAGGCCACTTGGCCCTAGCCATTACTGCTATGACTGCTAGCCTAAAGCTGGTCCTCATTTCAATGGGTATAAGTATGTATGTGATTGCTTCGTGTTCTAAATTTCAATGAAATAAACCTCTGATTCCTAAAGTGAGATGTTTGTAATGTGCTGTTTTGTGTCTTTTAATGGATTTTTTTCCACAACACCCCCTATAGCCCAGATTTGGCGCCGAGCAACTACTACTAAGGAATTTCAAACTTTGTAAGACATTATGACAAGTGCCTCAGTTTGAATGGTGATTATGTCAAAAAGTAATATAATGTTGTAGTTTTCTAATGTGTATAATAAAAGTTCCCTATCTGCGAGTGTCTGTCATTGATAACCAAATGGAGGTTTATTTCCGAATTGCCCTCGTATTTTAGACATACTGTATCTAACTCCTGCTTTTTATACAAATTGGAATAAAAATTATGAAAATACTTTTTAATAAGCTCATTATCTATTATTGCATTGTTGCCTTCACAAATTTTCTCAATCATTCTCTTTTCCCTTTCCTTTCTTAGTTTATATGCCAGCCATCTTCCTGGTTTATTTGCAAATTCAAAGTGTCTTTGTTTCACATACTTCAATTTTGGTTTTTTTTTCTTGAACTGTTAACATAGACAATTGTTGCCATAACAGTTTAATTTGATGTGAAATTTTAGCATGTGTAGGTGTCTTTTGCAGCTCGATTACTTTATTTCTAATTTTCATACGAAAACGGCAGTAATTGATCCATAAGATATTCAAAAAATTTCCTTTTATCATCATTTGGCACATAAAGCCCAACTACTATTGATTTTATTCCATGAAGTTCAATTTCCACTACTACAAATCTACCATATTCATCTAATAAAAGTAATTTAGGTTTAAATTGGGGTTTTATATATAAAACGACTCCATTAATCTTAAACCAGCAGATATAAATTCCTCCCCTAATCCTTTATTTCTTATCTTGTTTCTTGATATGTGTTTCTTGAAGGCAAGTTATATCAACATTGAGTTTCCTCAGGTAATAAAATAGTTGTTTACGCTTAGATGGGGCATTTGCCCCATTAATATTCCATGTAATAGACTTAATCTCCATCTTTAGATAAAATGACAAGTTCCTCTATGGACATCTCAGATGCATCTTCTTCTTTGGTGTCATCTTTTTGAGGTTGGTCTACTTCTGATTTCTTGTCTGTATCCATTTTTTCAGCTGGGTCCGAAATTAGTTTATGTTTGATCAAGAAATCCTTGGCTTTTTCTATGGAATTCAGTCTGAATCTTTGCTCTTGATAAGTGAGTATCATTCCTTCACGTTTATCCCAGGGGAAGGGAATTTTTCTCTTTTTCAGAATATCAGTAAGGAAGGAATAAGTTTTCCTTTTTCTCAAAATTCTAACAGGAATTTCCTTCAAAACAATTATATCCACATTTTCCATTCTTACTTTGGATTTGAAGTGGCAATCCAGAACATGGTCTCTCATTGTTCTTTTTACAAAATGAACTAAGACATCACTTGGTAGTTTTCTCATAGTACCGTGTTTCCCCGAAAAATAAGACCCAGTCATATTTATTTTAATTTTTTTTTGCCTCCAAGAGAGGCACCAGGTCTTATTTTGGGGGGATGTCTTTTCCACGATCTCACTTCACAGTGGTGGCACTGACAGCCCTGCCCAGCCAGCCCACTTCTTCTGCAGCCGCTCACGCGTGTCGCCCCCAGGCTCCATTTCGCCATCAGGGGCCTTCAGGAAATGCCTCTGCAGCTGAGAATGGAGCTAGGGATTGATGTGCATGGTGCCCCCTGGCCTCCATTTTGCCATCAGAGGCCTTCTGGAAAGGCCTCTGCAGCCAACAACCGAGCTCTGGATTGACGTGTGCAGTGCCCCCCAGCAAAATGCTGTGGACATAGTATATTTGGATTTCAGTAAGGAATTCAACAAAGTAGACCACAACCTACTCCTTGCTAAGCTAGAAAGACAGCCTGACCACCAGATGGATTTGTAACTGGCTGACAATCCACACTCAATGAGTAGTCCTTAATGGTACTACAACTACATGGAGGGAAGTAAGCAGTGGGGTATCACAAGGTTCTGTCTTAGGCCCAGTACTCTTCAATATCTTCATTGATGACTTAGATGAGGGAATAGAAGGGGAATGTCAAGCCCCACGGGGCTTGCCATTCACCGGGGGGGGTGTGACTCGGAGCACGGCCCGCAGCTGCCAGACGCCGCCCTGACTCCAGCCGGTCGTCGGCACTGACCCAGCCGCCGGGACGGGCCCGCTGGACGTCAGGTAGAGCCCTCCCCCTTCCCCTCCATTCCCGCTTCAGCCGCCTACCGTTCCCGGGCCGGAGGAGCCTCGCCGGTGGTTGGGGGGGGCGGCCCGCCGCCTACCAGCGCAGCCGAGCGCCGGGGGCCAGCCGGGTGCCACTGGGCCCTGCCGGGGGTCAGAGGAACCAACGGTCGCCAACGGAGCCGGCGAGCTGTGGGGGAAGCAGCCGCTTGCCGCTGAACCTCGAGGGCCGCTGCTGCTGGCTGCCGGAAGCCGTGGGAGGCCCCCGGAGACCGCGGTCATCGGCGGAGCAGCTGAGCGACAAGGCCAGATGCTGCATGTTACTGGGAGCCGCCGGAGGCCTCCGGCGACTGAAAGAAGGCTGCCGAGGGTCGGCCAGGACCACGGAGGCCTGAGAGCAGCCGACGGCAGGAACATTATGGAGCTGGCGGAAGGGTCTGGTCTGGGCGGCCGGACAGAGGGCCAGCGGGGCGGGGCCAACCCGGGGGAAGGGCGTGAACGGACTGGAGGGGCTTTTATCACCATCGGGCGGATACTGGTTTGCTGCTGGGGGTGGGGTAATGGGGCGTGGCACAGTTATGTAAAGCAGTGGGAGCAATCCACTCCCAGTGCTGACTTTTTGTTTGCTAAGGATTAAACCTTGCTTGCACCTCGTACCTGCGTTCCTTGTTTCTGTTACTCTGGATGACGACGGACGGGCGTGATAGGGAACTCATCAAATTTGCAGATGACACTAAACTGGCAGGAATAGCCAACACCCCAGAAGACAAACTCAGGATCCAAAAAGATCTTGACAGACTTGAACAATGGGCCCTATCCAACAAAATGAAATTTAATGTAGAGAAAAGTAAGGTTTTACACTTAGGCAGGAAAAATCAAATGCACGTGTACAGATTAGGTGAAACCTGGCTCAAAAGCAGGAACTGTGAGAGGGATCTTGGAGTCCTAGTGGACAATCACTTGATTATGAGCCAGCAGTGTGCAGCAGCAGGCAAAAAAGCTAATGCAATCCTTGGTTGCATAAACAGAGGGATGGAGTCAAGATCACATGAAGTATTAGTACCACTTTATAAAACCTTAGTAAGACCACATCTGGAATACTACCTCCAGTTTTGGTCACCACATTATAAAAAAGATGTTGAGACTTTGGAAAGAGTGCTGAAAAAAAGCAACTAAGATGATTAAGGGCCTGGAGACTAAAACCGTCCCAACTTGGTCAGTTAGGAAAGAAAGACTCCTGGCCCATGATTAGCCAAAAGTATACTTTACTAAAGCCAAAGTGGTTACAGAAGAGGTAAAGCAGGATCTGAGTTTTATGAGCGCAATAGATACAATTAGCTTCCCTTTGTTCCCGGCCAACCCCCTGGTTATCAGTCAGTGTCTAATCAGGTGTTAATAAATTGTTTAGGAAATGGTCCCTGTCTTTGCATGCTTGCCGGCGCCACATTCTTTTGGTGTGACCTTGAGACGGTTGGTGCTTCCCATGGAACAGTGCTGCTTGGTTTTGATTCCGCTGAGTTCCCTCCCTATGTTTCCCCCCCACTGCTCCCTCTGCTCCCTCCCCCCATTACTGTTGTCAGGGTGTCAGCTTGCAAGGCATAACTTAGCAGAATGGCACACATGACATGCTGCCCCTCCCAAAAGAAATTAGGCACAGGTTAAATAGTTCAATTATTTGGGTTTGTTGGGGTATTTGCAGTGAAACTGGTGGGTGAGACAGGGTGAGCGGACATGGTGGGCATCCACCCACTTGGTGTCTGAGAGGGAAAAATTCTTTCCACATAATTAGGTATTGCAGCTTGCCCCTATGGAGGTGGGAGTCAAGAATCTCTTTAACCAGGGACTTCCGGTGTGCAGGCGACCTCGTCGGACACAGCTGACCGCTGTCTCCCGCCTGTTTTCGTGTAAAAGCCGTTTTGACAGCAAGCATCAGCTGTCAAACGGTTTGATACCTTTCCCCCGGGCATAAGGGGATCGGTGAGGTGCCCGGGGTAGGAGTTGAGTTCCCGAGTCGTCCTATGTGGACGATGTAGGTTAGAACTCCTCCGGAGCCCCGAGGATTCTCCGCGATCCAGGACGCCTTTGCTTTGGCGAAGCTAGAAGCCGCCGCCACCGCTGCAACTTGAAGTGAACTGTGAGTTATTATAAGCAGACAAACCGACCCTGGAAGTTTGGTTTCTATTTTGGATTATACTCTAATTTTGGATGTTTTGATCTCTTCACTTGGGGAGGACTGAGTGAAAGTGAACTTAAAATGGCGATGGATTGATACTTTTTAGCAAGAAGAAGTGAAAGTGATTCGCATTTCCGGTCTGGAACTTTTGTTACTTTTAGCAACTTTACTACTTGTTGTGGATTATTTGTTTAAAAGACTTTTATATTGACTGAAATTTAAAATTGTAACATGGCTTTGAGAAGAGTGGCACCCGCAACCCTAAAGTCAATTACATCTTCGACTTCACAGTCGCCTCAAACAACTTCTAAGTCGTCTTCACACCCGCCATCCCCGCCATCTTCTTCACCCCCACCGCCTTCTGGTAAAGAATTACAGGACTTAATGACTGATAGTATTAAGCAATTGACTGAGATGATACAAAAGATGAATGTTAAAATGGAAGATAACTTTGATCAAGTAATACAACAACAACAAGAATTACTACAAAAACATGAGAATTTTCGTATGAATGTGACAACTGCTTTCCAAGGTTTAGCTGAATATGTGGATGTGGTGGCAGAAAAGGCGGAGGAAAATGAACAAAAGGTTGAGGAGAGCGTGCAACGATTGGAACTTGTAGAGGAAAGTTTGGAAAATGTTAAGAGTGATGTTTTGGTTGCTCAATTTCGGGATATGAAATTTGCGATTCGGATCCGTGGATTGGCTGAGGATCCAAAAGAGAATTTAAGAGAATTAATTCCGGAGGCATTTATGGATGCCCTGGCTTGTGGGTGAGAAATTCATGATGAAATAGAACGTGTTTTCAGGGTAAATTCTTGGGTTGCACGCCAGAAGAATTTGCCAAGAGACGTGGTGGTCTATTTTACAAGAAAAGCGAGAAGAAATGAAATAATGCAGCTCTTTTATCAACAAAGATTCAAGATTTTAAATCAAGATATTATTCTTTTAAAGGAAATTCCAGCGAAAATACTTAGAGCGCGTCGTGACTACGCTTTCTTGGTCCAGGAACTTAAGAACAGGCAAATAATTTTTAGATGGGATATACCGGTGGGGATAATTGTAACTGTAGCTGGTAAGCGCTACAGAATCAACTTGGTTAAGAAAGCGAATGATTTTATGGCATCTGTGTTGCGAGTAGAGCGTCCACCTACAACTCAAAAGACTGATACAGCTGAGCATATGATTGTGGACCTCCCTCCTATTTCCGGTGTTAAAGATGCAAATGGGCGTTCGAAAGATGATGGGAAAGAGCAAAGGATTACCCGTGCAGCCCATAGACGTAAGGAGAAGGAGCAACAGCTGACAGCCTGTCCACCAGCTGATAGCTTGTCATCCGCTACTTCGGAGCCAGTAGGTGTCGCTCGACCCAAGGTTTTTGCCAAGTCTTATGCTTCAAGTATTGCTATAGGATTGAAATCTACAAATGATTAAAGTCTCATCTTGGAATGTGGGTGGGCTTAATACACCCCACAAAAGACGTAAGGTTTTTCATTATTTAAGACATTTTAACAATGACATTACATGCTTACAAGAGACCCATATTGTGGCTAAAGACCA
>NW_015386431.1:13916-24182 GCF_001527695.2 Protobothrops mucrosquamatus
ATCTTGCCTACAATGGGAGACTGGAGATTGAAAGTTTCCTATCTTGCTGAAATGGCAAAGATTTCGGCTTTTTTGAAAAGCCACTCGAATGAACAATTTTTATCAATATGGAGAAGATGGGTTGTTTATATTCAGAAGAAACATGGTGTGGTAGAATATAATTTAGGTTTCTAGATTTTTTTTGTATTTTAATTGTGGAAGTATAATGTGGTAGAATAGAATTTAGGTTTTTTTTAGATTTTTCTTTATTATGACTTTGTTTATTTTTTTTTTATTTTCTTGTGTATTAAGATATATTGCGGAGTTAGAGATATTAGTATATGTTTACTTTTATATGAATATTATCCTGGGATTTGGTTTGGGAAGTCGGGGGGGTGGGGGGTTTATAATTCTTATTGTGTTTACTTATGTTTAATTGTTTTTTATTGTAAAACAATAAAACTTTTTTTGGAAAAAAAAAAGAAGGAACTGGCATTCCTTTAATTCAGGGGTGTCAAACTCAATTTCATTGAGGACCGCATCAGCATTGCGGTTGTCCTTGGGGGGGTGGGTAGGTGTGGCCAGGGTGGGCGTGGCCTACTGGGTGGGTGCGGGTGGAGTGGGTGTGGCCTACTGGGTGGGCGTGGCCAGCTCTACATCATCTGTGTCAAGGGTGCCTGTGGGGGCCTGGGCAGGAGAGGGACAGATCTGAGGGTCTCTGGCAGAAGGGGGTGGGACCAGGGCAAGCACCAAGGCATAGTCCACTGGAAGAGCCTGCTGAAACCCCTCCCCCAGAGCCCATCAAGCCGGATATGGGAAGTAGGCGAGGGCCATTTGCTGACCACTTCCAGGCGATGGTGCATTTCTTCATTTCTCACAAAGGGTGACACCTCCCCAGCATGCACCCAGGGGGCGGGGCTGATGTTGCAGGGGCCGGTCCCTTGCTGTTTCCAGACGGCCTTGTGTAGCTAAGACTGAATGGTTTCAGCATAGATGGCCACCACAAAATTGTACATTGGCTCCCAGCCGGCCTGGGCCAGGGCCAAGGCAGCGGGGGCCGTTCCCTCACTGTTTCCAGGATGGCTTTGTGGGCCACATGAAACCATGTCGCGGGCCACATCCGGCCCCCGGGCCTTGTGTTCGACATGTCTGCTTTAGTTTACATGACTCTCCTGGGTTAGGGAAAGTCCTAGAATTACCTCTCAAGATCCTCCTAGGTCTGCAACTAGCTTCAGGAGCTGCACTTCAAAGCAGCCTTTGTGCTGAAAGCTGGAAGACGGACTGCAATCAGTTCATGCTTGAAGAAGCAGCCATTTTGTAATTTATTTTTCAAATGGACAGTAAGTTGTGCCTTTCATTTCTTAATCATTTTAAGGACTATTACTCTTTATTAAACTAAATGAGGCTCTCTTTAGCTACAGCCTGTTATTTCTTTTTGAAGATCTGCGTCATTTTGAGGATTTATTCTTGTTAAAAAAACAAGGAAGAAGGCTGCTAAGGCAAGCTAAAATAAGGAAGTGTGGACTACCGTATCTTTTTTAAAAAAAATTGATAGAGAAGTATAAGGGCAGAAAGTTGTGGCTCTAGTTTATTATTTTTAGTAATTTGTAGCTTGGTCTCTTTGCTGTGGGTGGCTAAAACTAAATTTTTCCGATTTTTATGATTCCTGACTGCTCAGCAATTCTTAAGTGACTTACAAAATAAGATACTCTTTGACTAAAGACAGAGTTAAGAAGATGGAGGAGCAAATTATTAGAGATGTATTTGAAAAATCTTTAAATAAAATCCATCAGTTCATACTGGTAGCTATGCTCCAAGGATACTAAAAAGACTGCTCAAACTACTTCAGAGAGGCAAACATGTGTAGAAAGTTACCAAACCACTGAGGCAATTTCACAGGTAGCTGACAATGTAGAGGAGTCAACTGCAATTTTGGAATATAAATCTGACACAATTTTTTATTATGATGGTTTAAATATAAAGCTCTCAACTCAATTGAAAGAAAAACTCCAAGAAAATTTCTAACTTTTAAAAGGATAAGTTTGACAAAAGGAAGGCCCCCACTGTAATATACTTACTGAACAATGAAAACTAATGTACACACATCCACTTTCCTATATCCTATAAACTAACCCTTTATTCTCCTTTAGTGAACTTGTCTACTAGAACATAACAATTTTGCCAACTAATAGCCTCTTATGCAGATCACAGGGGAAGAATTTTCTAGGAAGGGAAGATATGGAAATGGACACTTACAAAATTAGCACCCACTCTTTAAATTTAATTTACTAATTAGGGCAAAACAAAGTGTCTCTCTCAGAAACCCATTTAACAGAACTTTCTCAGTAAACTGAAAAGCTGAATAATGCATATTGGCACTTAAAAGTGTACCCAGAGGAACTCAATTACATATACCAAACATATTGTTAAGGCATAGTTGAATTTGTTGAATAAACTTCACACAATGTACTAACTAAGGCATAGTACATTGGTTGACAAATGGAAATGCATCGGTTCACCAATAGCAACTGAGATGTACATATTGGCTCAAAACTTTCTATATGTTTAAAATATGATTTTAACATCTATCTCATTCAAACATGGTATTCTATGTATTGTACTCAGAACAAGAATTTTATCCAGAGGGCAAGAATCCAAATAGGTATCTTTAATATAAAGCTTTATCTTGCATTTTGAGCTGTGGGTTATTATTATTCAGTCAAATCATAATAATTAGGATTTCACAATTTATGCACAAAATCCCTCAAAATATCTGCCATGAGTACTCTTATGTCTGCTCAATGAAAAATAATTATCCTGATATTTCATAATAAATCTTACAGGCTACAAAAATCAATCCCCATAATACTGAGGAAATTGCATTAAAAGTTAGAACCTATAGTATGGCTCTGATTGAAGTTGTGTGCCACAAGATTTTCTTGGAATCACTTGAAAGAAATCAGTGGCCTTTGAATATAAATTCCTGACAGGAAACTAAGATTAAGGAAACACTGAAGGCATCAGATGCTAAAGCTCCTACTACAAGCCATACTCTAAATTTTGACTTCCTGTCATATAAAGAAAGCATTTCAAGACATGGCAACCATCCATTCTGCTAGTTATAAGTTAACCAATAAATTGCTCAGAGAAAGAAAAGAATGCAAGTGTCTGAAATGCCAAAGGGTTATATCAACACAAGAGCCCATGTGAGGTTTTAAAATGTGCCAAGGTTTTAGACAGTTCATTTTCTACATTCCAAGAGATGTTTTCACCTGAAGAAAAATAGAAAAAAATGGGATTTACATGCAAATGAAGAAGGCATACAAGGATTAGGGATTAAGCTCCAGACAAGTCTCAGAATTTTGCTAGGGATCTTGAGCACATTTCTCCCAAAGAATTGGGGTGAGAAAAAAAATCATCTAAAATTTCTGTTCACTAACAGTGCATTGCACACACACACACACACAGAAAGAGACACACAAACAAAGTCTTTCAACTATTTCCCAAAGCCCTCTGTAACTAAGCAGCTCAGAATTTACAGTTTACCCAAAGGGAATATGGCTCTAGCAGAAAAGATTTCCTATCTCGTGTATGAAACAGTAATCATATGTGTTAGTTGGTACCTGACCATTATTCAATACTAGATCGGAGAATGTTCTGGGTTTTTTTATAAAAAAAAAAAACCATAATATTTTAATATATATATAGAATAAATTTTAAAGAGAAAAAGTGCAAAAACAAGAACTGGAAATTGAATTGTTAACTACCAATCATAATAGTAATTTACAGATACTGTTAGTCCTTTCTAAAATTGCATTATACCAACTGAAAGATTCTGTTGGAGTAGTTGTAACAAAACAGATGTCAAATTGTTTCAAAATTCCTAATGTGTCCATTAGCACAAAAACATTGATGACCCATAATTATAGAAATGGGTTTTTTTATAGAAATATTTAACATAGACTAGGCAATCCGTGACCCACTGCTCATCCTTCCAGAGATATTTCCTTACCTAAACAGAGTAGCAGAATGACCATGAATGGGCAAAAACTCCGAGTTCCTACTGGCTTCCCAACTGACATTCTTGTGGGAAGCTGGAAATCATTTCCCCTCGGCTTGATCACAGAACCACCTACCATTTTGTTGGGGGAAGGGGGATCAAAGGAGTCATGGGCCATGAGAAAAACTGCACTTCTGTTTCCCATCCTGGCATATCCTCAAGGATCCTCCTCCCTCCAGTTAAGAAAACAGCTCATCCATTGACTGCCTGTACTCCCCAACCAGCCATAACTCACCAGCAGTCATCCAAGTTGCTCCCTTGTCTTTTCTGTTTTCAGCCTCATTTCCAAAGCAGCCAATCACTGCTTGCCTGTCAGACCTTGCTATCTGTTGTGTTCCAGGCCAAGCACCCCCAAGCACACAAAAACATGGCTGCACATTTTACTAAATGCTTTTTACAAAGTAATTAAACAAGCAAGTATGAATGCATGCACATACACAAATACACACATGCAGTAGGAAGAAAAGTCTCTCCAAAGTTTAGCAAGTTTGTCTTAAAAGAGTCCAGAATGATAGGCAGAAGAGTGGTCAGGTTGAGGATCAAAACTTTGTAGAGGCTTCATCAGATGATCTGGTTCCAGAATCAAGGTCATGAGATTCGCAGGTCAGGAGTCAAGGCACATGGAGTAGGAATGATCAGATGGTTGTCATTCATGGAGAGGCTTGAGCTTGCTGCTAGTCTTAAACAAAAGCAAACCAGATATTGGTCATTTGGGAGGGCAAGTTTCCTTCCTTGGAAGCAGCTTTGCAGGGGGTGAAAGTTCAGACTTTTCATTTTTGGAGACTGGTAGCAGCTATGCCTGCTGGACACCAGACAGCCATCTCCTTTGCCTGTTCAACCAGTTTGTTTGATAATTTTGGAGCTGGCTGTTCAATCAATTTCCTCCTCTGTGTCTGTGCATACCATTACACCACCAGCTAATTGGGTACTTGGGCCAGAGGGAGGCAAGAAAGAGGGTAGGGATACAACCTGGCCATCTTTGCTTGTGCCATGCAGTCTACAGGTTTCTGGAAAGTGTAGTCAGAAGGAGCAGTATTGCAAAGTGACCACCCCAAATTTCATTCCCAGAAGGAGCAGTATTGCAAAGTGACCACCCCAAATTTCATTCCCAAGGAGTCGGGACTCCCAGCATTTTATACATTTAGACCATTTAACTAATAATAATAATAATAATAATAATAATAATAATAATAATAATAATAATAATAATAATAATAATAATAATAATAATAATAATAATAATAATAATAATAATAATAATAATAAAGTTGGAAGGGACCTTGGAGGTCATCGAGTCCAACCCCCTGCTCAGGAAGGAACCCTAAACCATTTCAGACAAATGGCTGTCCGGTCTCTTCTTAAAAACTTCCAGTGTTAGAGCATTCACCGCTTCTGTAGGCAGGTTGTTCCATTGGTTAATTGTTCTAACTGTCAGGAAGTTTCTCCTTAGTTCTAGGTTGCTTCTCTCCTTGATCAGTTTCCACCCATTGCTTCTCATCCTGCCTTCAGGTGCCTTGGAGAATAGCTTGACTCCCTCTTCTTTGTGGCAGCCCCTGAGATATTGGAACACTGCTATCATGTCCCCCCTCGTCCTTCTCTTCGTTAAACTAGACATACCCAATTCCAGCAACCGTTCCTTATATGTTTTAGCCTCCAGTCCCCTAATCATCTTTGTTGCTCTTCTCTGTACTCTTTCTAGAGTCTCAGCATCGCGGTGACCAAAACTGGATGCAGTATTCCAAGTGTGGCCTTACTAAGGCATTGTAAAGTGGTATTAATACTTCACGTGATCTTGATTCTATCCCTCTGTTAATGCAGCCCAGCACTGTGTTGGCTTTTTTGGCAGCTGCAGCATACTGCTGGCTCATATTTAAGTGATTGTCCACTAGGACTCCGAGATCCCTCTCACAGTAGTAACTAATCTTGGTTCAGTAATTGTTGCTCTATACCGTTCCAATTTTGTCCAATTGAAGGTTTTAATATATAAATGTTAGAAAGATTTGTACTTAATATTAAGAATTTGGCAACTGCATACAGTCTTGGGATGGTTTCTGTTTAAGACAGGTAATCAAAAGTACAACCATTCATGACCCTTGTCTGCTGTACAAATATAAAACTTGGGAGTTGTAGAATTGATATTTGCTATATATTCAAATACTAACCAGGAATTGCTTTTATTCTGGCATTGGTCTACGTCTTGAGATTTTTATCGTCCCTTACATTAATATATAAAGGTAAAAATGCACATTTTGTGCACCTATATATATTTTACACAAAAATTATTGCAATTATTTTTGTTTCTGCTATGTTTTTGTTATATTTTGTTATATTGTTTTATTTATGTATCTCACTAATGTATGCAGTTTTCTGAATACTTTCTGCAATGCACACACTTTTATTCACATCTATTGCTTGAAAATCTGCACTGGAAAAACAAGAAAAATATAATGAAAAATGAGTGCCTTCCACTCATCCTTCAACACACATTCATTTTTAGGAAGAGATTTAGATGAATTCATTTTAAAATGCAAACTGAATGTATCTTGTATATAATAGTATATTCTGATCTCCAACGTGTGGCATACTTTAATACAGTACATTTTACCAATTATAAACCTGTCACTAGAGTAAATAAGATGTTCTGGGAAATTGTATCCTCAAAAAATGTGTAACTAGCTATAAAAATGAAAGATTGATAGTTTGTATGTGAGCAAAATGCAATAAAATTTTATAACATGCTATGACCTCAGATGACTACAAAGAGAGATGAGTGAGACAACAGAGACAGATAGGTGCATTAGCTAATATCCATACTATTCAAAAGTAAAATCAGAAAAAGTCACAGTGATCCAGTAATTAAATATTCTACTTCAGAGGATTGGACCAAAATGCACATAATCTTGTCATACAGCCAGCCCCACTTAATTACTTGAATTTTGTAACTTAGTAGAAGTCATACAAAGGCCACATCTGTGCATAGTTGGCACACCATTGGCTTGAAAAGATGTTCTATAATTTTGCAAATTCTGAAGGAATACATGCTGAAATTGAAGATTTCCATTTCTCTGGTTGACACAAACATATGTTCAATTACCTGAACTTTGATCAAAATACTATATCTAAAAGAGTAATCCATAGGCATCATTTATGGCTGCAGTTGCAGAATTAGGGAAAGAAATTTAAAGGGACTTCATTTTTTTCAGATCTAAATTATAGATTATTAATTTTCAGGTACTGTTGATCTACAGTTCCCATCATCCCTCCTTTATTAACTGTACTTGCTAGGACTAACAATAGTTAGAGTTCAAAAACATTTGACAAGTCACACTGTTTCCGTGCATGAATTATTATCACTCTTTTCCCTGGACATAAAGATGAACCAAGACATACTGTATATGCTGCTATCCAAAAGATTTACGGTAGCTTGTATTTCATTTTCATTCTCCAGGTCAATGGAGATTCAAAAGGTATTGTGTGTCCTGAATGATTGGTATTATCGTGACAGTTTTATAAGGCTTTTTAATGCCTAATTACCACAATGTTTGGCCCAAACTGTGTGTTTAATAGCCAAAAATCCATCTCACAGTCATTAATATTCTCATTGGAAATTACAAAGAATAGAAGAATACTCTGAAGTTTCCCTCATGCCTCTGTCTACTCATTCTTCCTGTTTGGTCAAGTTTCCTAAAATGTGCATACAAAACAGAGAGGTTGATTGACTGTGAAATTTGGTCATGAACCTCCTGAACTTCAGCCTGATATGTGGGACTGATCTTTACAAAGGGTGAAGATACATGTTGAGAAGAACTTTATCAGTGCTAAGGAATCTAAGCCGGTGCTTTTCCTAGAAATCTCATTTCCTATAATAATAATAGTAATAATAATGATAAAGTTGGAAGGGACCTCGGAGGTCATCTAGTCAAACCTCCTGCTCAGGCAGGAAACCCTATACCATTTCAGACAAATGGCTGTCCAGTTTCTTCTTAAAAACTTCCAGTGTTGGCGCATTCACCGCTTCTGGAGGCAGGTTGTTCCACTGGTTAATTGTTCTAACTGTCAGGAAGTTTCTCCTTAGTTCTAGGTTGCTTCTCTCTTTGGTTAGTTTCCACCCGTTGCTTCTTGTCCTGTCTTCAGGTGCTTTGGAGAATAGCCTGACTCCCTCTTCTTTGTGGCAGCCCCTGAGATATTGGAACACTGCTGTCATGTCCCCCCTCGTCCTTCTCTTTGTTAAACTAGACATACCCAATTCCAGCAACCGTTCCTTATATGTTTTAGCCTCCAGTCCCCTAATCATCTTTGTTGCTCTTCTCTGTACTCTTTCCAGAGTCTCAACATCTTTTTTACATCGTGGTGACCAAAACTGGATGCAGTATTCCAAGTGTGGCCTTACCAAGGCATTGTAAAGTGGTATTAATACTTCATGTGATCTTGATTCTATTCCTCTGTTAATGCAGCCTAGAATGCTTCATTTGGTCTGTAAGCATCTCTTTTTTATGTTTTAGTGATATTTATCTCATTGGTTGGAATCCACACAAAATGAAATAATAATAATAATAATAATAATAATAATAATAATAATAATAATAATAATAATAATAATAATAATAATAATAATAATAATAATAATAATAATAATAATAATAATAATAATTGGAAGGGACCTTGGAGGTCATCGAGTCCAACCCCCCACCTTTATTGTTATTTGGGGAGGGGGAAGGAATAATATTCAGTAATATTGCCAAAAGTTTCTATGTTCAATGTTGCCATTTCATTTGCCATTTCATTCATGGGACAACCTTTAGATTTCTGCTAATTGTGTACTTTTAGAACAATTTACCCTAGAAGAAAGTTAGTGTATTTCTCATTACATGGCACTTTATCCCATTTTTTTAATATCTGAAACACTACAGGCTCATAAACTGGCTTTTTAAAAATCAGAATCAAATTCTTCTCAGTGCAGCCAATTTGCCTTATAATTGCTGTTTACAAAGACAGAAATTATTCCCTTGCAATCTAGTAAAATTTATAGACAGACAGAGTATACAGCACACATTTTTAATCTTTTGTCATCATTTCTATGCTAGTGTATTATCAGAAGGGAATAGTTGGACATGCCTTTCAGATTATATTTTTTTATTTCGACATACTGCAGTCCTTCCATTTCAAGCCTTAATATGTTTCACACTTTCTGGTTTAAACAATCATAGACTGTCAGCTGCTGCTTTAACATCAATGAGCTCCCATCAGATAGAAGAGAATTGTTGATAAATGTATATACAAGAATCTTCCTGAAAGCAACCCTCCTTAAAATATACAGTAGAATATTCCCAGAATGAATCAAGAGGAAAAACTATTGATGAGAGTCCAACAAATGATAATTATTAAGAAAATTATGCTAGATGCAACCTTGTGTCCCAGTATGAGCAAATACATTTCTGCTGAAATCAATGGACCTTATGAATAAGAGCAGGCATTGTCTTCTTGATTCAGTAACAATTAGTTTCTGCAGCCAAGAGCTAAACTAAATGGTAAATTCTTTTGACAGAAGGCAATTTCGTCTCTTTAGCATAATGAAATCCTAATGAGAGTGTGTACCAAAGATTCTTGGAGTTGTGCAATAATAATGTCAAATGTTTATGAATAGAAATAACTTGTGGAAATGAGAAAGGAAAGGAAGCTTGTATTCACATACAGTAATTCACAGGCTGGTTTTGAATAGGGCTTCTCCTCTAGTATAGTCCGATATGTTCAAGTCCTTCATGGTACATTTTCAGCTCACAACCTATACATATCCTGAGACTGTTCTACTCTTTTACTTATGCACTCAGGGAAAAATCACTACCTACTTAATTTTCCTAGTACAAAAATACCAAGGAGAAGGAGGAAGACATGAAAGGAGAATCAACTAAGAAATAACGTAAGAGGAAAAACATGCTACCTGAAATAGCCATTGCTTTTTTCCAAATTATGAGCAGCATCTTTTTTGGTTTCTAATATAGAAGTGGGGAAAACTTAAATGTTTCTCACTGCAGATAATTTGTAAAAATAAAGACTTTGTGATGTGTATACATGCTTTTCTCACAGATGATTTGCATTTATTTATTTATTATTTATTTATTTAACTTATATGCCGCCCTTCTCCCCATGGGACTCAGGGCGGCTCACAGCATGTTAAAACAATATAAAACATTTCCCCTATAAAAGCCAATTAAAAACCAAATATTTAT
>NW_015386431.1:24605-29668 GCF_001527695.2 Protobothrops mucrosquamatus
CTCTCTGAGGGGGCCAAAGTTTCGCCCCCTATAGACAGCGATGGAATCAGCTGACTATGCCGGGGCGCCGGCAACCACAGCCACTCGGTCTTGGAAGGGTTGAGTCTGAGTCTGTTCCTCCCCATCCAGACCCGTACGGCCTCCAGGCAACGGGTCATCACGTCAAGGGCATCGTTGGGGTGACCTGGGGTGGAGATGTCATCATGGGGATTCCATTAGAAGCAAGTTCTACTTACTTCTGCTAAGTAATACTGATGTGCAGAGTGAAGGACTTGCCTCACTCAAATCGAATTGTTTGGATATACTGAGATGGATATATTTTGATGCTTTAATGAAATAGAATGCCTTGATAAGATGGAATACTTCAATGAGGCATTTGGCATCTTTCACACATTCTAGTAAATGAGAGCAGGATTGCAACTTCAAAGCTGTAGAAACAGTTGTCTTTGCACATTCATTTCCAGTTTTATCCCCAAGAAGAAATATGATTTGGCCCTAAAAATTGTTATTAAGAGGATGCCAGTATCTGTACAAAGTAAGATAATAATGTAGTACAATAGATTTTCCATAAGAAGTATAGATTTTGGAACTCCACTAGAATTTGGACATGCCAAAGCCATAAATATATTGACATATAATTTGTTTTACTTATATCTTTCTTTCAAAACTTGAGTAAGCATTCACAGCTTAATGCTTTTTCACTTGATGTAGCTTGCAAGAGCAAAAGTAGATGAGAGTTTCAACAATTACTACATCATTATTGGGGCAAAACATACATATTTATTTGAGAGATGTGTAAAATAATTATTGAAAATTATTGAAAAATGCTACTGAATAAGTAATTATATTAATTTATAATTTATTTAAACGTAACATTAACTTTGATCTGTTGATAAGCTTTTATAGCATGGGTGTTTAAGAAAATTTCAATACTTCACAGTATTCATCAAGACTTTAAAATTGGTTAAGCTAGGATAGAAAAGTCACATAGAAATTCAGAAAAAAAATAAAAATGAAGATGTATAGAAAAGAGTTTATTTGTGAAAATGGAAGAAAATTAATAAAAGAGAGAAAAAAGTTCATATAGAGTGTATAGAGGATGGCATGGAGAATCATAGAAGCAAGATAGTTCCCCAAATATTGCAAACTGAATACATTTATTGATCTAACAAAGTAGCAATGCCCATCTCTATTTTAGTTATTTTTTCATAGATTTATGCTCATAAAATAAGCCTGATCTGGTGATCTTTGATATTATCCTGTTTATTTACAAACTTCAGCTTTAAATAAACCATATGCTGTTCTCTCCCTTTTTGTGAGTCACTGTTGCTTATTTTATTTCAATTGAATATTCAATTTCTTAAATTGTGCATACTGGGTATCCGTCTTTATTAATATACCTTAATCAGGAGTTTGAGAAATGAGTATTAATCATACTATTTTCTTTTTTACATCAAACACATCAATTATAGGACAAGTTAAATGATCCTAGGAAGGCATGCTGCAAAATTGAAAAGGCTGTGAGAAAGAACAACTAGTAATTGAATTTTTTAAACTATCTGTGTTCTGTTTCCAAGTAAAAGGCATTGAGACAAAGCGGAGTAACAAAAACAGTTTTCCTTTATTGCAAATCACCAACAGAACAGCAAACAAAATGGCGTGGAGTCTTTTATACTCCCTTTGCAGGGACAGCATCAGCCAATCAATGTAAGACTTTTCTCCCGCCTTGCGCATGCGCGCAAGGCTGGAGACAGCCTGTCTGGTCCCGGGCAACCATTTATTTATTTATTTTTATTTTTTGGATTTATATCCCGCCCTTCTCCCGTAGGACTCAGGGCGGGATATAAATCCATGTGGTCTGCCCGGGCCTTCTGCAGCTTCCTGAGCCTGCTGAGTCATTCAGCAGGCCCAGGACATAACATCTGTAACACTCGATTTCTAAATCCCATCTTGTTTGTTTATGTTATATTTTCTATTAAATATGATGATGTGATTCTTTAATGCCCTTTTTACACTCAACATTTTGCTTGAAACTGCTGTATTCAGTTCAAAGATAAGCCCTATATTTGACAATAGTTAGTCCTTAACCACAAGAGTATCTGAGGAGCCATCTTGTCCCAAACTGGCCCCATTCGCTCCACCAGAAGGGACTTATTACAAACCCCATATGCCAAGGAATTTTGGCTGGCGGGGTCTAGGAAAAGAGTCTTTTCTGCTATGGCTCCCACCACTTGAAACATTCTACCTTCTGAAGTGAGAGCCACCTCCACCCTCTTGACTTTCCAGAAGGGCCTTAAAACATGGCTCTCCTGGCTGACCTGGGACCCTGAGGGGGCACTCTATGCTGGAGATAGTTGATCCCACCTTCATGCCATGCTTCCTCTTGATTTTTAGTCTCTGTTTAATTCTTACTAATTTTAACCATGTTTTTATGAGCCGTCCAGAGTCACTTCAGCAATGATATAAATAGCATTTATTTAAATTTATTAAATAATTAAAAATGAAACTATCTTGATGGTTAATAGAAAGACTTCATGAATATAATGCTTCCATAAGGAAATGTCAAGAGAAAGAAGTTCCCTAATCCACTTGAGAGAAACCACCAGGGAAGGAATTTTCAGTATATTTTCCCAGTCATTTAGAATATCTATTTTTGTGTATTTGGAATTCTTATTTAGGACAAGGATGACATTTGAAAGGCAGTGTGGCATGTTATCTAACATTTTGAAAGTGGAAAAAACCGAACATTTTCTCTTTTTCATATGTAAAAAAAATAAAGCATGATGCACTGGATTTTTTGACAGGTGACTATTGAGACTTCATACAGATGCTATGCAACAATGGAGCTCTTGATGAAGCTTACTAGCAAATAATCAAAAACTGCTGAGAGGCAATGAATGATATGTGACACTTCCTTATATATCATTTTTATGTTGACTCATTCCCTGGAATGAATACTAGCCTGATTGAGACTATGTACTAACTTCATCTCACCATTGCTACAAATATACCCAAGATGCACAGGGCAATTCTACACCTCCCTAATGCTTACAGATGCTACTCTTGCTACAGCATATAATGTTGCCTAGTTCTGCACAGCAGCACTTAAAAACACTGTCAAATGATGACCTGTGTCATAAGCTAGTTTTAATTAGCACATAGTTTGTTATTCAAGAATGCTCTCTGCTATGACAGATTTACTTTGCCATATACTAACTTTTATGTATTCTTACATCCATCTAATACTCCTTTCCCTCCTTTTAGATGTTTAGACTCTTATTTTTATATATACGTTTATATTTTTAGTTATTTTAAAATTAGACTCTGATGTACCATACACATACACATACATATAAACATACACATACATACAGTATACATTAGCTTTTTTAAAATTACAAATTGTTTGTAACCTACCCTCCTTATGCTGGTCTATGAAATAAAGATTTGATTTGAGGAAGCTTGATTGGCAGTGGTGGGGATGCTCCAATCTCTATTAAAATCCCATTCTAGAAGGATATGTAGAAAAAATACAATCAAGTGCAGAAGAAAGAATGGACAATAATGATTCCTTTTGTAAACTCGCTTTGTTCAAATAGGTTTTCTGCAATTAACTTTGTGCATGGACAAATATTCCTGTGGCATGCTCTGCCCAATCTTCTAAAAAAAGGCTTTTTCAGAGGCAGGAAAAAGGGTGGGCTGTCAACTTTTCCTCCATGGACTAAATATCTGTGGATATTATTATATCCTTTTCATAATCTAAGCTATGTGACAGTGAGGTGTCAGCTGACAGGGTATTCTTCTATTTTTGATTATAGCATGATCAAACATGCTAGGACAATAAATGGAACCAATTTCACAGAACAAAAGATGCAGACAAGCTTTTCTCCCTTGGGGAAATTGGACTTCATTTCATCTCAGTCAAGCTTTCTGCTGTATGTAGACTTTCTTCATTCTGTTGCAAACTCTTTAGCTTGTCACTTCTACATGTTATACAACTGCTTTTAAGTAACTTGCATAGGTAACATATGGAGGAATGAGGCAAATCAGAGGTATAATTAGAACTGAAGAGTATGACTTCTTTCACAATGTGTGGCAGTCATAGTGATCCAGATAGCTTGCTAAGAGCAACCCAAAATGAAAAGAACGGGGATAAAAGAGGGATGGATCCACTCTTTCTGCTCCGATAATGGAATGATTAGAAATGGAGTCTGAACAGCTTCGAAAGTGCAGCTCTTTTATTTAGACAATTGAGGTTAGTTCATATCAAACCTTTCAAACAAGACAATTAATTTCTCATTCTTATAAAAGAAAAACGTGACAGTGAACAAAAGAACAGTACAATACAAAAATCATGGAACAGTGGGAGATCACATAAAGGGAACCTCTTGCTCTCTCAGGATCACTGAAACATAGATGTCTTTTACCCAGTAATTACCTGGATATAACTGATGGGCTGAATGTGTGCTCTGAATACATATTGGGAAAGTATGTATGGCTAGTGAGGAATACTAATGGAAGAAAAAACAGAGCTATTCTCTAATAGTTAATGTATCATATATGAAGTTTCCTTTATGTTGTCTGGGATCATAATAATATATGTCAGAGTTTAGCATTCCCCAACTGTTTATATGAGTTATATATATGAATTTTATATGTATATAGTTCTTCAGTTTTTTTTAATTACTTGATGCTATTTTCTTATTTTTTTCATTCTACAGTTGTGTAAATCACATTGGAGTCTTCATTTCATTTCATTTCATTTATTTGATTTGTATCCCGCCCTTCTCCCGAGGGACTCAGGGCGGCTCACAACATATTTAAAACAGAAACATGCCCACAATCCCCGCCAAATAAAACCAATTTAAAACCCAAATATTTTAAAGTTGTGGTATTTAAAATTTTCTAAAAATGAACCCGATTTAAAATCCTCCCTAGGCCAGGCCCGCTTGCTGGAAAAGCCATGTCTTGAGGGCGCGGCGGAAAGTAAGGAGATCCGGAATCACCCGGATCTGGGGGGGTAGTTCGTTCCAGAGGGCGGGGGCACCCACAGAGAAGGCCCT
>NW_015386431.1:31691-32853 GCF_001527695.2 Protobothrops mucrosquamatus
CGCAGGGAAGACACCCTCCTGCAAAGAAGCGTTAATAATTCCCTGGAGCCAGGCTCGTGTACCCTCCCGAGCTGCCAGTACCAGCCAGGAGGGACATGGATCTAACAAACATGTGGTTGCATTCAGCCTCCCCAAGACCCTGTCCACGTCCTCGGGAGCAACAGAGTCAAACTCCTCCCATACAACCGTCTCAAGACCTGCTTCCGTTTCCTCCCCCTGGGCCAACCAGTCGGAGTCCAAACCTTCACGGATCTGAGCGACTTTGTCATTCAGATATTGAGCAAAATCCTCGGCCCTCCCCTCCAGGGGATCCCCCCCCTCAATTGAAGGAGGGAGTGGGTCACCCTGAAGAGGGCGGCCGGGCGATTATCTGATGACGCAATGAGTGAGGAGTAGTAGTTAGTCCTAGCCACCCTCATCGCCACTAGGTAGGATCTAACATGTATCCTTACCTGTGTTCGGGCGGATTCGGTTCGGCTGGTCCTCCAACTGCTCTCTAGGCGTCTTTTCCGACGTTTCATCTCTCTCAGCTCCCCGGTAAACCAGGGAGCCAGTCGAGATCTACGTTGGGTCAGAGGCCGCAAAGGCACGACTCGGTCCAATGCTGCGGCGGCAGTTGTCTCCCAAGCCGCCGCCTGATTTTCCGCCGAGTCGTGGACCAGATCCTCCGGATATCGCCCAAGCTCCATTAGGAACCTCTCAGGGTCCATCAGTCGCCTGGGACGGAACCGTCTCAGCGGTTCCGTCTCCCTGCGGCGGGGGGGAGCGGTCCGGAAGTCCATCCTTAGGAGAGAATGATCTGACCATGACAAGGGCTCAACAGCTATTTCCCCTATTGTCAGATCATTTTGCCACTGACCGGAGACAAAAATTAGATCCAGTGTGTGCCCTCCTATGTGAGTGGGGGCACGTACTAATTGGGTCAAGTCCAAGGCCGTCATGGAAGCCAAGAACTCCTGAGCCGCCGCCGACGCCTCGCCCACTGATGGCAGATTGAAATCCCCCATGACTACAAGTCTGGGGGTCCCAACCGCCACCCCGGCTATCACGTCAGCCAGCTCAGGCAGGGCTGTTGATACATAGCAGGGAGCCAGGTATATAATCAACAGGCCCACTTGTACCCCTTGTCCCCACTTCACCAGGAGAGACTCCACACCGTCTA
>NW_015386431.1:33073-69064 GCF_001527695.2 Protobothrops mucrosquamatus
AACAAGCCCACTTGCACCCGTTGCCCCCATTTCACAAGGAGGGACTCCACGCCGTCTATCTGAGGCACAGTGGTCTCCCTTGGACAAAGGCTCTCCCTTATAATGACCGCTACTCCCCCGCCCCTACCCCGGGTCCTTGGCTGATGGAATGCCTGAAAACCCGGTGGGCAGATGTCCACCAGTGGTACTCCACCTTCTATGCCCAACCAGGTCTCAGTAATACCTGCCAGGTCCGCGCCCCCCTCCAAAATAAGATCTTGTATGAGGGGGGCCTTATTTACCACGGACCTGGCGTTACATAACATCAGCCGATGGTCCCGGGCCGGAGGGTCTAAGTCTCCTGGAGACCAAGTAGAGACCTGAGGACCGGAGCGCCCACAAGCTTGTAAATAGCGTGTGCGTGCTCCCCTAACCTGATATGGTCCTCTGCTCCCGCCATATCTGCCTCTCCCACTGACCGTACTAATTCCTCCCTCCTCCCTCAACCCCCCGACCTCCCCCCCCACCCTTTCTACACCGCAACCCCCAGACATGGCTGGTCCTGACCTAAGGGGAACCTCCCCCCTCCCCCCACCCTGGTTCCCCCTAAAAATTTATTAAAACACCCCTGTAAAAACGCTCTCAAATTAAATAATTTTGAGAACATTAGTTCTCAAAAACAGTATTAAAATGAGTATATGAAAAATATAAAGAAAATAGCATCAAATGATAATAAAACTGTGGAATTAAAATTATCAATTATCATTTCACATGAATAGAAAAACAGCAATAACAAGTAAGCAGGATGAGAAAGCTGTCACAGATTATTTTTGTCTCACCTTTTTCTATAATTGTCCTTCCTAACAAGGAGAGCTTTAGGTGAATTCCAAACAAGGAGAGATTTAGGTGAGAAAGAAAGTAACTGCATCCCACCAATTGCAAAAGGTATTTTTATTCGGAACAGCTTACATGCTGTGACAATACCTTTAACACCATCAAACAACCACATTTGCCTATCCCAGGTCATTGGGAAAGCCTTGATAGATGGATAAAAATGCCAAATCCAGTGTAAACATCTGGCTGATTGTGTGATGAACAAAAATAATAATATAATTGTAATAAAAGACTAATACAAAATGAATCAAACCAATGCTATTTCCTTTACATACACAAGCATTCTCTCCTGCATCTCTGGGCCAGCAGGGCTCACACACACATAAACAAGGTCAAGGCATTTGTTTTGATTAATTCTCTAGATTTACCATGGGATTGCTTTGTTTGTGTCTGAGGTCTTGCAGTCCAATAACTTTCCTATTTATCATGATCTAAAGAAATTAATCTCAACAGATTAGAAATCTAGTAACATTCCCTGTTGCCTTTTTATATTATTCCCAAGTCAGAATTAAGCATGCTTCATAGGTTTAGGTTCCTGCATGATTTCCATTGCAGCTATATGATTACCATTTAGCAATTCTTGCCATGATCTAGGTTGCACTTTAGTTATTCTAATAATATAATCAGCTGTTTCAGACTTTATTGAGACTACCT
The DNA here is from genome assembly GCF_001527695.2 of Protobothrops mucrosquamatus. Lineage (NCBI taxonomy): Eukaryota > Metazoa > Chordata > Lepidosauria > Squamata > Viperidae > Protobothrops > Protobothrops mucrosquamatus. The sequence goes on from NW_015386431.1 coordinate 34,601, forward strand.
CTGGCATGGCACAGAAAAATGTTCTGTTAACCCCAACATAAATCAACCAACAGTAAATGAATGTACAGCATTTGATTTCAGAAATTGATATTTAGATCATAATAATTATACCCTCATGATCTATTTTGAAAAAATACAATATTTCTAATTAGCAAATGATGTTGCTTAAATAAGAACATATGAGTGAACGTGTGAGAATGGAGTCTATGGTTCTCATGACATATAATGATCTTACAGTGAGTAATTTTATTTGTAAAAAACAGATATGTTGTACTTTAATTCAATTGAGGCTTGAGGTTCTCTGTTTCATTCACATTAAGGAAAACAACACACTCAAGTTTCAATAATTCTTTATGCTTACAAAATTATTTGTAATGCAAAGAGAAAAAAAGTTATCTTACCGATTTTCAGATAGGTTTCATATAAGGTAGTTCACATTTCCGATTTTTTTTTTTTTAAAGTTCATTTCTAGATAATACTGACATAGAAATCCACAGAACAGAAGAAGGAACACAGAACGTAGAGACTGAAAATAATTATTATTGAGAATAAAAACTATGTGTGTAGTGATGGCAGTGATGAATACTGACTGCAGAAAAAAAAAGTCCTTTTCTATTATTTCCCATAAGAATTTTTCATAAGAAACTTCATTAAAGACAGGAGTGCAACCCAGCTAAAGTTCAACATAATTAGATCCTTTAGAACAGGGGTGTCAAACTCGCAACGTCATGTGACGTGTCGCGACATATCGCAACTTTTTTTCCATTGCTGGAAATGGGGTAGGCATGGTTTCGGCATGGGCTGGCAGTTTGACACCCCTGCTTTAGAAGAAAGTAAGTGTTTTAACTTGCTACTTAATTCTACCTGCTTAAACCAATGAGACTAAGATCTGACCTCAAGCTAGATGATACCCAATCTCGGAGCAAAATAAGATCTTGGGTTACTGATATAGTAGATTAAAGATATCTATATCAGTCTTAGATCCATCTGTCCCAGGGTAGATACCAAATTCAAGCTGGCTGAAAGGGATTGCCTGGGAAAAGAGTTCTATATGTTTGTTGTGTCCCTGCCACACCTCAGCAATGAGGGTAGACAAGGTGGCTATCCTTCCAATTTATATTGCAGGAAGAGTTTGGGAACTCTTTGGGTATTCCCTGCCATTCTTTTCCCTCCCATCCAATGTCATCTACCAGCAGGGAAACCAGCCATTTCTTGAATGTATGGTAGGATGATGTTGGAGGACCATGTTATAATTTTTATTATTTCTTAACTTATTTTACTGCATGCTTCTCAAAGCAAAAAGATGGAAGTTCCAGGGAGAGTACAACATGTCAAACTAAATGTTGCTCTAGCTAAAAGGATCAGCAACGAGCTTGTGCAGTTTCATTGTTCCCATTGTTCCCAGACATGCATAGACAGGTCTTGTTCTATTCACATTTATTCCGAAACAAGCCCCATTAAGACTGAAGAACATATATCTGCTTCCCAGCTCTTTTCTTCCCAGCATAGTTTTGGATGCCTCCTTGTATCAGAAAAAATATGCACCCTTTTTTTAAAGGGTTTAAAAACCGTTTTTAAACTTCTGAGTTTGGTTTGCAGTAAACCAGATGACGAAAAAAAACCAGTTTGATGTAGTGCTTAAGGTACCAGGCTAAAAACTGGAAGACCATGAGTTCTAGTCCTACTGGGACACCAAGACAAGATGGGTGACCTTGGGTCCAGTCACTCTCACCCTCAAGAAGCAGGCAAAAGCAAGATTTCAGAAGTAGTTTGAAATAAGCCAGGCAGTCCCCAGGAGTAAGCAGCAACTTGAAGGAACCAATAATAATAATAAAAATCTCAGTGATTCCTGTGTAATCCATTTATAGCGCTATCAATCTCCTAGAGAAATACAAATTTAATATAGCTATTAAGAACTTGTCACACAACGCTATCTGAGCAATCAGAAAAGCTTGTTTGAAATATAAAGCATAGAATCCCCAAATAGAGAGCTCTCCATGTTTTCCCAATAATGGATCTTTTTTCCTTTTCTCCTTCTGAAGCAAATTTCCCATGTGAATCATGTTTGGTCGAGCAGGACTCTTTTCTCTCCTACTCACTACTCCACATTTTTGTCTATATCTGTGCTCTGTGTCTCTTGCGTAATGCCCCAGATCTGAACACTATATGCATGTGCACACACACACACACACACACACACACACATACACACAAACATTGCATTCACAAAATAGCAACATGGAGATGGTACCCAGAAAAGAATCCAGGAAATGTGGCATTACAGGTAGTCCTTAACTTATGATCACAACTGAACCCAAAATTTATGTTGCTAAGCAAGATAGTTATGAAGCGATGGTGCAGTGGTTAGAATGCAGTATTGCACCCATATTTCCGAGATTGATAAAATGAGGATCTAGATTTGGGGGGGCAATATGGTGACTCTGTAAAACATTTAGAGACTGCTGTAAAGCACTTTGAAGAGGTATATAAGTGCTATTGCTATTGCTAAGTGACTTATATCCCATTTTATCACTTTTCTTGCCAGAGTTGTTAAGTGAAACACTTAAGTTGTTAAGTTAGTAACATGGTACTTAAGTGAGTCTGGCTTCCCCATTGCTTTTGCTTGTCAGACAGTCACAAAAGGTGATCACATAACCCCGGGTCACTGCAACAGTCATAAATACATGCCAGTTGCCAGGCATCCAAATTTTGATCACATGACTATGGGGAATGATGCAACAGTCATAAGTGTGAAAAACAGTCATAAATCAGTTTTTTCCATACCAATCACTAAACAAATGGTTGTAAGTCGAGGACTACCCTGTATTGGTTTGTCGATAATAAAATGAACATAATTCCTAGCAGACAGATAGCTCTTCTGAGAGTTCTGTGTTCCAGTGGGAAGAGAAGACCAAAGCTGAAATGCCTATTGGAAGCAATCAGATGGAACTCAGAGAGATATCTAGAGCAGACTCACTGAAATAGTTGGAGCTGAAATGTTCACTATCCCTGATGGTGCCTTTTCCAGGCTTCTAGCTGAGGGGCTCTACACTGTATATATGGCAAATTTTGTGTTGGGAGAAATAAAACACTACTCCCAAGCAAGAACAAAGATGCCTCTAGGCCACTTCAGATAGTGGGCTGGGAGTGAGAGAGAGATGATATTTAATAAACATGATAGACATGAGGACCTGTCCTTTAAAAATGCTTGATCAAACATGTTCACTTTGTGGGCATCAGGATATGAAGATGAGCCCATAATGTCTGTAACAAAGAATCAGTAAGCAAGGATCATATCTGAAAATAATGTATTTTTTTTTTACAAAATATATTGTAGGAGGACAGCACCCCCCAGAGAAAGAAATATTTTGGGAATATTAAAAGGCAGAATATTATATTTCCCCAAAGGATCTCAAAGGCAGAAAACCAGGCCCAGTTTTTCTTAATAGCCCCCAGTAGAAACTCAGGAAACCACCTTTTAGAAATGCAGGTTTGATAATCCCATTCAGCCCCATTCATGAGCAAATACCACCAGGCAGAAGCCCATTCAAGACAGTATTTTGAAATCCCTTGCAGCAAAACTGATAGCTAACAATAGCAGAGAGATAGAATTAGAAACAGCAACCCCTCAGCCAAGAAATCCAACACAAGAAGTAAGCCATCAGCTACAGCCCCAGGGAACCAGGATATGACTTGTAATGTATTGGCCACAACTGTTTTAAATCACTTGCTTAATGTCTGACCTACATTGCTGTATTGTTTAATAGTTGCTGTTACTGAAAGCCAGACTGGCTGTCTCCAAGCTGATAATGAGGTTTGGGGCGAGGAACTGTACTTTAAACATATTGGTTGCCACCTAGAGGCTAACTGTATAAATAGCTGTGCAGCAGCTTTTAGGGCTGCTTCTGTTCTGAGTTAATAAACTTGTTCACTGTTTCAACACTCTGCCTTGTTCAATGCCTAAAGAACCGAAGATATAACAGTGGCGACGAAGGTGGGATGTGCTGCTTCATTGAGAGAGCTTGAAGTCACTAGGGAGTGAGGTCAGCACAGAGCCTGACAGGAACTACATTCCCCCCCCCTTGGTCTGCCAGCAAGCCACGCTGGAGACCACCTCGCCCTAAGGATCTGTCCTAGGGCCTACACAGAAGTCAGCAGCACAAGGCATTGAACGAAGAAACAAACCACCAGGGCGAAGGTCGGGAAGCTCGAAGAATTCAACGTAACTCACCCGGAGAGATGGGCATCCTACATCTCCCGCATCGAAAATTACCTCCGCGCCAACCAGGTTGCCGAAGATGGATTGAAGGCCCCGACACTCCTTTGCGTCTGCAGCCCCACCACCTTTGACATTGCAGAGAACCTGATCGCCCTGGTGCTGCTCAAGTTGGTCACCTATGCGGACTTGAAAAAAAAAGCCCCCACTTCGAGCCCAAGTTATCCGTTATAGCGTGGAGGCACACTTTTGAGCAGCGGGAGCAACAACCTGGTGAGTTTGCAAAAGAATTCATTGCCACTCTTCATCAAGTGTCCCGACTCTGCAATTTCGCAGATTTGGAGGACAGACTACGAGACCGCTTAGTCTGCAGATTCCGGAATTGAGAGCTCCAACAAAAACAGTTTGCTAAGGAGACTCTCTCGATACATGAGGCCTTGAAGGAGGTCATGGCAGACAAAGCCGTCGGAGGGGCTGTTAAAGCGCTGTGGCTCTCCAAAAGCGCACCAAGCACCAAAGCCATCCACTACGAGGACGCCGAGCAGATGGAAGACACTGACTCAGATTACGAAGTTGACCTGCTATGAAAGGGACTGCAGCCAGCTGAGAAGTCAGTTCCGTTCCTTAGATGCATGGGCTGCGGAGGCCACCATCAACATGCGGATTGCCGATTCTGAACTGCAACATTCTGGGCCTGTGGCAAACCAGGCCACATCGCTGCTGTCTACCAAGGTCATCAGAGGGACCACCTGAAAGAAGACACATTCAGGAGAGGTACCGGGGCCCCATGTCAACACCAAGTAGGGTTCTGCTCCAGCCGAAGGAGCGTATTCTGCACTGGTGCCCATCGCCCCCTAAAGCAGAAGCTTAGACTACAGGTCAAGCTTCAGGGAGTTCCATGCAAGATGGAACTGGACATGGGCTCAGCCATGTCCATCATTTCACAAGGAACATTTAGGCACCTATGCCATCGTAGCAACAGATGGGCCAAGGTCTGGCTGTCTAATCTACTACTCACAGACTTCCAAAACTCCTGAGTGGTGGGTGGAATTCAAGGGGTTCAAGGGGCCATTAGATGGCATAGTGGTGGAAGGCCAACGCACGAGCCTCATAGGGCTTGATTGGTTTAATGCATTGGGCATTCAACTAACCAGCATTCACCGAACACAAGCGGCAGATCTGTCTGCAGTCTGCCAAGAGTCCGTGGATGTTTTCAGTTCTAGTCTAGGGGAGTACAAGGGTCCTCCGATCACCCTCAAGCTTGATCCTATGGTAACTCCAATACGGATCAAGCCTCATAGAGTGCCTTTCGCGTTAAAACCCAAAATCGATGCAGAGCTGGATAAGCTAGTGGAACAAGGGGTATTGCAGCCTGTAGACAGTGGGGTGTGGGAGACCCCCATAGTAATGTCATTAAAGGCCAATGGGGAAGTGCGAATATGCACTAACTATAAGTGCACCCTCAACAGGGCACTTCAACAGCACGCATACACTGTGCCAGTTGTCAGTCATATTTTGACATCATTGCAAGGAGGCCGCGTGTTTGCCAAATTAGTTTTGGCACAGACCTATCAACAACTGCCCATGGACGAGGCCACAGCGGTAGCCCAGACCATTGACACCCATAGGGGGGCTTTTAAGGTTAAGCGCCTACAGTTTGGGGTGAGTGTAGCCCCAGGGCTGTTCCAGGGAGTGATGGAGCGCACACTCAAGGGAATTCCAGGGGTTTGCCCCTACTTCGATGATGTCCTCATTGCTGGGGAATCGGTTGTGATTCTGGCTGAACGGCTTAAGGCCGTCCTTCAGGGGTTCCGCGATGTGGGACTTAAACTAAAAAAAGAAAAGTGCAAGATTGGGGTAGAGTCAACCGAGTTCCTTGGTTTCTGCATTGATGCCGAAGGCATTCATCCAATGGAATCCAAATTAAAAGCAATCCAGCAGGTCCCAAGGCCGAAGTCAAAGGGAGAGCTTCAGGCTTTCCTAGGCCTTTTGAATTTTTACCATGCCTTCCTCCCAAACAAGGCTGCAGTGGCAGAGCCATTATACTGGCTCTTGGATAGACAAGTTCAGTGGCAGTGGACCAATGTCCACGAGAGTAGCTTCCAAGCAGTCAAATCACTGCTGTCATCAAACTCAGTTCTCACTCATTTCAATGAGCAGCTGCCTGTCTGCATTGCATGTGATGCATCCCTGTATGGGGTTGGGGCTGTGTTAAGCCACTTAATGGCTGATGGGAGGCAGAAGCCCATCGCATATTACTCCAGGACCCTATCGTCCACAGAGCGCAACTACGCACAAATTGACAAGGAGGCTCTGGCCATTGTGGCTGGAGTTAAAAAGTTCCATGACTACTTGTATGGCCGCCAGTTCACGGTCTTCATGGACCACAGGGCACTCCTAGGGTTGTGCACCACAAACAAACAGACACCTCAGATCCTTTCTCCTCGAATGCTGAGATGATCTATCTTCATGTCAGCCTAAAGCTACAGGATGATTCACAAACCGGGCAAGGAAAGGGCCATGCAGACGGTCTGAACAGGTTGCCCCTGCCACATGTAGAGCCAGATCCAGCTCCGGCTACACGCATCCTGGCTATCCGGGATTTGCCGGAATCTCCCCTTCATGCTGGGGACATAGCTGCTGAGTCAGCAGCTGACAAAATGCTGAGTCGTGTGCTAAACTGGGTACACACAGGATGGCTAGACAAATGTCCAGAGCCAGAATTTCAGAGTTTCTTCATGAGAAAAGATGAGCTTTCAGCTCATAAGGGGTACATCCTTTGAGGAAGTAGGGTCATAGTCCTGAGCTCTTTAAGGCCCAGGGTCCTAGAGTCTCTGCACGAGGGTCATCTGGGAATAGTTTGGATGAAGGCACTTGCGAGGAGCTACCTTTGGTGGCAAGGGCTAGATAAAGCCATTGAGGCCCAAGTACATGGTTGCTACACATGCCAGCAATCCAGACCAGAGATCCCGCAAGCCCCTGTCCACCAATGGGAGGACACACACACACCGTGGTCAAGAATCCACATCGATTTTGCTGGGCCCTTTTAGGGACAGCTGTTTCTAATAGTGATAGATAGCCATTCTATGACTACTATGACTACTGCCAGGACCATCCAGGAACTGTGCAGAATTTTTGCAACACGCACAGATTTCCAGATGTGTTAGTCTCAAACAATAGGGCTCAGTTTACCACTTCTGAATCACAGACTTTCCTCAGGGCAAATCTAATATGACACGCCACATCGGCTCCCTTTCATCCGGCCTCGAACAGCCAAGCGGAACGCATGGTCTGCACAACCAAGGAATCACTAAAACGGATTGTCACAGGGGATTGGCATCACAGACTGGCAGATTTTCTACTCTGCCAACACACAACTCTTTGTACCGCCATGGGCAGAAGCCCTGCCAAACTCACATGGGGCCGTTTGATCACCAAACTGGACAGTCTGCACCCCAACCGGGTTGCCTCGGACTCTGCTCAGCCAAAGGCACCTCGGAGTTTGCAAGTGGGTGATCGGGTTTGGACCCAGAATTGCGGGCAAGGGGCTTTGTGGGTGGCAGCTGTGGTTGTTAAGGTGTTGGGACCACTCTCTTATGAGGTGGTCCTGGAAGATGGGTGAGTCATTCGCCGGCACATTGACCAGCTGGGTCGGAGGCTAGTGAACCCGTTGCTGGTTCAGGCCTCTCAAGAGGGCCGCACGCAAGGGCCATGCAACAGCAGGCCAACAGAGGAGCTTGCACGCTCCAGCAGAACTCTTACTCAAGGAGACAGGGAAAAGGCCGTAGGAGAGCTCCCCCCAGACAGAAAGACAGTATCCGCTGAACAGGACCGGCAAACTGTGCTGGGGGACAGCCCTGCAGACTTTGCTGCATGATTGGACTTTGGTTTAGGCCGACTGGGACTGGCCAGCCAAAGGGACCTGAGTCAACCTGACTTCACTGGACCTCAGAGTCCTGGTCTACCCAGCCGGGCAGGCGAGCAGGTAGACCGGGAGACCCCTGCAATTCCTAGACCAGCGGTTCTCAACCTATGGGTCGCGACCCCATTTGGGGTCAATCGACCATTTCACGGGGGTTGCCAAGCAAGGCTGTCCGCCATTTTTTTTCCCTTTTCCGGCGGGTGCCTTACCTCCCTTGAGCTGGGCCAGCTGGTGGTCGGCCTGCTCCGTCTCTGCTGCTTGCCAGCTACGCCTCGGCCGGCGCAGGGGGCGGAACCACGCATGCGCGGCGCTCCCGGGCAGGGAAAGTCCTCAACTTATGACCGGTTAGGTAGTCCTCGACTTACGACCGGTTTAGTCCTCGACTTATGACCGGTTTAGTCCTTGACTTACGACCGGTTTAGTCCTCGACTTACGACCGGTTGGGGGTCGTGGCATTAAAAAGGTTGAGAACCACTGTCCTAGACATTCAGAACGGTTAAGAAGGCCACCTAAATATCTGCAGGACTATGTCCAGCAATTGAGAGTTTCAGCCATCTAGGGGGAAGGGGTATAATGTATTGGCCACAACTGTTTTAAATCACTTGCTTAATGTCTGACCTACATTGCTGTATTGTTTAACAGTTGCTGTTATTGAAAGCCAGACTGGCTGTCTCCAAGCTGATAATGAGGTTTCGGGCGGGGAACTCTTACTTTAAACCTATTGGTTGCCACCTAGAGGCTAACTGTATAAATAGCTCTGCAGGAGCCTTTAGGGCTGCTTCTGTTCTGAGTTAATAAACTTGTTTGCTGTTTCAACACTCTGCCTCATTCAATGCCTAAAGAACCGAAGATATAACTTGACCTTTGGGACATAATAGGATTAACCTACCAATATCAGAAAGGCACACTGAACCTCAGGTTAAGGTTCATGCCACAGGAACAGGAACTCCAAACACAAAAGCCCAAGAAGGTATTAAAACCCACCACTCCCAGCAACATGTGGTCAGATGCTCCAGAGCCTCATGTCTTGTGGTTCTGCTCTTCAACTCCAATCTTCTTTCTAAAGCAGTCTACATTTTGTTTATTCCCAACTTGGACTGGACCCTGATGAAGACTTTTCTTTCTACAACTGAGTACTTTTTATGTAAGTCTGTTAATATATAACTAGACCTAATGTTCTATCACTATCTCCTTCCTAAAGTTTTTTTTTTGAGGGGGGGCTGCCAGAATCTTTTACTAGATGGAAGTCCTCTTAATAAGCCCAGAAATATTTCATGAATGGATGCTTTCCTGGGCAGCTCTCTTTAGTTGTTGCAAACTGTTATCCATCAAAGCCAGAAATACTGACAATTCTCCAGCTTTGAAATGGAAGAAAAACAAATAGGAGTGAGCTTGGAATTTGGAAGGTATAAGACTTTGGAATTTGAAGTTTAGAAGAGAATTTTACATTTAAAAAAGGAAGAAAAGGGTTGGATGAATTTGTTGTCTTTTACAAGACATAAGGTATTGCTGGAAAGCTGAAAATGATGATTGGTTTATTTATTTTTATTTGTTTGTTTATTTATTTGATGCCCATCTCAAAACTAGATCCTTAAATTTCATAGGAAGTCATCTATCACTTGTGGTATGACTGACACATTGAAGGTCATCAGATATAATTCACATTTTAAAAAATGCTCCCCTTCACATTGGCTAATAAGCTTTATCATGTTGTTCTGAGTTTTGTTTTGTTTAAATAATAGAAAAAGGTTTCAGATAGACTATTGATTTCCCTGGATCAGTAGTTTCATTAATAGGTTGTTCTCTCCTGTACAAAAACTTCAGGTGCCTTCCAATGAAAATGAAATCAAGTCACTACATTAAAGAAAAACTCTCAGTACGTGTCAGTTTTCTCTCTGTATTGTCATCACACTGAAAGTTCTAGTTGGAACAGTTGCTTCTTCTCTTCCAGAAACATCAATGGTTATGAAACAAACATGGGTTTGTCTAGCCAAGCGTGCAATCAGGCAATCCAAGCAATGTGTGCTGAGATATGAGCCATCCTTGTGAAATGGCTGACATTTGCTCAAATAACATGTTCTATGAAGCTCAGGAAATATCATAGGAAACTTAGTTTATAGCTTTCTTTCCCCACCCCACNAAGAAAGAAAGAAAGAAAGAAAGAAAGAAAGAAAGAAAGAAAGAAAGAAAGAAAGAAAGAAAATGTGTGGGGCCTTCTTGACCAAACCTATGACTGTTTTAACTATTTCTCATGACTATTTGCAGAGGAAATGCAAGTTGGTCCCTGGGAAGAAAAGATATTTTAAGTACTGATGGGTTCTGATTGCTTATCCACCCACCTGCTGAGACACAAATGAAAGATGATGAGCATGACAGTGACCAGCACTTTCAAGGAAGGATAAGGTAGAAACAGCAATTCTTAGGTGTAAGAGACAACTTTGCAGCCTGCTTTCAAGAGATTATGAATGTCACATTACAGAATGATATGGGTGGCATATAAATTAAATTTAATAAATATAGTTAAGGATATCAAAATGTTCAGCAAAAATGTTGAAATCTCTTCTACCAAATGTTGACAGTGGCTGACAATAGACATAAAGGAGATTTTTAATTATTTACTTGTAAATATATATATTGCACCATCTATATTCATGATGATTTAAATACAAGAAAGCCCTGTCTTCATTCCCCCCAAAAGAGGCAGCTGCAGGTCTGTCTGGGCTTGGCAGAAGCCCCAGGAGCCGGCAGGACTCCAGCTGATTGGCTCCAGCTGATTGGCGCTTTCAGAAGCAGCTCGGAGCTTGAGGTGAACTGAAGAAAAGAGGGAGGGGGAAGAGAGGAGAGGCTATACAAGAACGTGGTTTGGGTGGGGGAAGGGGAAAAAGACCCCCTTTAATTGAGTCTGTCTGTCGCTTTTAGAAAGTTTTCTTTGAAGGTAAACAGGCTTAATTTAAAGCTAAAGCTTTTTGCAATTGCCAGAGCCTTTCAGTCTAGAATTGCAACATTGTAACACGTGACAGGCCTGAGGCAGTTTAAAGAGAGAAAAAAATGGAGTTTGTTTTTCTTTATTTTCTTGCTTTGCACTTGATTCCTGTGTCTTTAAGGGTTCAGGGAAGGGATTCTTACTACACTGTGGAAGAGCTCAGAAGGGCAAACCAGCTAACTCAGAAGTCTACAAACTTAGCAACTTTAAGACCTGTGGACTTCAACTCCCAGAATTCCTCAACCAGCCACGAGGGCTGAGGAATTCTGGTAATTGAAGTCCACAAGTCTTAAAAGTGCCAAGTTTGAAGACCCCTGAACTAGCTGGTAGTGATAGTGGTAGTGGCATATTAATAAACATGGATAAATTTGTCAGTGCAAAGGGAAAGTGATTCAGCAAAGGAACAGCCACCGAAGAAATTAAAATTGGTACTTTTTTCCTTTTTTCTACGGTTTGTAATATTTTATTAGATTATAGAATAAAATACAAAAATACAAAAGCAAATAGTAGGACACAGTGGGGAGGAAAAAGGGGGGGAAAGTGAGGGAGAAGGGGAAAAGAACATACTTCATCTGTTGCAGTAGAAGGAAGCATTAACATTGAAGCTCAACTCTTTAGTTTTCCATAATATTATAAACTAGCCATTTCTATAACAACAAATGAATCTAATCAGTAAAACCCAAAATCCCCTGCTTTTTTTAGTCATCAAGTTTTTGACACCTTGCTAAGCACTGGTGGTACTCAAATATTGTCACATCCTAAAAGTGGTACAATCTGTGAAAAGGTTGAAAAGCCCTGGACTAGGACTACCAGATCTGGGGTAACTATGAATGGCAATATGTGGCATCTGAATTAGGAAATTCCTGACAGATGCCACTGTTTTAAATCCACTTGCATTTAAAGACTACTTCTGACTTCATTATGCGTTTGATGTATTGTTTTGGACTCTGGTAAAATGAAATACAATAAGTAGACAAATAAAGAGATGTGCCCTGAATCCAGGTTGGGGAGCAGAATTTGGGAATGGGAACAGAAAACCAATGCTTGGCTCCAAATTTCGCCATTGTTTTCATGACAATTCTTGCTCAGTGAGATTAATAATTATTTATTCATTTTATTCAATTTCTATAGATACCCTTTTCAGATAGGTGACTCTGGGTGACAAAAAACAATAAAATCAGTTAAAACCAGGTATAAATATTATATATAATATATGTATAAAGTGTGTGTATATCTATATGTGTATGTATATGTATGTATAGGTATGTACTATATCTATATGAGAGAGAGAGAGAGAGAGAGAGAGAGAGAGAGAGAGAGAGAGAGAGAGAGAGAGAGATAATTATAACCATAGATGTCAATATCTATGTATAAAATCTATTTATTGTATCTAAATATAAAAATAATATATTGTATTACATTATAATGAAAGGATTTGGGATTCTGGCATTACCATTTACCATAAATAGTTGAGGCCTATTTGTATGAATGTCACATCAAAAGATGTTCTTAAAGCAATGCTCCACAAAAAGCATAATATGGCATAAGTCATAAATCTTGTAATGCACTGCTAAAGTTTTAATTCCAGTGACATCAGCTAATTAAGAATGGTGCCATCTCATATTACAGCTCTGATTGCATACTGAGTTACCGTATTTTGTTTTTAACTGTGCAGACAGAGTAATCATTCATTTATTCTTTTCAGGAATGCTGCTAAGGCTTTAGCAATATAAAACATGTTCACCTCTGCTGTAAGTCATAGATATGTTGCTTTGGATGCACGTCTTCTATCATTTTTCAGTTGTAACAATAAAATGGATGTAAAAAGGGAGAATAAATCTGATCTGTTGAGTTTGCGTCCAAGAAAATTGTCTTAAAATAGGAACAAATATCATTGGTTCTCCTTTGTTGTAATACTGTTTTCTGTTTATGCATTGTTTTTAATGGAATCCCTTTTTTCTGGTATGCCAGAACCAACTTGAAAGAGAGGAACAGAGAAATCATAGGAAAAATATGTAAGTCAATAAATAAATATTTAAGAAGGCAAACAATTCCTGTTCACACACTCATCTCTCTATACACATAAGAGTGTAAATGATTGAGATTAGTTTTAGGAACTATTGGGCTCATTCTGTAACGAGTTCTTGCAATTGTTGTTCTATAATACATGAAGCTTTTCTTTTAAAAAAATAGAAAGATTGTCTTTTTCCTCAGATAAAATAGCCCATGCTATTTACGCTTTTCTGGACTATAGAATTTTGGTTTGAATCTTTAATTTGCCTCCTGTGAATTGAAGGCTTTCATTCCACTCAAGCATTCCTGGAGAAATGGGGTGAGGGAGCTTTTTTTTTCTCCATTACTTCCTTCTTCTGTAGCTTTTTATATGTTCTCTCCTGCCAAAATGCCTTGGGAGACTCTTTAGAGCCCTGTGATGTAACAATGGAAGCTTCCAATGTGGATCTGCCAAAGAAAATACAAAGCCGAGGTTCATTAAAGGAATGTTCCTATTGATAGGAATAAAGCCTGAATCCAATCCATTGTTGCCAGATTAAATTTCATGCACCATTTTTTTTCTCCCCCAATGTGGATATTCATATGCAGAGACAGGAAGAAACACTTTATGTTCAAGATATGCAACTATATTATTGTAGTTGTTGTTTGGTACTTGACCTTGTAAAACATTGTTCATTATGTGCTCAAAATAACAATAAATAATTCAATTTTTTTTCCTAGGCAAGTTATTATCTGTAAAGATGTATCTTTCAAGATAGCTTTTAATATAAAAATTGTATAGCTGCCACATATATTATTAATAGGTGTCCCCAAAAATGTCAGTGTCATGGAATATTATTGAGGTAACATATTAAAATCCAGATGCAAAAGACTAGACCAAACCAGAGCATGCAGGTATACTGACATTCCTTAAGTCAATTCTTTCCTATTGAAATAAAAGCTTTTTAACTGCTGAATTTATTTGGAAGATTGGCTTAACCTTATCACTGCTCCTTGTTGTATATGTGTTGGGTTTGAAAGAGCTTGGGTGCAAGAGACAGGGAATTCTCTTTAATTGGAGAAATAAATATATTTGCAATCTGCTGTTCCTTTTTATGGAAGTACTAATTATAGCTATAGTGGCAAGGTTACTTGGACTAAAGAATGGTATAAATGCCAAAAATAGTAACATTTCTTTTCATCTGTTATGATTTAACTACAAAGTAAAGGATGTGGTGATGGCCATCTGTGACCAAAATTTCAGGAACAGGATGGTCAGTTGCCCTGTGGCTGCCAAGACAGAAGGAGATGCAAAAAGATCAGAGAATACCTTGAGTATCCTGGTGAATTTTTATTAATATTCTTTTATTAATCTTTATTAATACTATTGCTTCAGAAATAAATTTAGTACTTGACAGTTTCAATAAGAAGGTGAGGATTCTTTCTATATATGGATAAAGTAAAAGCTAGTTCAGTTAACTACTGTAGGAAGTCAGCACTCCCCCCCCCCAGAGAAGGAAATATTTTGAGGGATATTAAAAAAGGCAGAATATTATATCTCCCCAAATGAATAATGGAGGAGAATCTTAGGGGAGGCAGAAACAGCCCAAGTTTCCCCAGGCAGAAACTGAGCAGGCCAGCTTTTAGAAATGCAGATTTGGGCCACCTATTCATAAGCAAAATGCCTTCAGCCACAGCTCCAGAGAAGGTTTGAACTGATGGGATTAGAAAAATAAATACTCCAAGAACAGGAACATGACCTTTAGGATATAATAGGATTAACCCACCACCATTAGAATACCAAAAGGGCACACTCAAGCTCAGGTCAAAGTACTCAGACAGGAACAGGTATTTCAAATACAAAATCCAAGAAGGTATAAAAGCCCACCTATCCCAACTCCAATTTGTCAGTTGTCCCAGAACCACATGCTGCTGGTGATTCTGCTCATCATTAAACCTTCTTTCCAAACAGCCAGCCTCCATTTTATTTCCAGCATCTTAGCCTCCATTTTATTTACTCCTGACTTGGACTAGACCTGATGATTTTTCTTCCAACACTATTTTTGCATGACAACGTCCCTTATGTAAAAGCATTACATTAATTGTTTAATGTTATAGAATACTCTTAAACACATAAGCAGAAGTCATCAAGGGAAGAAAAGTTTAGATATGTGGAAGCTTATGGTGTCAACACATTCTTGTGGCTTCATGTGAATCAGCTGTAATAAGCAGTCATTTGCAATTACAGGTCTTTTAAATGTCATGTCAATTACATTCAAAATGATATTTTGAAATCTTGAGAATGACTAATTTAAAAAAGAATCTTGTGTTAGTTATGACAAGAGAAATAAAAGACCTTTTACTTTGCATACCATCTTTTATGAAATGTGTTCTATACCTTGAACTTTTAGAAGTGAGTGAAATTAACTTGGTCATAATGCACAAAGCGAATTGATATTCAGTTTACAATGATAATTATTAAAAACTGTATACATTTAAATATTCTAAAAGGAATTTTAAGAAACATATGATTTTGATAAAAATGGGATCCCTGAATGCGAATTAATAAAACTAATTCATGCAATAAAGAGATTGCTTAATCAACTTTAATTAAATATTCTCCAAAACTCTAAAGAAGGGCAGGTCAAATATTATTTATTTATCCAACAAAAACTAATTTTGTGTGTGTGTGCGCGCGCGCGTGCGCGTGCATGCACATGCACACGCATGTACAGCAGAAAACAGTTTTCATTGAGAGAGTTCCTGTAAGTGACTTTCCTGAAGCAGATTTTCTAATAGCCAATTTATATAGTTGCTTTAAACTGAATTAACGAATGAGCTTCAGCTAGTATTCAGAAAGAACACTGACATTCATAAAGACTGGGATGGCTGAATGATGGTTCAATATACCATTAGTTTTATTTAAACTTGGGTTGCAGTCAGATGACCCACAGCTCATGAAGGATTATGTCTTTTAAAACAAATTTGTTAGTCAGAAAAGGTGCTATCAGACTCCTGATTTTTCAGAACAGTCTGCCTCCTACAAAGTCAGATGCCATTAAAATCAATAACATTGGCGACATTTCTTCAAATCCTTTTCACAGAAGAGAATGATCACAGTTTATTCCTCATTGCATTCTCCCACTTATGAATCATCACATTATTGTTTTCCTTTTAGTGCCTGCCATGCATCAATGGTCATAATGGATGGCGATAGATACCGAACTGAAATTTAAGTATAACTCAGCAATTAAAATGCTCAGCTGGTCTTTGTTCCTTTAGTCCCCAATGGATAAAATCCCGTTCATTAATCTACATGTTGATTACTGCTTCTGTGTCATATTGATTTGAATTTCATAGCCCTTGCTTGCAACAGCATTTCATTGCCATGATACCTACTCAGCTTTGAATACCAGATAAATAAATACTAAACTCTTGTCACAAGAAAAGATACAACTGTTTTTAAACTAAGTTAAATGTGTTGTTTAATTTAAATTGAAATTTAATACAGGTAATATTTCACCTCTAAATCCATTTCACTTGTAAGAATATTAGAAAAAAATAGGAAAGAAAAATAATTTGAAAGCAATGAGACTTTAAGGTGACATTTGAGTAGAAATATGTCAGCTGTAGCATTCAAGTTACTGAAATATTTTATTTCATGAAACACATTCAAGTTTAGGACTAATTGTTCAATATCTTCAATGCCACCTTTCTGTGGAAGAGAAAGATATATATATGGATGTGCTAAATTGTACAAAGTATCTCTAAACATATTAAAATAAACATTCCTACCCCAGTTTCTAACAAGTGAATTTTCAAGTCACCACACCCTGACAAAGAAATAATTAAAGAGACTTAGATTGTATGTGGTCTAGTTGTCAACAATGAACCTGTAAGAACCTGCCTCAATTAGATCTCCCAAGAAAGCAGAACTCTTGAAACAGGCGTTGTTTCAAAAGGAACTTTTATTGAGAGTTAACGATAGCAGGAGAACAAAGCAAGGTCTGAAGAATTCACAAGTGAAAGGTTACATCACAATGCCCATTTAGGACTCCTGCCAGTGTCCAACCATCCAGTTGAAATCCAGCCAATCCATAGATGCCAGGTTGTTTTGAGAACCTGGTGATTTAACGCCCATCTCAAGGTCTCTCTTGGTTTCATTTCCCAATGGTCTCAGGCTCTGTTGTGTGGAGATAAGGCAGATGTATTCAGGTCACATTCCTTTCTCACGAAGGGAAGACGTTTCAAACAGAACAGAGCAGAGCAAGGCAAAAACATTCCCCAGGCAAACAGGCCTCCTCTCACCAGAATGGCACACCCCGAAAAAGTATACACAGGCACAGCAATAACATGTAGGCAAACTAATTGGAGGGGTCTGACAGAACAATTAACATTTAGACAAAACTTGTCTAAATAAGCAAACGTTTGCCATTACTGCCATGAGGTAATATTCATTAGTACCATACCTTCTTTAAGTCTTGCTGGTTATATCCAATGCAGGAAAAAAAATGTTGGGTAAGGAAGCCAGATCATCTCAATGACTTGGAATGGTATGAGATTTGGGTACCTCTTGGAAGAAGTTTGTTTTTGCTGTCATTTCAGAAGAATATGAAAGCGAAAAAAATATATATAGTCGTATAGTCAAGGCCATGGTTTTCCCAGTTGCAATGTATGGCTGTGAAAGCTGGACCATAAGAAAGGCTGAGCGTAAAAGAATTGAGGCCTTTGAACTATGGTGCTGGAGAAGACTCCTGCGAGTCCCTGGACTGCAAGGCGAACAAACCAGTCAGTCCTAGAAGAGATCAACCCTGACTGCTGTTTAGAAGGCCAAATCCTGAAGTTGAAACTCAAGTACTTTGGCCACCTAATAAGAAGGAAGGACTCACTGGAGAAGAGCCTAATGCTGGGAAAGATTGAGGGCAATAGAAGAAGGGGGTGATAGAGAATGAGGTGGCTGGATGGAGTCACTGAAGCAGTAGGCGTAAGCTTAAATGGACTCCAGAAGATGGTAGAAGACAGGAAGGCCTGGAGGAACGTTGTCCATGAGGTCGCGATGGGTCGGACATGACTTCGCAACTAACAACAACAACAAAATACACAAAATACATTGACAACATCCAAATATTAATACACCCAGAGAGACACCATTATTCTGAGGGTAGCAATATTTATTCTTATTAGTCATAGTCTGCTGAGATTAAAATAATCTTGTGATGGGTTAGGGGACAGAAACATAACCAAGACTCTGTTTTTCCATGTATGTTTTTATGTCTCTCTGTATGCTATTAAGCAAAATCTTGGCAATTCTTAAAAAAAGTAGCAAGGAATTCATAGTGAGCAACCAAAATTACTGAAATCTTTCCATTATGCATGGAAAACAAGGAAGAAGCCATGAAATAGAAATAAATCTAGCACATACTGCTTTTCAAATATCTGAATTTAAAAGGGGTTCACCACTGGCAAGTGAGTTTGAGTATGTATAGAGCATTTATTTCATTTTCTTTAAACTATGCTGTGTCTCTTTGATTTGTAATGATTTATAAACCTTGAAAATTTTGTTCTTTATGTTAGTTCTTTAGTTTTTTGGGGGGGGTTCTGAATATATATCTACGTTATGTTCTTTGCTTTGAAAATCAGTAAATTCATAGGATAAACAAACTGACAAAGTCCTCTTGCTGTTTGATAGAGAACCCAGTCAATGTGAGTTAATTGCTTAGACCTTGCCACACAGAGAACAGCATTAATAAATGGGGTGTACTGGCTTGTATGAAGGACAGATGTGAGTTTTATGCTTCGGTGTACAGTGCATTAATCTATCTTGAACCCACTCTTGCCATTTATATATCTGGGGCATGTAAATTTCTGTTTTGTGTCCCTTTAGAAAATAATTTGATCAAAATTTAAACTCAAGGATTGAAATAATGAGGACTTACCATCCACCAATGTAACATTGAAATTGGCTTATCAGTTACAGGGAACAACTAGAAAATCTGATAGAATGATAGTGTGATAAAAAAAAAAAAAGAACCAGGGGAATTTTAGCAAATTTCTAGTGAAACAAAAGCAAAAAAACTCAGTCTAGCAAGAATGGAATCTCTTTAAAGATGAGGTGGCTGATAAATAAAATAATAATCATTAAAAAAAATCACAATATTTTTTGGGGAGAGGGAAACTTAACTACATCTCCACCACCTCTCCAGTATTCCCTTTGATCACTTCTGATACCCTTCCCTTAGACTCTGTTGTACTGATGCTAGAAAGAAGCGGCTTTGCTGTTAAGTGCCGAATTGCAGGACAAATCCCTGAAATCAGATATGTCATTGTAAAGTCAGAGCACTCTCTTTCAAGCTATAGAGGGGCAGTATGGAGACTTCAATAGCTCTGTGCTGCCCTTCCTGAGAATTGTACAACTGAGATTTGCCTCTGTAGTCACCTATGTTGTGTTCAGGATGCAAACAAAAAGAAGGTAGCATTGTTAAAAATAGTTTGAAGTAGTGACACTAGAAATGCAGGCCATTTGAGTTATCAATCTAGAGTAGCAGAGATAATTCTTATAAATTACCAATTTCAACATGAAATTGGCATTATTTTCCCTCCAAACAGATTTGAAGTGCTACTTCATTATTCATTCTGCATGGCTCCAGTCAAAGTACTACTTGTTATTTTAAAACTATATGCAGCATAGCACTAGGCTACATCAGACAATGCTTGGGAATCAAGGTGATCCAGTTGTAATACTTCTCACCCCATTTGATCAGCAGGGTGAATAGATGACCTGGCTGGCTAGACTGGTGTCTCCTTCCTTCATCATCACTCCAAGTGCACTCCTCCCAAAGCTGTGTACTCAGTGGAAATGAACAACCATCCCACCTAGATGGAGCGTACTGTTCTTTGGGCAGACAATGCCTTGGCAGAACTATATCTGCCCATCATCCAATCATGGAGAAAGGTCTTGAACATTCCCTTTCCCTTTTGAGGCTTTTGGGGTATGGAGGAGTCAGTAGATCTTATATTAATCTCCACTTTATGGAACACTCTCCCTCTAGAAGTACACGTAGTTACCACTTTGCTGCAATCAAAAGAAATTAATTTCAATGTGCTTTTGGACCCAGCTGATGGACGTGGGTGCCTGTCGGGTTTTATTTGGGATTTGTTTTTTGTTATTCTTTTTGGGGATTTACATTGTTTTGATTGATTTACTTATTATTCTAGTTTGTTGCAGTGGTTAATACTAATATTTTTAGTTAATGTCGCAATAGAACCCTGAGTGCTTTAGGCTTTGGGTGGATTATGAGCATAATATATTTCTTTCAAGAATTCCCTGTGTTTTATTCTTGTCCTGATATTATATCTGTTTTCCAGCTGTGACTCTACATTCTGTTTTTAATATTTCTTCAGATTAAACATAGTTAATTTGTATTTTAAATCTTTCTTCAACTGATTTTTTTTCTGTTAAATCTCTTGTTATTTCTGAATGCCCTGGAGTTCCCATCAAATATGCTGATGTCTCCCTACTGTTTCTCAGTAATTGTACTGGCTATAGTCCTTTTGGTGCTCAGGACCTGAATTCACAAGGAAGATTAATATGGGTATTCTGAAATTCTTAAATATTGTCTTAAAACACTGATGGAATTTCAACCATCTATCCTACAATGAAGTGTTCTGAAGTTATCATTATTTTAACTTTTTTGGCAATATTGTTCATTGTTATCAATTCATCTGCTGTTCACTATATATTAAAAAAAGCAAGTAGGCTTCAGTGCAGTTAACAACAAAAGAACCTCCACTTATAACTACAAGCAACACATACAAAACTGATCAATCACAGTTGTGTTCATGTAAGAAGCACCAAGGTGCTTCGAGGCTGAAAAATTAATCGCTGAAATCACTTTTGTCGGGGGAAGCCCAGCTGGGGCTCCTTTGATATCCCCATTAATGTGCCCACTGAACTGGTAGCTATCTATTTATTGGCAATTGCACATTATCGAAATGCTAGATGGGCAGGAGCTGGAATGAATGAATGATGGGAGCTCATCCCGTCACATTACAGCACCCGAGTCTCAAACATGGGCTTACTGATCATCAAAGTAGTGTCCTAACCACGTGAGCCACTGCGCTCCATTAATTGATTACCAATATTTCAATTTATTATTATTACAGCCAAAGGTGACACATAAATCAAACATCCAAATAAATCAAAACTAGACAGAGCCATCACAAGAGGACATAGCAATACATCACAATCAATGATGCAATCAATGGGCGACCAAGGTCTGCCTAGTTTTACAGGCAGTATATCAAAAAACTGAATCATACTGACCTGACACTAAAAATACCATGAGTATAGTCTAAAACTGGATAAAACATGTAATAAAATCACTTTTCAAAGATTATTAAAAAGATCTAAAATGATTATTTATGTTTCTGGCGAATCCCCAATGCTGCTGCACAGAATCTGGCCACCTGCGCCGTGATCTCTGCCTGCTCATCCTTAAGCAGCCACTGGAGATAGATACTTTCCTAATGACCAGGATATCTATCAATTATGGGGAGGATATGGTTTTTCCGAATGGCTCTGTAGAAGGAACGTCGAAGGAGTATGTGTCCAATGGTCTCCACCTCTCCTGAGCCACAGGAGCAGAGTCTTTCTGACAGTGGTGTCTTTTTGTACTTGCTGTACAGGACGGCCGATGGAAACGCATGGCACCGTGCAAGCGAGAATGCTTTCCGGTGGTTTACTGACTCAACTGACTAAGATACCTGGCAGGTGTAACTACGTATCTAATAGAGTCTGGAGCCAGAAACAGCGGAGCTATACCTAAATCCGCTTGCCTCTCAATGTCTTCTACCCTTTGACGCAAGGTTTGTTTTGCTTGGTCGTAGTCCAATTTGAGAATTGAGGCTGACGAGAAGCCTAGTTTGGCAAGGTTGGACTCGACTGCCTTGATCCATGAAGAGGAAAATTTATCTTGTAGAATTAATGAAGCAAGGCTTTGCGGAAAGCAATTAAACCTTAGTAAGATGTTTAAGGAAGCTATACAGATTCTTGCTTCAACTTTTATCAATCCTGTCTCCAGGCACAGAAGTGCATTAGGAACACAGTGTGGCATCTGGAGAATTGTTCTGATAAATTTTACACCACGAAGCTGAGGGTCCAAGCAAGGTCCCGTAGAGAAGCTGTGCTAGCGACTTGGCCAGAAAGAGCTTAATTGCAGCTGGAACATAGTGTCCTCCCTTTGTGCAAAAAAATTTAAGAATGGCATTCGCTGATCGTTGGCTAGAGGCAACCGCATATTCTCCATGGGCTTTTGTGAGCCAGTGGCATGGATGACCACCCCAAGGTACTTAAAGGTGATTACCTGCTCTATTTTGTGGTTATTTAAATACCATGTGTACTGTTTTGGCCTTTTTGCAAAAACAATAACCTTTGTTTTCTCATAATTTATGTCCAGTTTATTATATTTGCAATACTGGACAAGGGCTCGCAAGGCTCTTTTAAGGCCAACTGGAGTCCTGGAGAGAATCACAGCATCATATGCGTAGAGCAGCAGAGCAATGCTTCGGTCACCTATTTTGGGGAGTGGTAATTTGGATTATTTCAGACTCTGATACTGGAGGCCACTCAGGTAAATCCTTCATTATAGATCTTGTACTCTCACTGGAGGGGTCTTCATGCATACTCCAAAAATGGAGTTCCCATTTATAGGAGATATATGACAGTCTAATGGGGTATAGATTCGTTCAGAGTGGCAAGCTATTAGACGCCAAAATAAAGAAGAGTTCTTTTGCTTTGCTGCCACGATGAGCTGTTCCCAGGAAGACCTTGTGTCTTATCTCTTCTTGAATGCAATCAATTGCTTGAATTGTTTTTTAAGTGTAAGTAATTGATTAAGAATTGCTTTATTGCCATATCCAGTCTCGCTTTTGTACTCCTTGTATGCCAAGTTAAGGGCTTTCTTGGCTTCTATGCAATCCTTATCAAACCATGGCTTGGAGGTTGTGCAGGACCTCTTAGTTGAGAAATTTCGGTCATGTGCTAATAATGGTTGTAGTTCATAAACTAAACTTTTATATAGTTTTAATAAATCTTGAGTTGGGTCGGCTGATATAAAGGCTGCACGGATTTTTTTGAAAATTATCCTCTGTTAGGGCTCTCCTTACCTTCTGATCAAGTTGTTGGGTCCATTTGACCCGGCATCTTGTTAGGCCAGCTGTAGAGATTGCAGGGATAAAATGGTCCTTGGGGGGTATCTGTCTGATAAAGAGCTTCATGTATATACACAGAGGAAGATGATCACTTTCTAGGTAAGGCAGGACTTCAAAATTTTCTATATGATGTACTAAGTCCATAGAAGTTAAGATGTAGTCAATGGTGCTAGTTTTGGACCCTGCTATGAATGTAAACTTGCCAGGATAGTCACCAGGCCATGAGCTGTTTGATATGAAGAAGTTAAATTTATTTGCCAACTTGGCAAGATAGAGGCCAGCATAGTTAGCTCTAATGTCTTTAAAGTGTCATACGAGGGGGGCGTTGGTTTGTATAGGGACCTCCGGTGGTGGGTATTGATGATGTTTCATGAATAATGTATATTCATCTGGTCCAAATCTGGCATTAAAGTCTTCCCCTAGTAGGACCCTGGCATTTGGGTGTTCCATGAGTTGTTTATTAACGTAGTGTTCCAACTCCAGCCATAGAGCAGTGGTTTCAGCTTTTCTTAGTGAAGGAGGGAGATAAACAGTAATTATCAAAAGCAGGACTGAGTCCCACTTGAGGAGCAGTCCCATAGCTGAATGGTTTAAAGGGGTAATAAGTATGGACTCTGCTCTCAAGTTGGTAGAAATAAATATACCCAGCCCTCTTTCAGTCTCCCTGGGCCTCTGCCTGGCCTTGCTTCCAGTTTATATGCATTAAAGTTATTAAGCAGGAGATCATCAGTAGTCCAAGTCTCTTGCACCAATATAATATCCTTACCTTTCAGAGGATCAGAGTGGTTAAGGCCTCTGAAATGATACTACTCGGCTACGTTCCATGACATGATGTTTAAAGTGTTTTTCTTGCACTGGCCTTCATATAGTCAGTTCAAATTCTCCGTAGGGGCACTTGTTGGAGGATCGTTATGATAATTGTTATTTGATGTATTAGCATGAGTAATTATTGTCAATGCTTCTTTTCAATCATCCAGTCTCTGTGTATAATTAGCTTGCTCAGGATCTGGCAATATATCGTTAAAGTCTATCAACATTTCTTCTGGCATGCCCTCAGCAGAATCAGTGACTGTGGGTAACTCTGTTTGTGGATCACTTCTCTGTTTTCTCAAGGTTGATTCAGCTGCCCGTGTTTCAAACTTATCAGTATGAGGTCTGTTGCCACTTGGATTTAAAGCAATAGTTCCCTCATGGGGAGACTAAACCAGGAGTGGGCACAGGTTCCCTGAGTGGAAAACACGTATTGGAAATATTGAAAAAGTGCTCAGGAAGTGCTTCATTCTAAGAAGGATTGAGGGAATTATGGACTGCTTGAAGGATAGCAAAATCTGCATATATTGCCTTCTTGCGGGCAGCCACTCTGCATGTAATAAATCAATCTGCATGTACTCGCAGTGGAGCAGCTGGCTCAGAGACTGCTAACAGCTTTTCTATCACTCCAATATCCTCTATTCCATCTGTTGTCATAGATTTGCAAGGTAACCTGGTTTGTCTGTAAATGGAGGTTATAATGGTCACCTGTAGAACTATCTGACAGTGTTATTTTCTTTGTGGATATTCCTTCCTCTCTCATTTATAGAAGGGAGAGAGGGGCCTATTCTAGTTTCCATTTCTCCATTAGCCATCCCATGTCTATCGTTATGTGTTCTCCTGGGTCCTTCTGCAATGTTTGTTTGACTGCTGATAAACTTTGCAAAAGACTCTTTCAAGCAGTCAACCTTATTTGTGACAATTGAAAAAAGTTCGTAGATTGAATTTATGGTTTGAGCTGTGAAAGTCTGAAAAGGAGATCTGTTTCATTCTCCCTTACTGAGTTTGTTACTATGCCATCCTGTGCAGGAAAAGCGGGTGAGGAATTCCAGGGAGGGGAGCTATTTTCTGTGAGAGAAACAGAAAGTTCTATATGCTGTTTGCTTTCAAGTTCAGTTTGTAAATCCCATTCCAATGAGCCACATACAGATGAGTTACTTACTGGATCAGGCTGTCTAATTGCAATGAAATCTTCCATTTTCTGCTGCTTCAGTGGCTTGGAAGAACTCTGTGCTGCCGAGTGAACCCACTGTCTCTTTCTCCTTTTCCCCATTCTTGGTAATCCTGGCTTGTAGAGTTGTTAAAATGTAGGTAAGACAATGGTAGCCTCTCCAGTATATATCCTTTGTAAAAAGTCTTTGACTATTATAAAAAGTCAAACAAGGGATAAAACAGGTTTAAAAATAGGTTAAAGAGGGTTAAAACTAGGTTAAAATAGATTAAAAATGGGTAGGTTAAAAATGGGGTTAAAAAGTTAAAAGAAAATAAAAAAAACTTTTACTTTTAGAGGAGCTCTTTACAGCCTTTGCTTCCTGTCCACCATCTTGGCTCCTCCCCATTTTAAGGTACTCATTAATTGATCAAATAAATCATGAAATCTTCAGCAACTGTTACCATATGAAGCAATAGGCTTCATCGGCCAAAAGCAATATTTTGAACCAAGTTCTGAGGCTAAAAGTACTATTGCAGTTCCTCTAATTCTTCTATCTCTAAAAAAAGGGGGTATAATCTCACTTAAGAACCAAGCCACTTTATTATGTAGCAGCTGCAGCCACCAGACCAAACATAATAACAGCTCGATAAAGTGGATTACAGTCATCTAAATAAGAACAAAAGAACATATAAATATTTTGCTATGCTGGCATTTTATGTCACACAATAGCCTGCCAGATGTATTTAAGCCATAACAGGAGAGTGATAGTCCTCTTCCAAGGGTTGTTCCCTGGCAGCTGATATTTTAGATTTGCTCACTGTGATTCAGCAAGTAGTACAGTAACTCATATTAGCTACTGGTAACCCACCCAGCAATGAGTTTGTCTGATCTATTATAAAAACATTATAGCTCAGAGTTCGGCGGTCTCCAAGATCATGTGCTCCAAAGTATCTCTAGCCATCCTATATGATCTGGAAGAAAGGCCCTGCTAAGCTAATAGTCTCTCTTCCAAAAGAATCCCATATACAGGAATCCCAGAGCAGGACTTCCCAACAATTGTATCCCTCCTATGGAACAGCGTATCTCACATAAAAGAACCTCCCTTCCTCCCTGCTACATTTCTGGGAAGAAGTGTAAATCTGGAAGAGAGCTTTTGAAAGATATTTAGTTTTCTCTATGATAATCCTCTGCTAGTTAACGCTATTGTAAGACATATTCGCTGTTGCAGTTTTTTGTTTTTAATCTTTATTTTCTGTTGTATGTTCCACAGAGGTAGTTTGGAGCACAGTAGCATAGAAATGCCAGAATTAATAAATAAAATAGATGATAGATAGATAGATAGATAGATGATAGATAGATAGATAGATAGATAGATAGATAGATAGATAGATAGATAGATAGATAGATAGATAGATAGATAGATAGATAGATAGATAGATAGATAGATAGGCAGGCAGGCAGGCAGGCAGGCAGGCAGGCAGGCAGGCAGGCAGGCAGGCAGGCAGGCAGGCAGGCAGGCAGATACAGCAATAGCAATAGCACTTAAACTTATACACCACTTCAAAGTGCTTTACAGCCCTCTCTAAGCAGTTTATAGAGACAGCATATTGCCCCCAACAATCTGGGTCCTCATTTTATCAACCTCAGAAGGATGGAAGGCTGAGTCAACCTTGAACCGAGCAGGATCAAACTGCTGGCAGTTGGCAGAATTAGCCTGCAATACTACATTCTAACCACTGCACCACCATGGCTACAGAGAGATGACAGATAATATATCCATAATCTTTGTCAGATCTTATGATAAACAATTCTGAGAACAGGGTTATAATGTATGGACTAGAGTGGATGTACCATGATCATGCAGAAGTGGGCACAGCTGTCATAAGAGGCTAGGAGGTTTCTTTATGAGGAAGATTATTAGATTACAGTGTTTAATCCAGGAACAATCCAAAACTACATAGTATTAAACTACATTATAGATGTAATGATAGATAAATGATTTTGAATATGTGCTTCAGACCTTGTGCAAAAATTGCACCTCTTTAATATCCATAAAGTAGAACCTCTTTTTTCAGGCTTTTATTGAACCTGAATGAAAAGAGAGAGATAATGAACATTTTGTCAAAGCAAAAATCAAAGCACTTCCCATATCACTTTTAGTATGACATTTCTAATATCTATTCCTTCTTCTAGAGTGTTAGCTTTAGAAATGCTGAAAGGGCTACAAATGGAGGATTACTTTTATTTAAAAAAGAAATTCAAGTTTATAACATATGAAACATTATAAAGATTAAATAATTATTTATATGAAGAGATGATGAAGTAAATGGCAACTTGATGTGAGATTTACACTATAAAGATACAAGAATAGTAATAAAAAGTTATATAAATTATTGCATTAAAACAGTTCCCTAAAAATACATAAATATTTTTCATACCATTTATTGTATAGTCTCAAGATCTTAATTCTACCACAATCAAACTACTGTATTTATATATTTCCTGTGAAAAACACTGCCATATTTTATATTTCATAGATAGTTACATTTTCTAATTTAAAATGAGTCAAATTTCATTATCATCGTATTAACTTTTTATTTATAATAATTGTAGCCTTTGATGTGCCAGTTGTACTTCATTATTCTACCATATTCAGCATTTCAAATTTATAAGAAAATCAGAAAAATGTTTAGGCACCTAATTTCTGAAGCTTCTAAATATTTGATTCTGGCTTCAAGATATGTGAAAATATATACACAGAGAGACACATAAAACACAATTGTGCTCAATTGTGAAATCAGAGTTTGCTTTATCTATTTTCATTAAATAAATCACAACAGGGCCACATTTAATGCTAAATCTTAAGCGATAACTTGCAAACCAAAGGGATGTGTTCACATTTCATAATAAATCAAAGATGAATGCAACATATGACTTCCTATGTTGTTTAAACAGAGCCAGTGGCATCTGCAGCAAACTGAGATGAGGACTATATGATGATATAACCACGGAAATGCTGCAATTACATCTTTGTGGCATTTGCATAAATAGGTCACAATGCAAAGTGTCATAATTTGCGAAGGAAGGAAGGAAAAAAGGAAGGAAGGAAGGAAGGAAGGTTGTTTTTGTTAGCAAAAACTGTAGAATGGAGCAGAATGAAGAATGAAACCAGAAGCAGGCTTAATGCCTTTACCTTATTGACAGTGTAGCTAAAGCTGTAAACAAGCTGGAGGCTTAGTACTTTGCTATCAGTTTCTCAGTAGGATAATATTAATAGAAAATTTCTGTTTCTGTAATCTTATGTCTCTGAATACATAGTTGACTT
Organism: Protobothrops mucrosquamatus; assembly: GCF_001527695.2. NCBI lineage: Eukaryota > Metazoa > Chordata > Lepidosauria > Squamata > Viperidae > Protobothrops > Protobothrops mucrosquamatus. The sequence continues at coordinate 63,211 of NW_015386431.1, forward strand.
CAAAATTTGTATAACACCATGTTCAATATTTCCCCTGTCTCTGACTTTGATCTTTTGTTTTCTAATTTTGTTGAGACAATAGATTAAGATGTACTATAATAGTACTTTCCTGCTCTGTATTTTTTTAATATTTTCAGATTTCACAATAGATTGATTCCTATAATTTTCCAAAGTTCAGAATTACCATTAAAAACAAGTAATACAATCAAATGTATATATGTCTGTGTGATTCCTTGAATTAAGTCAAGTTTTTTCAGAATACCTGAATTAATCACAGACTATATAGTTCTATACTTTTGTAAGCTTGTAAGGAACAAAAGTGAGACCAGAAATAATACCATATAAGTTCTATCTCTACAACATTCCTCTGGACATAGGAAACATATATTTATTTTGCAAAATAAAATACATTTTATAATTTCTAAGGTCCAAATGCTGGATACAAGATTGCAAGAACCAAGAGATTGTGTCAGATCAATAAGATCTCTCAAGAGTTTTGTAGAGTTTGTTTTTTTTTTGTCTATGTGTGGGGAAGCAGGAAGGCCTGCTCAGCAGTCTGATAAAGTTACCAATCCTTGCATTAATTTGCCCTAAATTAATGCCTTGTCTAGTCATTCCTGCCAAAATAAATGTATTAAGTGTTGTCGATCTTTAGCAGCCTAGTTCCACAGCATAAGCACTGCACTGATACCCTGTTTATATAAACAACTTAAGGTATTTATGAAGAGACTTATTCACAAGAGGGGATAAAACACTTTTTTCAAGTAATGGATAGAAATAGCTCGGATGGTATGCCAATTATTGTTCCAATTACTTAAGAGAATCTTCCTCAGAAAATAACATCTCAATGGCTTTTCTCACAAATTGGATTTCCTTAATATTCTTCTTTAGCTGAATCTCATGTAGCTCAAAGAGATGCTAGATGCCTCAATCTCTTTCTGCTTTCTTCCTCTTTTCTTACCTCTGGTTTCCAAGACAATTGTGTTTCTAGGTCTCGTTTTGCCAAAATTGGCTTTATCCTACTGATCTGAAGATCACTACTATGTCCCTGTTTTTATCTACACTACAGCCTTTGCATCTTTTCCCAGTAGGCTTCCCCAAGCCCTGAATATTCCCTTAGCTCATAGCTCTGAGCAATTTCCTTACAAACTTGAATAACAAACTTCTCAGTTGTTTCTTTTTAAGGGTCCTTTGTAGCAGTCACTATCCAAGTAAGCCCTTGGGTAAAAAATCCTGACCATAACCTGTGACCAGTCTTTCCTTCTGGCCTTTCTAAATATATCTCCTATTCGTTTTAATTCAGCTCAAAGCCGTTCTTGAACTGTAGACAAAACAATTACTGCCGGTAACTATCTTTGGGCTGAATATAAAAAAAAAATAGTTCTCTGGTATATTCAATTGTATTATAACCTCACTTAGAGGTTATTCTCAAAATACAGGAATATACAAATACAGCATTTAAAATAGGGTCAAAATTAAGAGTTCCTTTTGATTACACTAGGTTACTAAACTGGAATATATCTGCCATATGTAAAAGAGTCAGGGTTCTAGAGCATTTAGAAATAATTATATATTTTGTACAGGGGTGTATGTCTTCCTTTGTCATGAAACTATATACAGTGGTTTCAAATGAAGTGGATCACTGATAAAGAAAACAATTGTGTATTGTGTGTTTGCTATTTCTAAGTAAGCCTAAGTAATTTTAAGGCAGGATTGATGAGGCAGGAGGAAGCAACTCATATTGTTTCAGAACTTCGTTAAAGCTTCAGTTATAATACTTTCTCCCCATTTATAATTTCCATTTATAGTAGATAGTAGAAAAAGCAATGCAACAGCCTCATTTGCCAACAAATTAAAAAGGGAGCACTTTTTCCAGAGTCAATGTGGTATTTGTCCCCTCCTCATGTGCACATGGTAATACGGTATTATAGATTTTATTTATATTACAGTTACAGCTGTTTTGGTAATGGATTGTGTATTACAAAATATTAAAATATAAATTACATTTTGTATCAATACAATTTATGACTTGTTCCTATCAGAAGAAAATAGTTAACTTCAGTAAAGGTGCTTAATAATGCATAATTTAGGCTTGAACATATTCTTAATATTTCAAAAATCAAATTATATACATACATATATATATATAAACCTACATCATGTACTTTTGGAATAAACAATGTTATGAAAGCCTAGAAAAAGACTATCAACATCATGTAAAAGAATTATATATTTGAGAAAAAGGAAATGCATTTAAACCTACTTCACACAAATATAATTCACTAATTCTCTCCATACCTTTTCATTCTTGCAAGCCACACTTGCTTTCACCATAAGCATATACCACTTTTTTCTTTAAAGTTTTCATTAATCTGTTTTTTGGCAATCTCATCCACTTCACAGAACTACAGTTTTCCCCCTTTTCCTTCACACAATTCACTCTGCTTCATATAATTGCTTTGTGATTGAATTCTCATTTTTTTCTATGTAGCAAAATCACCTCAATGGACTTTTTTTTCGATATACCGGTCTTTTACCCTTGCATTCAATCCACAAGCATCCCTCATCCAACTCTTATTTTACCACATACACTTTTCAAAGTAACCTATTTCTACAGCATTCAACTTCTTGTTATGTTTCTCCTCTCATACACAACTATTATTTCCTTATAGGTCTTATACATATCTATTTTAGCTTTTTTCAATAAACATTAATTCATCATAGCAGATCCCATATATTCCCCTACCTTTCTACCAGTATTTAGACACCTTAAAGCATCTTCTCCCATTTTCCTGTCTTTTCCCCATTTCAGTTCATCTCATTAGTTCATGCTCTTTTACATTTATATTGATTTCTGTCATTCATCATTGATATTAGACTTTTAGTTTTTACATTGTTAAGTATAATAAAGAAGGACTGTATGAAGTGCCATCTTAATTGCAACTAAGCCATTTGCAGCCATTTTGCTAATGTTAAAGAGAGTACCAATCAATATTGTCATACTTTGGTCATCAAATACAACCACAGCCTAGTTTATTCTTAGAACACTAAGAATAGTTCTAATATAGGGACTACATTGCAAATGCATTTAATGTTGCCTATATCCCACCAGTTAGGAGGTAAATGTAGTGTACTGCCACTGAAGATGTTTAAAAGTGAAACTGTTTTTATAAACAAAACAATATCTGGTCCCGGTCATCGACCCAAATTCGATTTCACATCATTATCCGGAGACATGTCTATTTGCCTTCATTCATAAAACAATCTCTCTCTCTCTCTCTCTCTCTCTCTCTCTCTCTCTCTCTCTCTCTCTCTCTCTNCAAACCTTACAATTGCCAATTAGCAGGTTTTAGAATTGTAAATCAAAATATCTTGATTAGGGTAAGGCTGATAGAATAGAACTATCATCTAGCATGGAAATGTATGATACTAGTCCCCCTGGGAATGTAAACTCCAGCTAATAAAAGTTCAGCAGTGCAAGAAAAAATTCACAGATGTGGTATTTTTTCTGAACCACTAAGGAAAAAAAAAGAACTTTTCCAATACTCTCTTAAAACTAGCTTCCTTCTTTGACAGAAATGAAAAATTGGAAAGATATACCCAGATCTGAAACAGCTCCAGATCTGTTCTCATTTTCCGACTATGTCAATGATGAAGGGGATTTGTGATCATCTTTGCACAGGGGAAATAATCTTGCCAACTACTTTGCACAGAGAAAGTCCATCATAATCTCTTTGCTACTTTCAGTGTTGGAACAGACGAGAACAGACAAAGAAATTTCTATGGATGCTTGACAGAAGTATCTTAGTTTAGTTCTCTTCCATTCAGGGAAGATCTTTCTTTTGATCCCCAGAGGGCACTACCGAAAATAGTATGTCCCGAAGACATCTTCCCATAAGGCTATAGGATATGCAACCTTAGAAATTTGTGAAAACTTAAGAAGTAAGAGGAACCATTCATAGAACACAAAGCAGCAAAAAAAACCTGTATTCTGTCCTCGTATACAGTAGTATTTATACAACTATGGAATTATGCAGCCCAGAAATGTGTACCCAAAAATAACTCTCACAAATGTTTGTTCTCCTGTTGATAAACTCGCATATTGACTATATTCCCTACAATCTATTTTAGTTAGAAATTGACCTTGAACTACATATTTAACTGAATGGGCCCCCTTATTTTTCCATTCTATCCTTCTCACCAGTCTATGGATTTTTTTTCCCTCTTTCCTATTAAATATTTTATCTTATGTCAACTCAGAAAACATGAGACTAATGCTTTGTCCTGATACATTTAATATTATTGAACCAAGGTTCATGGTTCCCTTCACAGTTAAAGGTTGCTGGTGGTGTAAGTAAGCTTATAAATACATTTAAAGAAGGTAAAAAAGAGTCAATGATTAAATGATAAATGGCTAAACAAAAGAAAATATATTGCTATGGAAGCTATCTAACACATCAGGAGTGGGACTACAGACTAACACTCAGAAAAAAATCCCCACCCCCCAATTTCCTCATGAAAGGTCAAGTAAAAGTTTTCTGCACATGTTCTAAACATTTGAATGAAGATCACAGTATAACTTGCTCTGTAGATGATTCTCTATGTTGAATATAATTTATAAATTAAAAATTAGCAAAACAGTTGCATGTAATTAAAAAATCTAATAAATTAGTTAACTTTTATTTGTAATACTTTAAATAAAAGATATGTGTGCTAAGCTAATGAATAGTCTGTTCAATGGCTAATTTAACTCATATGCATTCCTTTGAAGTATATAAAGTGAACTATACATGGGACATTGAGATTTCATTCCATCAAAATCTGAATAATAATGTTCTAATTGCACTCTAGATTTGCTTTAAAAAAATACAGGTAGTCCTCGACTTGCAATAGTTCATTTATTGACCATTCAAAGTTACAATGGCACTGAAAAAACTGACTTATGACTATTTTTTCACACTTATGACCATTGTAGAATCTTCATAAGATGGCTGCAGTGTCCTGGGGTCATGTGATCACCTTTTGTGACCTTCTGACAAGCAAAGTCAATGGGGAAGCCTTAGATTCACTTAACAACCATGCTACTAACTTAACAACTGCAGTGATTTACTTAGCAACTGTGACAAGAAAGGTTGTAAAAGGGGGCAAAATTCACTTAAATGTTTCACTGAGCAACAAAAAATTTGGGCTCAATTGTGGTTATAAGTCGAGGACTACCTGTACTGACAATTCAGTTAAAGAGATGAGTTGGTTTGCTATAACCTCTTGATAAACTGATCTGGCTCCTGCCAAGCAATGTATTCTTTTCCAAATGCTTTCCAACTGAGTAATCTGTTCCCAAATTTTATTTAATCACAGCCCCAGGCTGACAACTTCTTTTCCTTAACCAGAAATTTCCATGATGCTTTTTCTGTCCACCAGACATATTCTTCTTTCCCAACTATCTTTAGTATCTTTATCATAAAGATTTCAGAAGAGGAAAGTGGCACCCAAATAAGAGAGAAGCTGACTCAAGGAACTCAGATTTCTAGACTCATCCGCTTTTGTTAGTTTACTCTCCCCTCCAAAAAAGAAAGATGATTTTTTTAGAGGAAATGAATATGCAATTTTCCTGCAAAGAATTTGAAATATGTGATATAAAATGCATAGCATGTTTAGGGAATATGCTACTGTGTGATTTTAAAATGTAAGTTGTGCAAAATCAAGATATCTGATTATATTAATTATATTGAATTATTGTGAATTAATCCAAGATTTTTCAGAGCTCAGCTGTGTTTTATCATAAATTCAGTTCTTCAGTTACTTCCAAAAACGTTTTATTGAAATATTATTATTATTATTATTATTATTATTA
>NW_015386431.1:69165-90310 GCF_001527695.2 Protobothrops mucrosquamatus
CAGCCGGCACTGTCTGGCCGACGGTACCCTGAGGAGACCCACTCTGTGAGAGCGTACAGGTCGGTGGGGGGTAATCTGTGGCAGGAGGCGGTCTCGAAGGTAACCAGGTCCGGTGCCATGGAGCGCTTTAAAGATAATAACCATCACCTTGAAGCGCACCCGGAAGGCCACCGGTAGCCAATGCAGCTCGCGCAGAAGTTGAAAGTTGAGAGCAAGAATAATATAGGAAAAGACTATACAATGCATTTATAGAATTTGTTGAAGCTAGTTTATTTGCTAGTCGATAAAATTCCCCACTGGCTATTTAGATTATATTTTCTTAATCAGTAATGCTTTTCTTCTATTTTTTTTCCTGACAAAATTGGTAAGATCTAGTTAATATTATTTTGCAGAGAAGGGAAGAAATAGGAAAGGAAGATAGAGACAAAATGAATAGTTACCATTTCTACTGATCTGTACAAGTAATACTAGCTCAGCATTTAACTATCTTTTCCTAACTTTTATATTATTTGTTCATTATAAAAACATGTAGAAATTGGCACTACACCATCCTAAGGTAAGAAAGTCTGGCACAATCAATCCAAACCTTATCCTGTTTTTTACATAATTTTCCAACTCTTCCATTTTACTTTTCACTATTTAAAAAGATACATTTTTGTTAATAGTGTTCTATATAAATATTCTTCTATTTTGTTATTGCATATTGCTAAGCATTATACAGATAGGAAAACATATTTATTATATATTTTTAATTTCTTCTGAGAATTGAAAACCAATTTTGATTATGTAAATCATACAGATTCTTAGGAATCTGTGAATATTATGTTTATACTATATCTATTATAATATTAATAGATATATATAATATAAAATATATATGTTTACATAGACTGTCAAACTATTTAATAACTAATAACTATTTTGGTGCATTGCTTTCCTTTGATAATTTGGGTTTAGACATGCAATAACAGGGCAATTTTTTCTTACCCTCATAACCTTTGTAGAGAAATTTTAAAAATGCATCCAATTGGCTCATTGAATTCATCATTTCAGACTGACTCATTAATCTCTTTTTCCTCTTTGGAAAGATAATCTGCATTTAGTGACTGTGTTATACAATCTATAGCAAATTAGGAAGAATTTTCCCATTCACAAAAGGGCAGCACTGTAGTATATCATTAGATTTATCTATGCATTCAGAATCTCATTTTTAAGATGCTAAAAGTGTTTCCAATTACTAGTGTAGTAAAGCTTTACAGCACCATTTCCATTTGTTCAGAATTAGAAGATTAAAAAAAACAGTTCCACTTGCCAAGTTCTAAGGAGCAGTCAGTCGCATAAAAAGCTAAATAAGACTATAAATTAAAATTAAAAGGCACATGTAATATTTTCTTATCAATAATTACTTAACCAAACCATTTTTTGACAATAACCACCTTCAGATGGTGCTGTAAAACTAGATTGCCTATTTTTCTTTCTTGGCATGGTGCTACTTAAAGTCGGAAAGAAATAGAGTCTGCCTTTGATGTACATTCAGTGTTTGCCAAGTTTATCCAATAAATGCTAAGGATATTATAAATACTCAGAAGACTATTACTAGACTGTGGCCTCCTTTATATATCGTAACCTAGGTTTATGCTGCCAGCCCATATAGTATACTTAATTACTGCTTCTCCAGAGTCCAAAGTGGGTGAGACATAGACGTTTTTCAACTTCCCACTCCCAAGTCATCCATCTGGCTTCTATGCCTAAGGAAAGACAAGAAGCTGGGACATTCTGCTCTCACTGCATGATCTTAACCACTTCAACACAGTGGTGGCAGCATGGCCATTCATGGTGAAATGTCAAAATTGTAAGATGAAGATTATGGTGTCATGGTTCAAGTCAAATCTCTTCTATACTTATGCATACTCTCTTTCATATTTTGACACACATCCCTCCCAAGGATACCAGTGCCCATTAATATTTATGCACTTTGATATATGAACTTGTGGAGACAATACAATTTACTGACTGACAGCTTATTTCTCTATCAGAGAACTCACCACATCTTTCAACTTCTCCTCTGTTTCGTTGATGAACAGAAAAATAGTTGCAATAATGTTTCAGATTCTGCAAAGCCAGAAAGTCCACTGTGAAATGCTTTTGAATCTCTGTTAAGCTTTTCATTGCCAAGACTAAGTTGAAGCCAATTAAACTTTTATACTAGTTTAATCATTATTTACCAAATATTATCTTGCAATTTCATTTATGACTTCTTAAATGATTGGATAGTGTTGCTCAATTTGCACGTTTAAGAAAAGTTCATCATTCATTATTGCAAATAAACAAATCATGTTTAATTTTATTGACACCAGTGGAATTGTGAGTTAATTGCCCCATGATTTTAGGATTTGACAAATTTAGATTTGGATGAGCTTTTAACTGGTACCCAGAGGTGTAATTATTAATCACTTGTAATTATACAGGTGATAGGATTAGCAAAAAAAAGCTCTTGTTGATTTCAGCTTCAGCTTTTTAATAACCGTATCCATATAATTATAATAACATAAGAAGTGAATTTTAAAAAGTTGTACTACAGAAGCAGATAAATAAAAATAACTTTTTATGGCATTAGATTGAACTCAAATGAGTGAATCAAAAGTCTGATTTTTTTTAATACAACAAATTGTGCTTCTCATATATTTATGGGCATCTTCCTTTGTGAAGTAAATCATTATTATACTTAATATAGCCATTTGGAATTTTTCTTGCTAGAATCAAGATATAGCAAATAACTGAACTAATAACAAACAGTCAGCATTAGCAGTATTGCACTGAATGAAATGAAATACCATAATATACACTAGATAACACAATGGTTTCTTATATACTTCACATCCTCCGCTTTTCTTTGTCAATATTTTTACAATAAATAGGTAAAAATGATTACAATGGAGGAGTGATTTTTATGAAAAGGCACTTTTAATTTTTCAAGCTTTTCTATTTACAGTGACAGAGCAAGACTAAAAGCCTTTATTTTTTTAACGTTTATGTACATCAGTGATAAACATATTTCATATATACCAGATTGGGTAATGGTATATGACATTGCAAATATTTACTTTGGACACTAGCGAATGCCATTTAATGCCATGGATATGCTACATTCCCACAAAAGCATTCTAAATTGGAACAGTTGAAAGATTATGGATAGTAGAAATTGATTGGGACTGTCTAAAGGGTGCACTATATAAAAGGAAATGTTAATTTCTTATCTCTCTGGTTAAAAGTGCAGCAGATGATGAAAAAGATATCTGGAATAATTAAACAGACTGTTGGGTATAACACAGTTTCTCTATAACCAGAATGTATTTTCAGCTAGTGGTTTAGTGACAGTAGGGCATATAGATTGATATTCAAATGTAGCTTTTCAATTGATAAGGAATACTATTGTCTGAAATAGAGAAGTTCTTTTAGGTGACTATTTTAATAATAATAATGATTATGATGATGATGATAAAGTTGGAAGGGACCTTGAAGGTCATCTAGTCCAATCCCCTGATCTTTGTTTTCAAGGGAGAACAAACTTTGATAATCATTGTAGCTCAATTCTTCTTTTCCAATTATCATAGACAATCTAATTTACATATTATCTAAATCAGGGGGCTTTGTAGGAAGTTAATATAATTCTATGGTCTAAAATTCCAATTCCAATGTTCCATTAAATAAAAATAAGTTTCACTGAGGTCAGCAGCTCACTTCCAATGTGGGTGTTTGGATTTTGGATCACTTCATATTAATGCAGGATTCTAACGAAAAAAGTATTAAATGTGACCAGCTTTTTATTCATGAGGTGTAATCCTACACATTTTTTTAAAAAAACACACACAATTCCATTGCATTCACTGGGGCTTATTTTTTACTAAGTATGTTTAGACTTCCAGCTTGAAAGATTTTATAATAATAAGATAGGACCACAGAACAATTCATAAAAAGGATTTGGGATTGGAAAGATATTGTTCCCTGAAGCCTTTTTTTCCCCAGTTCATCACAGACCTTCAATACTTTTTTCACTTAGGAAAGTATCTATTTAGCTGGAAAGGCTTTAGTTTTATGTGACTATAAGTGAGTAGGTAGATGTGTGCTTAATATTAAGAACATCTAAAAAAACCCCAAATTAATATAATTTATCACAGAAAAATCTAACATCAAAAGAAGTACCCCACTCTGTTTTTTAAAGTTTTTTTATGGTGCATTCATTTGGAGTTATCGCAGTATTATTTTTAATAAAAATGAAACAAACGGGGTGGTATTTATCATGGATTTGTCTCAATATATCAGTAAATTAAGACAATGGTGTACTGTACAAAATTTTATTATTAGAGACAAAATTCAGATTTTAGTTAAAATACAGAGAGTAGTTTCTCATTTAGGAAAAAAATAGTAAATCCTTGATTAGTATGGAATAAAAATACATACTGGTTCAATATTTATGAAATAGGTTTAAAGGCATATCATAGAAAAATATTTGCAGTAAACAGTAATACAAACTCATATTTTATTTGGTCAATGCTTTGAATTGCTTGCTGAACCTTTTCCCAGTAATATTAACTACAAATGTATTTATTCTTATCCCGAGTTAAGAATACTAAAGAAGTAAATGAACATCAAGTGATTTAAAAAGAAATATGTAGTCTTGAGAAATAAGAAAGCCCTAATCTATTAAACAATAAACCTGCAGATATGCCTTTGGACCTGAAAACAGATCATTTCTTGTAGATCATATTCAATAACTAAAATTATGCTAAATCAGCACAACATTTAAACATACGCTGCCATTAGAATATCTATACTATGTAAGTATCTTCTGCAGTATTTATCAAAATATAATTGACATTGTTTTCCCAGGAAGGATGGTTTTAAACAAGAGGTTTCTTTAACAAGAACCTTGAATAATTGTTTGACGACAATCCCTATTAGCCATGATGTTTGCAAAGAACTGCAGAGACTTATTAGGCAGAATCACAAGACAAATAAAAAGAAAAAGAAACGAGTGATGCTTAAACAAAGCAACTCAGATGAAAATATATATTTACTAGGGTCTGGAGTAAAAATGCCTTAGACACACTGGATCTTTGTTAAACTTATTTTTAGCATCTCCCATTTGCAGACGGTTCTGAATCACACACCAGAATTTCTGAAACAGAGCATCTATATAAGTATAATCTGAACTATTCTGAACATGCAACATTTCTTGATATTAAAAGACTTTCTAATATGTTTAGTACTGAGGAAAATCCTCATTACTGCATAGTTAACTAATCAGTATTCATCTGAATGAAACTTCTTAGATAAACCACATATACTTTCAAAATGTATGCAAAACAAATAATAAACCATTAAAATATATTGCAATTCAAATATGTACAGAATTACCAGCTCTATTATTAAGCCCATTTATTTAAAGTACTTCTTTTTATTGTGGCCTTCATATTTTTTAGATACAATATCTTTTATTATCAATTCCTTAATGTTGCTGCCCCATGTAGACCATCTCATCTAAATCTTACTCATGGTGGTCAGAAAATCAGATATATGAATAATATGGCTTCCATAATGGTTGAATGTGGTGCTGGAAAAGGAGAATTACAACTGGTCCTCAAAGTTGTGGCCATTGTGGCATCATCACAATCACATGATTGCAATTCATGTGCTTGATAACCTGTGTGCATTTACCATGGTTGCAGTGTCCCATGATCTTGGGATTACCATTTGTAATCTTCCAGGCAGGTTTCCAACAAAATCAATGGGGAAGCAACCAGAAAGTTGCCAGTCATGTCCAAAGACTGTGGGTGATAAGCTTAACAACTGCAGCCAGAACTAATGTAAATTGGTGGTCATGTGATGTTTTACTTTATGACTATGTCACTTAGCAATATTATTGCTGGTCCCAATTGTTGTTGATAAGTATGATTATGAATAAAAATATACAAAAAGAAAAAAAGTAAATCTCATGTGCACAATTTTGGATTCCATATTGCTGTGATGCTATTGTTCACTCAAATATTTGCTGATAAGGATACACCAAAAGTATATTTTATATGAAATTTAGTCAGTATTGTTATGTGGAATATACAGAATGAATTGTTACTGGCAGTGGTAATGTTTATTTCTTCCCTAAGTTCTGCTATGTTGCCTCATCATTCCATGTGCTTGTGTGTGTCTGTTTATGTTCCTGGAAGGGAAAACAAAAGAGTATGTAATTGAGCAGAGTCACCCAAGGCATGAAGGTCATCCCAGCTGCCCAAATAAAGCAAGCAGGTATCTGTATTGGACAGCACTGGCATAGGAAAAAGACTGGAGGTGGATGGGACAAAGGTATCATTTCATATTGCATTGGATAAAACAGTGCTGCTATTTACCAAGCAAATTACACAGATAGATAGATAAAATAAGTGATTGGCAATATAGAGCTGGATTATGGGCCACTCAGGTTGGATGGCACTCAATGTGCATTTAGCACATGAAGGGCTGAGTATGTTTCAGAGTAGTAATGGTATTTATCATGCAACTAGATTATAAAGCATTCTTGATATCTAGTAGCTGATTCAGCCATGCAGAAAAAGAACATTTGAAACTGCAAAGACAAAATTATAATGGGAATGTGGAATCTAAGAAACACGAACATGGCTCAACACAGTAAAAAAAAAAACGAGAAATTTTAATGATTCACTGATATATTTTCCATATCAGTAAAATGAAATGGACTGGAATTGTATACTTTCAGTTAGAAGATCAAGCTATTTATAACTAGGATATGAAAAACAGAAAGAATAGCATGCCTTTTGTAGTTAGGAAGGAAATAGCAAAGTCATTACTTCGATCCATTGCAGTCAATCATCCAATCAAATGTGAGGAACATCCAAAGTACCCTAGAAGTCATTTCCTAGATATACAAGGTGGTTTTAAAAAAGGCCAAGAAGACATATTATTGTTAAAGCATGGTAGATAATTGAGAAAGATAAAGAATAGCAAAACTATATCAGTATGGGTGTCATTCATTATATACATGTCAAACAGTGGAATGATCTTAGGAAAATGGAAATCCCAGAACATGTCATTGTTGTTATGCAAAACATATACAAAGAAAAGGAAACCACAGTAAGATGTAACATGATAAAACTGATTAGCCCCAAGTTGGCAAAGGGGTGAAACAAGGCTATGCACTCATTCATTTATTCAAGATATATGCTAATATTTACCAAGGAAAGCTAGATCGGAAGAATATCAGTGTGATTTAAAACTGGAGGAAAAACATCAAGCACCAAGTACCCTGATAGTTGAAAGTGAAAATGAAAATGTAAGCTCTAGTAATAAAAGTAAAGAAGTATAGTAAAAATGCAACTGTGATGAAATGAAGATCAAACCAATGACAAAAATTAGAGCAACCAACATTAAAGTTGACAATGAAAACACTGAAGTGATGGATATCTTCATTATTGATCAACTATCAATAGTAAAAAAAAACCAGCAGTTGAGAAATACCTCAGAGACTAGCAACTGGTAAGAAAGCAATGAAGAACCTAGAAAAAATGTTCAGGTACAGGGACATGTCCCTACCTAGAAAAATGCAGAATCATGCAGGCAATGATTTTCCTGTGATATCTAATGAAAGTGAAATGTGGACTTTGAAGAATCAGGATGGAAAGAGTATTGATACTTTTGAACTTTGTTGTTGGAGAAAACACTTTTAACATTGACAGCCAAGAAAACAAAGATCAAAAAACAAACTAAGAATTCCCACTTGAAGCCCAAATAACCAGGCTTAAATTAACATATTTTATAACAAAAACCCAGCTCCCTGAGGGCCCAAAATGATGAGAAAGGTGGAAGGAAAGAGGACAATCAGCAGCAAGATACACTTGATTATACCAGCAATGAATGTAGTGTTGAGAGGTCTGAAGCCCAGGCTGGGGAGAGATCATGCTGGAGAAGATCTGTCTTAATGGTCACATCAAGTTGATACTGACAAGTTAGCAAATTATCATCCTATTCTTTTTTTCCAATATTGGCCAGAATATGAGTTTTTTTCAGATTCTATTATGATGGATTATAATGAAACACAGCATTTGCATCTCTCTCTCTCTCTCTCTCTGAATATGTATATATCTGCTCTGCTTCAGTATCTACTTAATTTTACATAATTTTTTCATCATTCAGTTTTTTGAATGTGGTAAAGATACGTTAGTTGATGGCTTAATGAGGGCCATCTAAGTAAAGTTGTGATGGAAAACAGATTTAAAATAAGAATTTTCTAAATATAATAAGTATAAATCAGTTCTCTTAATGAGAGAATTGAAATTAGGCTTCATAAAAATATGAATCCTTTTATCATGTATATTTTTTTAAATATGAACTTTGTCCCAAACAGAATTACATAGTGTTTTAGTTTGAACTGGTACTTAATAGAGGTATTTCTTCAGAATATATAGAGAGAAGCCAAACATTTTCCACCCACAGTGAAGGGAACAAATATAGAAAAACAAGCATACAAATAAAATCTATTTTCAAATGAAATGGCTATCTCTAGTAGTTGAACGTATAAGATGAAAAAATGGTATAATGACACAACACTTCCAGTTTAATGTATGAAGAGACTTCATCAAGTTGCTCTTATTGCTAATACTGCATTCTATTATATTCCAGGTTTTAATAGCATGAAGTATCATACTTAAGGCTGAAACTTAATTGAGTACAACATAATTTTTAAAATATCTCCTGCCTTCACCCACATGTAAGTGAAATATCAAAACTTAAAACATATTAAAATAGTAGGCAAGTTATATGCTCATTGGTGATCTGAATTAGCAAAATATGAATTTGTGATAAGTCACTAAGCATAATAGAGGAGCAGTAGAGCACCACACTTGCTATGACTTATAAATACAATAAAACCATTATGCACTGAGAATGTGTAACACAGTGGAGGATTGGCACTGTAAAGCAAGACATGAAGGCTTGCTAGCTACCTGGTTCTCTGAAGGAGATCTCTGAGACCATGTAAGAAAGAAATCAAATCATACTCTCAAATGTGAATGTTCTCTGAAATACAGGATCAGCAATGTTATCATTTTATAGACTTACAATTCAAGCAATCTACTAGCCTTTCCCAGTTGAATGACCTCTAGAGGGCTTGTATTTCAACCCTAACAATCCACAGGAGGTTGAAGCCCAACTAATTTGGAAGGCACCAAGTTGGGGGGAAAATGGACTATCGCAAACCAACATAAATGAAGTCTTGCATGTTTTAAATTGTGCTTTACATCTATTCCATGGCAATGAATAGTACAAAAATAGTTACTGCATAGTTTAATTTAGGAACATTTGGATAATGGTATTCTGTATCCATTTAAGTATTAAGAAATCTGACAAGAAATACCAACATAATACTTTAAGGAAACATACAGTGGAATGCTTGTTGTTAAAGAGCCCATTGAGAGTATTTAGGGTACACCTCAATTAATAAATCAAATAAAATTCAAGTTCAGATTTGTTATTTGATTGTTTCATTTTTTTCCTGATTTTTGAAACGCCACTACTTTTTTATTTTTTACTATTTTGTGCACTTAGGAAAACAGAAGGTTTAAAGTACATTTCAGGCATAGATTTAAATATTAAATTAATAGTATTTAAACCTGAAAATGTTTACTTTCTAAAAATAAGAACAATGGAATACTTAAAATGGAATAAAAGCAAACAGCAAATAAGACACAGGCATCTGAATAAATACTTCTAACATTTTTTCATTCTCACTGGAAAAGTCAGATGCTTGGGATAACTAACTTTTATAAAGAGACGATTAAAACAACACTCCCCTCACCCCAGCCCAACTAGCAAGAATTGTAAAAAACTCAGAATATTTTAAGAATTTAAACTTGGCTATTGTGCACCTAACATTTGATAGGATATTATCTTTTTCATAATCACAATTCCTTCTAATAGCAAGAAATTACCAAATGCATCTGCAAAGCAACACTTTAGATTTGGCCTAGATTTACTGTAAAGGATATCAAAACATTATTTCATAATGAAGTGTCCCAAAAACATGGTGGTTTGTAGGCTACGTTAACTAATCTTAGGAGGCATCATTAAATAGCTTTCACACTATAAAACTTTGTTCCCCATAATAAACTCTTCTTTATCTTACATTGGCCCTATACCACTTATTTTCCTTCAAAAAGAAAAAAAAAATTTCTTCTTTCCCACTGTAGTTTTGTGGTTTCTCTTCTTGGAGTTTAGAATGAAGACATTATAAGAACAAGTTTCTGCGAAATTGAGACAAATCTTCTTAAATAATCTTTGAAACTAATCCAAATAACCTGCTATGTGTTAGATGCTTTGATTCTTCTCATCATAGAATGTATAAATTGGATGAGAACTGACAAGTCTTCTATTCTAATCCTCATTCATTTCAAGAATCTGCTAATCATCCTTGATAGAAGGCTGGGAGACCACAATTTTAAAAGACAGACTGTTCCATTGCTTAACTATTTTTACTCTCAGGAACTTGCTCCTAATGCCTTCTGACAAGATGAAAAGTTGTATGGCTTTAGTGTATCTAGGAGCAGCTCGTTAGCATCATAAAACAGCAAAAATAAAATATCTATTTTAATTCTTGTTTGTATAAAGCCCTAAAGAGCTGTTGAAGCATGAAGAATATGGTAAACTAAAAGCTTATATATTTAACTTAGTATTTACTTGATGATAAACTAAATGCAAAGTGAGATGTTGCAGAACTACTACTTAAAGATTTAATATAACAAAATAATTTATATTCACTATAGGCAATTTTTCATGAACATTTATAGAAAATCCTGTAAATTTGATTTTTTTCCCCCTGCCACTAGGAACCGTCCAATAAAGAATGCAATTGTTTCATTTACTGGTTTATAGCATACTTCCACATACGGTGTGTGTGTGTGTGTGTGTGTGTGTATTCATTCCATGTTATTCCATGTTAGGGTTGGAGCACAAAGATCATAAACAACTAAACATAACAAAAAGCAGAAAAAACTTCTAAGTTGTAGGTTATAGTCATTAATTTGTTATTTTCTTCCATTAAAAGATACTGAAGAATATCGCTTCCCTGTGATGAAGAATATGATAAATTATAAGAAGTGCTGCATTCCAGCTAGGTTGTTATTTGGTAAATCTTTATAGATATTCTAAATGAGGAAAAAAATCTGATGGAATGCATTCTACTCTCAAATAATGTCTTAGCTAAAAAAAATTTAAAAAGTGAAATAGAAGCAAAGGATTATTTTTCAACTTTGAGCTTTAACAATTGCTCAAATGTGAAGAAACAAGATGTTCATACTGACAAGGATGGGGGGGGGGACTGGTGTTCCTTAAAATTTAAACATTACCTAGGAAGACCTTTTAATTCACATAATTTTCCAGTTTTCCCCTGGTTTTGTTCTGTTTTCTTTCACTTTATTTTTCTATCATATATGCAACTATCAAAGAATAGTATAACATGTACTGAATATTTTTGCTGAAAAGACATAATGCAAAAGACTGATTTTTTTTCTCTACCCCCACCCACCAAATGTACAAACTAGCTGTTGTAAACTAGGTTATGAAGGCAAATCTATCAATAGATGATGAGCAGTGGATAAAATTATTTTTTAAATTATAATTTACTGCGAAAATATTCTGCCTCTAAATACATACATATTCATGATTTAAAAAGAGGAATCTTTGGATTGTAATTTATATTACTGTTTACAACTCAAAAAAGGATAATAATTGAAAGAGTAACTTAAACAGAATTTAAATGTTGATTGAACTGGCTGGCACCATGGAAAGGGGAGATGTTATCAATTGTTCATTTGTATCTTTAACTTCTTTCTTTCCATCCTACCTTGTTGTTACATCACTGATTGTCATAAGAGTCTTTGTGCTTTTGCATAATGCCCATCTTTGATGCAACAGAAATTCACATACAAAACATGGACATCTGAAGTAAGCATGCTAAAATACAGGCAGGAACCATAAAACCATGCACAATTATTCTCGGGGGTTTTCTCCAACAAAACTGACATTAACATTTACATGCACCACTTAATATCACACTTGGCCATGGAATAGTAGGGATAGGATTCATGACCATTCCTCTTTGTCAATATTTTTATTTTGGCCCCTAATCATTTAACAGTTCTGAGGAATTTGGTGCAAAAATATAATATATCTCTATTTAATTGTCCTTCCAATTTGAACTTGTCTTTGCCGGATTTCTAGTCAATTTTCTGAAAGTTCCCACTGTGCTCCTCCTGTTGCAAAACTTGTGCTAGGTCTTTGCCAGAAATACAGATTAGTGTGCAAGTGTTTTTCTCAGCCACTGAAATAATTCTTCTTTGTAAATCATCTGCCACCGGACATTCGCTTCCACTGTTTCCACAGCTCGAGAGAAAGAGGCAGCAGATCTCTCCTCATAATTCTTTACAAATTTCTTTAGCTGGAAATAGAATGTAATGGTTAATTAAGATATAATTGAAGAAAAAAATGAAGTTTATATAATTTCCAAGTAAGGACAAAAGTTCTATGTTTGCTACTGAAGTTCTTGCAATATTTTGCAGATTGAAACATATAATAAAGCAACAAACTGCAACTGCCTGAAATGGTGTTGCAAAATACTAATGTCTCAATGCCTGCTTATATTAACATCACTTCCTCTATCTCTCTTGTAATCCAGGTGCTTTATGGCAGGTGTCCCCAAACCCCAGACTGCAGTCCACTATCAGGCCTTGAGCCTTTCGGAACCAGACCGCAGAAGTGGTGGCTGCATGCATGCACATCCCCACCTGTGCAATTAGCAGGCGAGCACGCGCATGCTCCATTTACACAAGCGGCAGGCACGCATGCTTGCTGCTCACACAAATGGAGCTGCACATGTGCTTGCCCGGCATTCATGTGGAACCATCCTCTCCCCCCTACCGATGGTGCGCAAAGCTGGACAGGTTGCGGACGTCTGCTTTATGGTGTAGACAGCCAGGCCCTTATCACATTTTATTCTTACATAGATATCTAACCATAGAAAAATTAGAAATACATCTAATATAATTTTAGCTCACATTAAGCTACAACATTTACATTCTTCCCTGAAGAGTTTTTCTTTATTAAATATGGTAAAATATATTAAATTAGGATTAATTAGGGTTGATTAACTTTTTAAACATTTTATCATAAAATAATTAGAGTTCATTTACATGTTGGAGGGGCTGTTCAAGCACTATAAAGACAATAATGTTCTTGGATTTAATATTTTAAATTCACATTATACTATAAATAGTAGGTTTACATTGAACTTAGTTAAAATGTCATAAAATATGATTGTCACTTTCTCTTTCTCAACATAAAAAAGATGGTCTTTTCCTGAATGTAGCATTCAGGTGACACACCATTTATAAAAGCTGAAATACATACATGAATAAGCTTGGATTTTTTTAGGTAGCACACATTGAAGAAAATGAAAAAGAGTAAAAAATAGCTGCAAGTACTGAGCTTGCATAATATTTACCTCATTTAGTTCACTCTCTGTATTAAGAAATTCTGTGACTCCACTTATCAGTTTTGAATTCATAAATAATGCTTCTCCGTATCTTCATCACCATATTAAAAGATAAATACAGAGCATTCTAAGTGGCAATGATTTTGAAATCATATATTATAAACAATCATATATTATAAACTACTATTACAGTCGTGCAACCAGTTACAGGTTCTATTCCATAATCTCTGGAAATATTACATCCTGTGGTCTACGATCAGTATCAATCATATTGCACTGAAGCCACATTAATGGAATAAAAATAGTCATATTTTTATTCAAATTAAAATTCAATTCTATATATTGCATCAGAAAAAATAAGGAAAACTAGATTTCAGGCAAGGTGAAATTAGCATCCCATGCATGAGTAAAACTGCAGGAAGTTAGATCAAGGCCATTATTAAAGATAGTTACATGGTATTTTATCTAAACATTTATAGCAACAAAGAAGCAAATGGCTCTTGAAATACAGTACACACACAAGCAGCCTTTTCTCAGTTTTTATGGCTATTTAACTATGTACGCCCTTAAATTATTGGTATTGTAAAGTTTAAATATATGGAAGATGAAGCATACAGTTTATCAAAACATTTTACCTTGCATTCAGTATTTTCCACTTTTCTCTAAAAAATTTCCAAGCAAGATCTCTTCCATGTGGATTTCTAGCTACATGGATTATGACATCAATTGC
The DNA here is from genome assembly GCF_001527695.2 of Protobothrops mucrosquamatus. Taxonomy (NCBI): domain Eukaryota; kingdom Metazoa; phylum Chordata; class Lepidosauria; order Squamata; family Viperidae; genus Protobothrops; species Protobothrops mucrosquamatus. The sequence goes on from NW_015386431.1 coordinate 83,448, forward strand.
ATCCTGATCCAGGACAACTTCTGAATTAAGAGACAGGTTAAGAAGCCTTGAATAATAGGAGAAAGGGAAAAATGTTTAGCTTTTACTAACATAAATATCTCAGCTTCATGCCATTCAACATCTTGGGATCCCTGACAGATTCTAATTTAAAGTCAATGTGGCACTTTCAATATATGTTTGTAAAATACAGAAAATAAAGCTAAATCTACACTCAGCAGATATTTGCTAAAAATTAAAATTAATTTATTGTAGGCTTCATGAATGCTACTCAGAGGTTATATTTTTCTGAAGTAATTTTCAAATTAATATAAACAAATTAATTGGAATAAATGCTAAGCACATACAGTATTAAAAACATTCTCATAGATCTGATTTTCAGAAGAAAATGAGTAAGAATAAAAACTTTAAAAAGGACATATATAAGCAAAAAATATTTAATATTTGGGACAATACTCAGACCACAAATGTTATTACTTTTACTGATACAAGACTGAGTTTGAAAAAAAACCAGGAAATATAGATTAAATGAGCATACCTGTTTAACAAATTTCTGTCATCACTACAGGTTAAGGCTTCTAATAATATTTTCTTCTCTGATACTGCTGTAGTTGAGTGGAATTTCATCCAGATGAATTCCCATACATCTTCATCCATCAGTGAAACTCCTGTGCAGTAGACGATATCTCTTACATTTGGTGGTATTCTTCAAAAGAACATATAAAAATCAAAACAATATTGTATTTCTAATATAGTCATGAGACAAAACACACAAATTATAGTTCTGTATCACTGATAATTGTCCTGAAGATGAAGACAATCTATATGTTATGTTGGAGTGCCAACTCTCAAGTGTACTGTTTTTTTAAAAAAATCTTAAAATGTAGCCAGAGGAAAAGAATAAATATAGAATAATATGGAAGGAATGGATGATATGTAATTTCTAGAGTGGGAATACCCTGAATAAAATTCTCTCCTCAAACTATTATCTGTGTAAGTGAAAATTTAATACTCAATTTTTGTACTTTTTGTGAAACTGCTAAGCAGCCTTGACAGGATAGGAAGGAGCTATGAGAAGATTCGGATTGGCCTATGAAAAGGCAGATTTACTTTTTAAATAAACTACATTAAATACATGATGACCACAACTGAATGATCTCATTGCGTAATGTCTAAAGTAGGTGAGAAGACCAAGCAGGCTAAGCTGATAGAGCTTACCTATTATCATTTTCTCTTCCCACAGAGGGTAGGAAGAACAAGTCTCTGCTACTGTGTCAGGATAAATTAGGACTACTCATTTCTCAGTTTTTGTTATGATGGAAAAGAATAACTATTCATTTACTATTAATAAATCTCTATGTTTATTAATAAAGCTATGTTTATTTCCGATTGTTGCAAGAGTTCTGGATGGCTTACAAGAATGTAGATAAACATTTACAATGCTAAATCCATTAAAAATTCTAAGGAAACATTAAAACTCAATGCCAAAAATATTAAGACTTTAAAATTTGAAGAATGCCAAAAATAAAAAGATTTAGGGCACATTTTGAACTATTATAAGGTTCAAAACTCCAATGACAATTTATTCCATAGAATGGGAACAAATGTTTTAATGTTAAGCAGATTTGTATCAGAACCTTCAGGATTTGACTTCATTGAGGACCAAAAGTGTGAGATGAATTATACAGAAGTAAGTGGTCTTGCAATAATTTGGCTTAAATTATGTAGAGTTTTAAAGTAAATACTTTGAGCAAAGCCCAGAGATCTGTGTCAAATCTGATTTGTCAAGAATCTTGATCAGAGTTTCAAGCTTGCAGCCTATCAAATAATGTTTAGCTGCCCACAACAATACATAAATATATTCTTGGCTGACAAAGTCTTCCTAAAAGAAATCAGGATTGCACTGTGCTTATTTCAGTGAGTGTACAAAAGGACTAGCATTGATGATGACTAGTTTGGGTAATGAAACATCTGTAAGAAAACAACCAAGCTCAGAAAGCACCAAGAATCCCTCATTTCAGTTCTGAGCTACAAATATTCTCCTTTATTAATAGAAAACACCTCACTTACCATAGATACAGCAGAGTAACTGCCTGAACATAATGGGCAGATATAAAAATTTGAAACAAGTGGCCTCACACATAACCAGTCTGTATAACATGTTTTTATAGGTGATGACCAGCACTTTGAACTTCACTCAAAAGCCAGTTGGTAGCCAATGTAGCTCCTACAGCAATAATGATACATGGGTGTCATTGAGAATTCTTGTTACTGCTTGTGCCACTGCATTTTAACCACCTTTAGTTTTCAGATGGTCAATCCCATATAGAGTGCATTGCAATAGTCCAGATGCAAGATGTGAATAAAGAACTGAAGGGTCTTAAAATTGAAGAAGAGGTACAAATGGCACACAAGATGAACTTGGAGAAGAGCTTCCTGGCCATGGCTGCCACCTGATCTTCATACAACATCATGACGTAATAATCGTCATCCTATTTAATTTTTATGAATGAACCACTATAAACTAGATCTATCTCTTTAAGATTTACTTGACATACTTTTCAAAATGATTAAGATATATTTTGCTACATCTAGAAATAAAAAAGCAATTAATCAAAATACAGAATGCTAAATAAGCAGAGTATACTGCATACAGCAATCCTAATGGAGGGAATGGAAATTTTAATGAAGAGGTTGTGATAGACAGGGAAAACGGAGATACCTTTGATAAAACTTTTTAAATATGTGTGTTTGTGTTTGTGCTTGTACCCGTGTTTCCCCAAAAATAAGACCCAGTCTTGTTTTATTTTATTTTATTTTTGCCTCCAAAAGAGCCACCAGGTCTTATTTTCGGGGGGGGGGTGTCTTTTCCACTCACCTTCTGCACCGACAGCCCCACCCAGCCGGCCCACTTCTTCTGGGGCCGAAGGACTTCATTTTGCAGCTGACAATGGAGCTCCGGCCTGCATTTCACAGTCAAAGGCTTTCTGGAAGGTCACTGCAGCTGAGAACGGAGCTATGGATTCAATGCATAGCTTGGTTCTTGGCTGCATTGGCCTTCTGGAAAGGCCTCTGATGGCGAAATGCAGGCCTGGGGATGCAGCAGAAGAAGTGGGCCGGCAAGGAGAGGCTTGGCTGCAAGGTAAGTGGATGCAGGGTGCATGGGACAGCTCCACCCCCCCACCCCCACCCTAGCTTGATTTTTAGGTGTGTGCCTCACCCCAAAACTAGGGCTTAGTTTTGGGGTAGGGCTTATATAAGACCCACTCCCAAAAATCAAGCTAAGACTTATTTTCGGGTTAGGTCTTACTTTTGGGGAAACACAGTATGTGCATCTCTGAACAATTTTATTAAAATTTTTAAACGTGAAGATAAAAGCTAATACAAACCAATATAAAACAAGGAAAAAGAATAAGAAATAAATCAAAGGAGCAGCAAAAGTGCAAGAAAAGAAAAGAAAAGGTTAAGGAAAAATAGAAATGAAAGAAAAAAGATATAAAGTGGCTTCTACTAGTCCTCAATGAAGTTGTAAATACAAATACATTTTAATCTCTCTCTCTAGAATTACATCATATTATCCTTCTTTCTGTAATCTATCCAGCCTAATCATAATAAATCACAAGTTCATTTTTCATTTTTATGAAAATGTAGATGTTTTTTTTTCCTCCAATCAAATAAGTCAATTTATCCATGTCAGTAAAATCTCTCAATTTAACCAACCAATCATCCATAGTGGGTAGTACTGAATCTTTCCACCTCTGTGTATATACTAATCTTGGTGAAGTAATCATATACTGAAAAAAATCTTTCCTGTCTTTTTTCTGTTTATTCATTAATCCTAGAAGGAAAAATTCTGGTTTCAACTGAATATTGATCTTTAAAATCTTCTGTTTCAGACTATATATTTGAATTAAACACTTTTAGCTTTTTTACATGTCCACCAAGAATGTACATGTAAAAAATATTGTTCACATTTCCAACTTACATTTAAGCGTGTTCACTCATTCTAAATAATTTCTCGGGTGTCATGTACCAATGACAAGTGGATGTACAATTCTAGGCTGAAAAAGTTGAGGGATCTTCTAAGTTAATTTTTCCCATAGCAAATTCACTGCTAGGGAAGAGAATGTTTGCCATAATTTATGTCCCCCTGGACAGCCATATGAAAATATTACTCTATATGTTTATCTGGTTGTAAGTCATTATGAATACATGGATAATTCTTTCTGAGCAGTGTGATTTAAGCATTAATGCTACTCAATTAAAGTAGTTGTTATGTTAAAATCCTCCACTTCTATTTACTTTCATTCACTTTTTAAAACTATGATGAATACTTCACAATCATTAACTTCTGAAAGCATGATTTGAAATAGTTTTATTTGAACAGTGTTGTGATTTGTTTGACCTTATTTATCTTGCTTAAGAACCATGGTACAAAAATAAAATTTGTTTTAAATGTGGCTGCTGATTAAAAATTAAATGCATGTAAAAATGTTAAAAAATAGATAGAATAATACTAAAATGCTCTTGCAGTGAAATCTATTTTTCCAGTGATTTATAATGCAGCTTTACAAAGTGCTAGAAATAATCTTTTGAGTTATAGTTAATTAGTACAGACTTGTTCTTTTAAGTATTAACAAATGGAAATGCATTTATAAAATAGCCCCTTAATTATTTATCTGCTAGGCAAATAGTGTTCTAATTTCTTAAAATGTAATTAGATGCAGTTTAGGCTGTTCTTTGCTTTATTGATGTGCTTCAAACTCTTTATGGAAACCTTTACGAATGAAAATTAATCAGATGTCCAGTTCATTTTAAGAGTATAATTCAAGCTTATTTTTCTTGGTGTCCCTAATAGCAGAATTGTTTCATATACTGTAATGCTCTTATACGAATGGTTATGGTTATTATGGTTGATTTTAGAGTAAGAGGTTAATGTATTTTATATCTGTATCTGTACTAAAGAAAACTGAAGTTATTCTCTCTCCTTCCCCCCCCCTTCTTTTTCTATTTCTTTGCACTCCTGAGTTTGCTTTTTACCTTTTGCTTTTAACCTTTCTTTTCCCTAACCCCTCCATTCATTGTATATGTGTGTGTGTGTACGTATGTATGTATATATATATGTGTGTGTGTACGTATGTATGTATATATATATATGTATATGTATGTATGTATTATGTATGACTTTGACAACCAGAATTTTATCACTGTATTAGGCATGCCATATTGAGGATTTAGAATAGGTATAAAAAAGTAAGGTTGACTCCCCAAATTCATTTATGGTTGTCACCACACAAAGCTTTTTTTAGAACAGAAATTATATTTACATTAGGTAATTGATAATTTGTTGACTTCTACTAATTTGTTGACTTATTTTGAAGGAGAACCTAAATTGAAATCAAGAGAAGAATTGGAAGGTTATAGTTGTCCTGCTACCACTTTTAACTGTCTGGTCACTTCCTAAGTTTCTTTCTTTGATCGTTAAGCCACTGGGGGCTCTTCTTTCTCCTATCTGATCATTCCTTAGGCAGCATCTCTTTCCCTCATCCCCTAAGGCAGGGAAGTCAAACTCATAACATCATGTGACGTGTCACAACGTATTGTGACTTTTTTTGCCATTGTCGGGAATGGGGTGGGCGCGATTTCGCTATGATGCATCCGGCCCACAGGCCGGCAGTTTAACACCCCTGCCCTAAGGTCATCCACAGATTCCATTATAGTATTCTTACTAAAACAAAAATCAATGAAATTATCAATGGTAATTTGTTGAAATGACAGTAAGATCAATCTTATAATACAGGTAATCCTTGAGTTATGATCATTAGTTCAACAACCATTTGAGGTTACACGGTGCTGAAGGAGGGGATTTATGACCAGTTTTTGAACTTCAATATGACTTTCTGATAGGTGGTTTTTGGGAATGGAAGGAAATGTTTGGGAAGCACTGATTTAGACCATCAAGTACAATAGCCTGCTCTGTGCAGAAGTCCAAATCAAAACTTCTGTGACAGGTGGCAGTCCAGACTTTACCTGGATACATTCCGTGATGGGAGCAATCTTGTGATTTGATTCTACTTTCAAGCTGGGTTTTTTTTGGGGGGGGGGATGCTGACACAGACTTAAATGATACCATAACTAAATGAAATAATGATTTCGATAATGAAAGAAAGAACATTCCTTTGGATGTCATTGAAAATACTTCATCCCTATTCAAATTTTCTCTCAGTACCTCCTTATAATACTACATTTGTATTTGGGAGACCTTGCAATTATTGTGTGCTTTAAAAAACTATTTATTGTGCTTTATAAACTAGAATAAGGATTAAATGAATTTACCTTTAGATGGAACTTTGCAAAAACTAGTGGATTTTAAAACAGCTTTTTTTCAGAACAGATGCACTGCAAAGGTCAAAGAAGTTCAATGAAATTGTAATAATATTCAATACAATTAGTATTTGTATGCTTGGATCTACTTCTACACCTCCTGCAAACATCAAATTAATATGTAAAAAAGATTACTTGAATTATATACTATGTTTTTCCATTTCCTTATATGTGATTTTTTGTTTTAACATTGTACACAGCTATCGTGATACACATAGGAGGAAAAGTAATATGCTGCAATGATTACAAATGTCCATTACAACTTTGTCCACAGAATAATTATTGAACTGGTTCTATTGAAACTTTATTCATGAACACAATCCCATTGTTATACATATTACACAATTGTAAAATAATCTATAAACAGAAAAAACCTTCTTTGCTTATCTGAATTACATAGAATACAACCTTTCCCAGAAGCCTGGGGAGAATAATAGAGGCAATCTATGCTATGGGTCTGGATGGGGAGAAACAGACTCAGG
>NW_015386431.1:90676-94886 GCF_001527695.2 Protobothrops mucrosquamatus
GACTGGCCTAGGGGTATTTTAAAGGGGTTTTAAATTAAATTTTTAGTAGAAGCGGCCAAATTTAAATAGTTATTTTTAATCTTTTTAAATTTTGTATTGTATTATATCATTGTTTTAAACTGGCTGTAAGCCGCCCTGAGTCCTCCGGGAGAAGGGCGGGGTATAAATTTAATAAAATCTAAAATCTAAATCTAAATCTATACAAACAAAATTACAAAAAAATTCATATGAAAAGACCAAAGATCAAGCAACCAAACTCCTCTATCATATAAAGAAGTACTAAAATATATTCTGTACGAAACAATGTTTAATTTACTTACCTTGCATATATTGATGGCAATGTTGATGAACTTGAGGGAAAGACTTTTCCACTATTGTCAGTGGATAATTCTTTGCACACAGACCATATCGCATCCTACGCGTTCTTATATTTCCCCAAAAAAGTTATAGAGAAGCGTATAGTTACTGTTTTCCTTTTTGGACCATTATCTTTGTGTCCTTATCTTGTTCATTTGTGTTCTGCCATATGGATACATCCTTATAGTATCCTTTGTCTCTCTTTCCATTCAATCACCAGGAAGTTTTATTTTCTGCTTCCATTACCATAAACATTGTGACAGCAAATGGGTGCAGTCTCAGTACTGCCATTGTTTTATCTCATCACATTTATTTAACTTTTCTTGTAGATTTAGTTATAGTGGCTTGTGTTATATGAACTGTATGGTAAAAGGCTATATAGTATTTTTTACTATTGCCTCTACATTCCAATTTGATGTTGTTACATGGTATTAGTAAATAGGTGGAATATTATTTGTGTGTTGGGATGATGGATTGAGGAAGAGCTGTGGTTGAGTATGCTGTGAAAGTTGTTTCTGAGTCCTTAGGGTTAGATCCTGAATCCTCAGAAGAAATATGTATTAAGGGCCAATAGGGAATACACTATTAGCTTGTGAGAACATTAGAATTGGTAGAGGCCGGATGTACAAATGCCTCCATCGTTGATAACCACCCTGGAATTTTTAGGTATATTTTAGCTTTAATTTTTCTCCATACTGTTAAAAAGGCATTTCTTATATAGTGATTTTGAAAATACTTATGGGCTCTATTTTTTCCATACCATAAGAAAGCGTGCCACCCCAATTGTAAATCATGTCCCTCTAAATATAACAACCTTTTGTTTCTAAGCATTATCCATTATTTCACCCATGTTAAAACAGATGCTTGATAATACAGCGCCCATTCTGGCAACCCAAATCCTCCATTTTCCTTAGCGTCTTGTAATGTTTTCATCTTAATTCTAGCTTTCTTCCCGTGCCAAACAAAGTTCAAAATTAATGAGTTTAAATCTTGAAAGAATTTTTTCTCAAGTTTTATCGGAATTGTTTGAAATAAAATTAGAATCTTTGGCAGTATGTTCATTTTTACTGTAACAATTCTTCCTAATATTGACAACTGCAGATTTTTCCATCTTTCCAAGTCCAGCTTTATTTGTTTCAATAGTTTTGTATAGTTGTCTTCTTTTATTGACAAACATTTGGCGAAAGATATATACCTAAATATTTAACTTTTTTCACTATCTGTACCTCTGTTTTTTCTAGAATTTGCCTTTTCTGTTTATCTGTGAGATTCTTAACTATTACCTTAGTTTTTTCTTTATTTATTTTTAATCCCGCCATTTCTCCATACTCTTCTATCTTTCCCCATAGCTTAGGAATCATCTCTAAAGGTTCTTCCAAAATAAATACTAGATCATCAGCAAATGCTTGTAACTTATATGTTTCGTCTTTTATCTTCAATCCTTTGATTTCTGTATCCTGTCTAATCCTTCTATTTAAAACTTCCAAAGTAAAAATAAATAATAATGGGGATAGTGGACATCCTTGCCTCATGCCTTTTCTTATCTCAAAGCTCTCAGTACAGTCTCCATTCACAATCACTTTTGCTGTCTGATTGCTATATATTGTTTTTATCATGTTTGTAAAGTTCTTTCCAAAGTCCATTGTTTGTAGTTGCTGAATCATAAATTGCCAGAAAACATTATCAAATGCCTTTTGGGCATCTAAAAATATTAATGCTAATTGTTTCCCTGGATGTAGTTCATAGTATTCTAATACGTCCATTATCACTCTTAAGTTGTTTTTAATTTGTCTCTTTGGTAAAAAGCCGTTTTGATCTGGATGTAGGAATTCAACTAAGTATTTTTTCAGTCTCTCTGCCATTATTGAAGTAAAAAATTTATAATCCACATTAAGTAATGAAATCGATCTATAGTTCTTAATATACGTCAAGTCTGAGTCTTCTTTTGGAATTAAAGTAATATTTGCTTCTATCCATGTATTTGGAAGCTTAGCCTCTAACAAGAGTCCATTAAAAACATCCTTCAGTGATTCGCTTAATATGTCTTGTAAATTTTTATAAAGCTCCGCTGGGAGCCCATCTGGGCCTGGTGTTTTCCCATTTTTTGTCGTTTTATAGCCTCTGATATCTCCATCATTGTTATTCTTTCTTTTAACATAGTTTTAAATGTCTCTGGAATTTTTGGCAGTTTACTTTCTTCTAGGTATTGAGCAGTTCTCTCTCTTGAAATCTCCTCTTTGTCATATAATTCCTTATAGTATTCCTTAATTATCTTTTTTATTTCTTCATTTTTGAATTGTAAACAACCTTTCCCGTTTACTAAGTTATGTATTATTTTCTTCGCTTTCTGTTTTTTAAGTTTATAAGCTAACCATCTTCCTGGTTTATTGGCATTTTAAAAAAAGTTTTGTTTTGCTCTCTTTATCTGTTCTGCCAGTTTTTCTAAGTCCAACAGATTTAGCTTGTGTTTTATTATTTCCATTTCTCTTTTCAAAGTCTTTTTCTGTGGGTTTTTTTGTAGTTCTATTTCTAACTTTCCAAATTTTGCTTTTAGTAATGAATATTGCTGTCTTCTCTGTTTATTTTTCTTTGCCATATACATTATAGCTATGCCTCTAAAGTACGCTTTGGCTGTATCTCATAGGTTTTGTAATGATGTGTCTTCTTCTTTATCTTCTTTAAAGAAGAATTCCATTTCTTTTTTCGCTAACTCTATAAATTCTTTGTCTTTTAGTATAGATTGGTTTAAAGTCCATCTTGGGGTTTTTTGTATTCCTTTTCATGTCACTTTTAGAGGATTATGGTCTGCACATGTACCTATTTCTATCTCAATTTCCTGTATATCCATCCTCAATTCAGAAGTCATCCAAATCATATCAACTCTTGACCAGGATTTATTTATTTGAATAGAAAGTATGTTGTCGGTTTTGTGGATTAATTTCTCTCCAAGCATCTTGTATTCCAATTTCCTCTGCCATATCAAAAAATATCTTAGGTAATCTTCTTGCTGGTTTTCCTGTTTTGTTGCTTTTATAATCCATTGTTCCATCTACTATCACATTGAAGTCCCCTATTAAACAAATATTTTGGTATTCCATTTCTATTAGTTTCCTATGTAGGCTTTGATAAAATTATTCTTGATTGTTGTTTGGAGCGTAGATTGCCACTAACAATATTTATTTTTGATGTAGATATATTTCAACCATTACAATTCTTCCTTCTTCATCTGAGTACACTAATTTAGAATCTATTGTCTCTTTAACATATACAGCAACCCCTCTTTTGTTGTTGTTGTGCTGATGTATAATAAAGCTTCCCAATTTTTGAGTATTCCAATAGTTTATAATGTTGTTTTTTATGTGTGTCTCTTGCAAACAAATTATATCTGTATTTAATTTCTGAAGTTTCCTAAAAAATTTATTTCTTTTTGATGGGGAGTTTAGTCCATTTACATTTACCGAAAAAAATCCATTTTTTTTTCTCCATTTCCATTTCCATTATTTATATTTCGGTCTAGTTGATCTTGTAATCCTTTGTTCTCTGGCAATTCCTTCCCCTTCACCCTCTTGCTCATCTTTCTCCTTCTGTTGTTCTGCTTGTGTCATTGCTCCTTGGGCCGTCTCTCCCGTGTGCTTATCCCCTTGTTGTTGGTGCAGTCCTTCATCCAGAGTTGCTCTGTTTCTTACTTTGAAGTCCTCTGCTTTCCAAATTGAATCCAGTCGATATCTTGTGTTGTTCCAGTTTATTAGAATGCCTTCCGGCATTAGCCATCTGAAATTTATGCCTTTGGCAATCAACTTTGTAGTTAAAAAATGGTAGTATCTCCGAGTATCCCTTACTCTCTTGGGTATCT
>NW_015386431.1:95727-97886 GCF_001527695.2 Protobothrops mucrosquamatus
AGTCCTTCATCCAGAGTTGCTCTGTTTCTTACTTTGAAGTCCTCTGCTTTCCAAATTGAATCCAGTCGATATCTTGTGTTGTTCCAGTTTATTAGAATGCCTTCCGGCATTAGCCATCTGAAATTTATGCCTTTGGCAATCAACTTTGTAGTTAAAAAATGGTAGTATCTCCGAGTATCCCTTACTCTCTTGGGTATCTGCTTTAGGACAATTTCTTTATTTTTGTATTGTAATAGTTTCTCTCTCATTTTTCTCAGTACTTCATCTGTTGTTGTTTTCTTTATGAATCTCACATGTACTTCTCCTGGTAGTCTATTTTTTCTTGCATTGCTTGAATTCATGAGGAATATCTGATCTATCTTGTTTTGCATTTCTGCTCTGTCTGCGTTTAAGGCCTCCGCCAATAACTCAATGATCACAATTGCTATGTTTTCTTCTATATCCTCAGGAATATTTTGGAATCTCAAATAATGTTCCGCTTTTCCCATTTCTATCATTGCCATGGCCCACTCTAGCTCTTGATTTGCTTGTTCTAATTCTTCATTTTTTTGCAATAACATTTCCAGCTTTTTATCAATGTCCTTGGTTTTGTTTTCCATTTCCTGGATTTTCTGTTCATTTTTAATAATCTTTTGATTTTGGGCTTCAAATTGTGCCTTTATATCCAGGATTTCTTCACTTACTTTCTCCAGTTTACTTTGTGTCTCTTCATGATTTTTCTGTGTTACTTCCTGACTTTTTTGCATCATCTCTTGAATAGGTTTTAATGAGGCCTGCATTTCATCTTGAGCAGTACTTGCTTGGTAGACTTTGAAAAAATATAGGCATATAGAGATATTCTAAATATTGATGGGAATTTGAAATCTAAGCAAGAACTGGAAAATCAGGGGATCAACCTGTCATGGTGGGCACATTTACAGAAGCAAAATAGATATGAAAAAGATGTGAAAATGTATGGATTCTATAAAGATCAAACTGTGTTTGATAAGATTTTGTTAATCTCAGATGAGAAATTAATTAAGAAAATGTATAATTTTTTGTTAATTTTGGAAATGGAAAGTGAACAAGTTAAAGAAACAATGATAAGATGGGCAAAAATTTGTCTATAATATAGAACTAGAAAAGTGGCAAATGCTATGGGAGAGAAATTACAAATTAACAATGTCAACTTCATATAAAGAAAACTTGTATAAAATGTTTTATAGATGGTACTTGCCACCAGCAAGATTAGCAAAAATGTTTAAAAATATGTCAGATAGATGCTGGAAATATAAATACAACGCAGGAACGTACTATCATATTTGGTGGACATGTGGCAAAGCTAAGGATTATTGGAAAAAGATACATATGTGGTTAGAAAAAATATTAGGTGAACATGTTGATTTTAAACCTGAACTTCTTTTACTAGGTATAATGCCTGAAAAGATTAATAAGCAGCATTTATATTTAACTTTACACATCACTACAGCAGCGAGAATAATCTTTGCACAATACTGGAAGAATGAAGGATTGCCATCAGAAGAAGAAATAATCAGAAAAATATTGGAATGTGCAGAGATGGACAGATTAACTATGAAACTGAAAGATAAAGAAGACACAGACTACTACCAAATTTGGGACTTATTTTATTGTTGGTTAGCGGAAAGAATGAAGGATTAGGAATCGAATATGTATTAGCATAGCTAACCCCAGACAGCTCGTTGATTGGAAAAATTAACATATGTATGCAGAAGAAAACCAATAAAATCTCTATAGAATTAAAAAAAAAGAATTGGTAGAGACCTTGGAAGGATTGCTTTACTATTAAGAAATCTTTGGTTGTGTTCTGAGTTCATGGGTTTACTTGGGTCACCAAGATGCTGCAGGTTATAAAGTGGCTTAACAAAGATCTAGAAGTGGTGGAAATCTAAAAGTGAATGTGGTTGAGCCAGTTTAGAGCACTTTGGAAAAATTCTGCTGTGGCTTTCAGAGTGGATAAAAGAGATTTTTCACTTTCATCATTGCAGCTGCTGGAAGGTCTCCCTGCACCCTGATTTTGCATCAGCATTAATACCATGGGAGGTGGTACTTTAACACTTGAGTTAAGATTCTCATCAACAACTCTCTCTCTCTCTCTCTCTCTCTCTCTCTCTCTCTCTCTCTCTCTCTCTCTCTCTCTC
>NW_015386431.1:97969-103013 GCF_001527695.2 Protobothrops mucrosquamatus
CTCTCTCTCTCTCTCTCTCTCTCTCTCTCTCTCTCTCTCTCTCTCTCTCTCTCTCTCTCCACACACACACACACACCATTTTTCTTGCACAAAATATCTTCCTTCCAACTATTATTAATATGCATGCATGAGCACATCACTCCATAGTAAAATTAATTTTGGATGAAACAATCTTTACAGGGAAAAGGAGTAATGTAGGATGTCATTTTTTTACCTGTTTCTATTGCTGGAGATCCAGTCAGAGATTAGAGTTGCAGCCTGCTGGTGGCAATGCTTGTTACCAAAGCTGCATGCCAGCATGATCACTTCACGGCGGAATTCCCTGTGTATCCCAAAGACAAACAAAACTAGCATTAACCTGATGTTAATAAATATATTCAGATTCTCAGGGGAAAATACACCACTGTTGCGAAGATCTAAACCAAAGTTTCTCAAACTTGACAACTTTAAGATGTATATACTTCAACTCTCAGAATTCCCCAGTCTGCATGATTGGTTGAAGAATTCTGGGAGTTGAAACCCACAGATCTAAAGTTGCCATGTTTGAGAAACACTATCTAAACTAATAAGGACATTCATATGAACTATGTTACAACAATTGTTCAACAATTGTTAAACAACAATAATCAATGATGGAGCAGAAGTTCTGGCCATGAAGCACCTCCATCTATCAAAGGTTCTATTATAAAATGCAGTCAGAATTAATTTACTATTAGAAACAATGACTCTTTGAAATTCTAGAAAAAAGAGGCAACATCATAATGGGGAATACACAATATGAATTTAGAAAATTCATTTAAGCCTTCCAATGAATTCATGTGCCAAATAAACAAAAGATATAAAAGTTAAATCTGATTACCACTTTGAATTAAGTTTAGGGAATTCAGTTCATTAAGGCTATTTTGCAACATTTTAAAAAAATAGAATTACTCATGCTGGTAGGAAGCTTGAACCAAAGATTTCTCCACATTATTCGTTGGCCATCCCAGCTTTAGATACATTGAAACAACTTGTCTCAAAATGTACTCCTGAAATGCAAAAAAGTATCTGCATTAAATATTTTCATAATCAATACAGATATTGTATCCTGTTCAAACCAAGCAAATGTATCAGTCTACATTATGCATAAATTCCTTTCCTGCATATTGAATTTTATTAATAAAAAGATGAAGGTCACATTTTATAACTGCTGTTATTGAATGGGTTTCTTTTCCTGACCAAGACTACCTTAAATTTCTATTCCCAGTATCACAGCTATCTTATGGGTCTTAATTTTTTTCCAATTGGTTTTTCTCAATTCCTGGTTATTGCCACATTTAAAAATTACTCTTTTCAATTAGTATTATACATGAAGTGCTGTATTCTAGATATGGATCGGTTTGTACATCAACATCTCCTTAAAAATTATAATCATTTTTAGCGTGTTGATTTTGTGCTCGTACCACATTCAGGAAAGTAAGAAATTATAGTATTTGCAGTGCTACAAATGCCTCATAGTGGCTACTTTTGTCGTAACATTGTTCATAGTCAGTTTTAGATATTTGTTTTTGCTTCATTCACTAATTATGTGATCCATGGCTTCATCTTTTTCTTTACAAGGTCTGCATATAATATTGGAATTTGGATTTTTGGTTTGATTATTATTATTACTACAACCTTCTGCAGAAAAATTAATGTTCATGGTCAGACTGTTAAATCCATTCAAGATTTCAGGGGGTACAAAGTGCTGCAGAAAGAAAATAGAAAATGGAACAAATTTCTTGCTTCCTTCGTAGAAACTGGATTCCTTTCTGAAATAACTATCTTTAGAAAGGGCTTAACATTGGATCAAGTTTTCTAATCTCAGTATGAAAATACCTGAAAAGCTCCTGGTGCTTAAACATGTTAAATATTTGCTATTGCAGGCTATCCTTGACTTGGAAGTACATGTTTCAGTAATGTCCATTATTAAATATTTACAAGTGACAGATTTGGGCCACATATTGTGATGAAACTGATGGGTTTCTCTGTCTTTAGAGGTGTAGATTTATAGGGAGAGTGGCAAAATCACTACAAAGACTCACCCAATTGATATAATATTGAATAATATGAACTGCATATCAGGATTAGACAATTTAATGAGGTCTGCCTTTCAGTGTCCTTTTAAATTGTTGGTATTTTTAAATGAATGACAATGTGACAATTTTCTACTTTTGACTCTTTACCTTCTACATCATTATAATATGTGACTTTTTCATCAATAAATCATACTGCAATTTCATTATTACGACCAGCATGTTAAAAACAAAATATAACTTTTTAAAAAACATTTTGCATTAATATAGTGTAAGAGTGGATAATCTTTACATAGCTGCATAACTGAAGATGAAAAGATATAAGCAGACCTTGGCTCTAGACATTCTGGAGGAAAGTGATTATCTGGATACTTTTGAGTCATGTTTCAGACCAGGCTATAGTAGTGAGATGGCACTGATCACACAAGCTTTGGATGCAATTCTCATCCATTTTTGATTCCATTGATCATAGTATCCTTAGGGGATTCGAGTACAGGACTAAGATTTACAGTTCTTTTTTTTTGAGACTGGTTCTAGTTAGTGTTGATGAAAGAGATCCTCCTCTAGACCTTGCATTACAGAATGCTTCAGTGCTTTTGCCCAGTTCTGTTTAACACTGATATGAAATCACTTAGCTTAAGTCTTCTATTGGCATGAAATCAACAGAACATTGATGTTATTTAATTTACATCCCTGCCCTGAATTGTCCAGATAATACTATCAAAATTCTTTCCCAAAATCTAGAGATTGCACTGGTTTGGATAGGGAGAGTGGGTAGAATAGTTTTTAGCTTAATTCTAGAAGACTGTGGCTGTGGATTTATAGGTCCCTTGGATCTGGAGATTTCCTAATTTTGACTCTAAAAATTGTGGCATTTACCCAGTTAAAGTTGGTGTGCAAAATCAAAAGGTTCTGCTCATGATCATTATACCTTAGTTACTTCCTATTTGGACTATTGCAATGTATTCTAAATAAAGTTCCCCTTAAGAACATTCAGAAGTTGCAACTGATCCAGAATGTAACAGCACATGAAGTTTTGTGTATAGCCTAGTGTATTTATATTTATATAAATTTATATTCCAATAATTAGTTGTGAATGTCAACTTCTACCACGCATAGCTAGTACAGCTAATTTCAAAGGACAATAGGAGGATACAAATTATCTAGAGGGTAGGGATTGCCTACTCCTGAACTCACTTGCAGTTCACCTTGCAGTTTAGTCTAGTGTTCTTGTAGGGAGGAGAACACGTTAGTGATTGATAAAAAGAAAGAGATGTATATTTATTTTTACTTACATTGAACATGTTGTAGTTTTCTGTGCGGTCCAGCAACTTATCTAGAGGATAAAGAGCTCGGCTAGCAGCATGCCAAGGTAGAAATTCCTTTTCCTTTGACAGGTATCTAATAATTTCAAGTGGAATATTCTGGGGCAAATAGCCAGCCCTGTATAAAGACATTGTTATAATTATTGTTTGGGGGGGAAATGCCTGATGATGCTAGAAATATAGACTTTGTCTGTCTGTCTGTCTGTCTGTCTGTCTGTCTGTCTGTCTGTCTGTCTGTCTGTCTGTCTGTCTGTCTCTCTCTCTCTCTCTCTCTCTCTCTCTCTATCTATCTATCTATCTATCTATCTATCTATCTATCTATCTATGCAAAGGAAAAATTAGGATCATTTTTCATGTTAAATAATAATGTTAATATTATTTTTAACATTTTCAATTTGGTAATGTCCATTCTCCAAGATAGCTTTGCTGCATTTAGAAAAGGAAAACAGTATCTATAAGATATTAGAATGTGCCGAGATGTATAAGCTTACGCTAGAAATGAAAGGCAAGGAAGAAACAGAATTTTATGAGGTATGGGATAAGTGGTATAATTGGTTAGAACAGAGAAATAAAAATGTATAGCAATAAATGTAAATAACTGTAAGAGATACATGACACAATACTGTTAAAAAAAGAAAAATGTTTATTGTTTTGTAAATTGGAAAAATGAAAAATAAAAAAAATTAAAAAAGAAAAGGAAAATAGTATGCATTTATTTATTATCCCCAATTTCCTAATTATGTATGAAAACTTGCTTGAAGTTCAAGGGTTAGGGTTGCTCAAGATAATAGAGTAATATATTTAAAATATATTAGGTAGCATCACTAAAAATATCAGGAAGATTTTGGGTCATCTGTATGAGAAGAAAAGGAACTTTTTAAAATTTGTACAATTGTACAATTGTACAATTAAAACAAATACTGAAGAAAATAAATTTTAAAAACTATAATATGATGATCAATGATCAATCTAACCTGGTCACTTAGAAAATAATGTTTATATTATTAAAAATTATTATTTTAATGATAGATTTAAAAGATTAAATTGATTATCCTTAATAATGGATTTAAAAGAGTCAATTACAGTTGCATATCCAATTTTAAAGAGACATTTATATGTTTTGCACCTGCATTCTCAGCTTACATACTTACATACTTTGCTTACATACACTCAGAAACTGAGCTCACAAATATTTTCAAGAACATTGATTTTGCCCTCCTCAGACAAAATACCAAGTAGTAGTGCAATTGCCCAGGGACAGTCTGAATTTAATCCATTCTGAATTATTTTCTCATAAATCTAACAGCAGAAACAAAACACTGGGGGAGAAAGTGGAGTGCAGCCTTTGTCTATGCCATCAAGCATGCATTCCATACATCTGGCTGAATGCTGATATACATTTTCAGTGATACGGGCCTATGGATTTTCATGTGATTCAGAAGTTTCCACATTTGAGTTACTATGCATATTTATTTATTTATTTATTTATTTATTCGATTTATATCCCGCCCTTCTCCTTACCGGACTCAGGGCGGCTGACAGCCTTATAAAACCAATGCTACAATAAATACCTAATTTAAAACCGAATTAAAAAGAAATATTTGCTATGGCCTATATAATTAAAATTTCTCTTAAAAACCCCACTAAAATTCCCTAGGCCAATCC
>NW_015386431.1:103607-156295 GCF_001527695.2 Protobothrops mucrosquamatus
TTCCTTCCTTCCTTCCTTCCTTCCTTCCTTCCCTTGCCTTATCTCAATCTAGTTGTTTTCTTCCTTTTTTCTTCTTTCCTTCCCAATGCAAACACATTTCCTCCAACTTCTTTTGTGTTGCTCTTGCTGGAAAAAAAGAGAGGAGTATATATTCTCTGAGTGTGCATTCTTAGGTTGTCATGTGTGATAATGATTTGTTCATGACAGAGTAAATAACTGGATTATATTGAGGGCAGAGATCCAATCTGAGGATAAGATACTACTAAATACATGGACAATATGTACTTTTCTAAAACTTGAAAGTAGAGAAGGATATATGACAATGTTGTTGAGCTAGCCTTCCTACAGGCAAAGCTTGAGGCAAAATACATAGGTCATTTAAGGCCCAAGTAGATTGTATTGCCTAATATTTTATTTAAGAATTTGGATTCCTAGGGATTAAAAGTGGAGCAATATTGTTGTAAGTGTTATTGACTATTTGTTCTTTAAAATCCTGATTTTTCAATTTGTAAAATATTTTTACAACTTTTTACTATTCCTTCCTGTGAACCCTCACAAAAGCATCCAATCTTCATAGATCAGTCTTTCCAATTTTCACGAATCAGATTCAATCTTGCAAGTGCTTTAATAAAAAAAAAGTGAAGAGGAGTGGTGGGAGCAAACAATTAAGAATAAAGATGGATTGTATAAACAAATGTTTAATACAATAAATAAATTTAAAATATGTTGCTGCTATCAGTGACCATCCATATGTTTTTATCCAGAAAATGAAATCACTAGCATGCAAGGAAAGCAGATTCTTACCCTACTACCTCCTCCTCATCAACCTTGAAGATAAATTGTTCTGAAGCAATTAAACTCTTTTTTAATAGTATCCTTCTATTTCTCTCTCTCTTTATTTCTCTATCACATTTCTACCCTACTAGAATTTAAAAGAAAGGCCCTGGCAGTTTTACAGTATAAATAATATACTTAAAGCATTTGCAGTACAATCTAAAAACTTGAAAAACCCATAGCCATAAAGAAGAGACAAAAGCAATAAGCAATGTAAGCAAAACCTCAAAAATATCATAGGTATAAAAACAAACATAATGCATTTTTATATGATATACCAGGTCTATTCCAAATATTTCTAAAGTTTAATTTAACAGAAAATTTATCTACAAAGCTGCACTTGACCATATCCTCCTCCTGGAAAAGAATTTTAACTATGATAGCATGATTTTTTCAAGTTCTGGAGTGATATTTTGATAAACTGAAACTTTGCCTCCTGTTTTTCAGCATGGAAAAAACATAAGCACATGAAGCCCATATAACCTTTTGTTTTTTGTTTTTAATCAGAATAGGATTAAATTGCCAGGAACAATAGACAAGTGTGAAGAGGTAAGTTACTTTATATGGCTTACAAGTAAAAAGAAGACTATAAAAATCTGTGTGAAATATATAAAAAGAGAGAGCATCCTCAAACCACCAACTGCCCCCTGGGCTGTGTACCACTACTGAATCCCCATGCTAGTTGGCAAGGCCAAATCTTAATGCTCTTCTAAAAGATGAGTGGGGGGCAACCCCACCTCCAGGTACAAAATGTTCCACAGGTGGCGGCAAGGGCAGAAAGGTGAAAGAAATCCCAACTCAATATATTGATCTGCCTAAGCCCTTCAGAGAATTCATTTCCCCCAACTCTAGTCTCCCAGCTCCCTTAACTAAGGATCCCCCCATCTGTTCTTGCACATAAAATATCATATTAGCAGCCCAGAGATAGTGGCAAGCCCACCTCCCCTGATCTAGTTATTATTCTTAGTGCTATCAGAGCCTCTAAACCACTTATCTCATTCCCATCTCACTAGTCCACCTTAACTGGCTTCTCCCACTAATTGGTGGTGCCCAACCCACTTATTCCCTCTTC
Organism: Protobothrops mucrosquamatus; assembly: GCF_001527695.2. NCBI lineage: Eukaryota > Metazoa > Chordata > Lepidosauria > Squamata > Viperidae > Protobothrops > Protobothrops mucrosquamatus. The sequence goes on from NW_015386431.1 coordinate 105,514, forward strand.
CTAACTCTCACTCAGGAATACACATCACCTCCTCACAAAACCCAAGACCCACTCTCAAGGCCTATCCTCCACTGGATCTCAACCAGTGACAGATTAAGTTTCCCCAAATTAACAGAAATTGGAGCAGGCTCCTTTTTAGTTATCTTCTTTATGATCAGAATTTAAAAAGCAGCCATGCTCTTTTTATTTCCTCATTAGAATGGAAATAAAACTTAGGATATTGGATTGTTATAAATATATAAACCACTAAAACTGTCATAGATATCAGTCTTTGGATTTTCACATTATACACTCTTCTGACCATAAGCACCTAAGTACTATTGTTGTGCTCCTAAGTCTTTGCCACTACAAGCTGAGTAAGATGCCTAACCTCAAGCTTGCGGTAAATACACTAAACATCATGTCCACATTCCTTAATAAACTAAACATTATTCACATATTCCTATCAGTAGTGACAAACTGGGATACTGCTTTCAAGATCAAAAGCCAAGAAGGCAGATAACAAATAATACATTATTTATAATTATCAAAACACTTAAAGAAATTTGGAACAAATGTTAGATATTGAATTACTAAGAAGAAAGACTAATTAAAAGCACTAATACAATTAAAAATAGATGTGATGGGAAAGTTGGAAAAGCCAACTGAAGGAGAAACAAGGAAAAAAAAGACATGTGATTATTAAAAATAAATAAATCAGTTTACTGTTCATAAAAGAAAATGCTACCCTGTACTTAAACACAGAAAAAAGATCTTGGATGACAATGAAATATGACTGCAGTGACTTCAAGTAAGTATATCCACCACAAACGTGCCACCTATCCAAAATGCTATGATGAAAACAGCTAAGGTAAGGATCATTCTGATTTAAGGATAGCTCCTATCAATCATCTCATATCCAAGTAAGATGAGTGAAACTGAAAAATGCTATTTAAAATCCTTCCTTGGCAGGCAGAGCAATACCCTACTTTTCCAATGAGCTAAGTTTCCAAAATACATTTTGAACTGAAGCCTGCACAAGTATTCATTTATTTAAATTTACTGTATTGGCTGTCCTACTCCAGTGGACTCCTATTCTGCTTTAAAAATCTCAACCAATAAGCAACAGATTCCATTTTTTTTCTAAAATAACTGATTAGCCAATGAGGTGACATCCATCTTTCATCAGTGAAAGAAAAAAAAACTGAAAGCAATGGAAAATAAGAAAAATTGTGAGAAAACCATACACATATATGTATGAAAGTACCTACATCCATACATTGTGGTATAATTTATGCTAACAGTGACTCTTTCGGATAGAGATCTTTCCATTATTTGCTATTTGATTCTCTATCTGGAGATCCTAGGAAAGTAATCTAGGACCTATATTATATACTAGTGGCTCTCAATCTGTGGTCTGTGGACCCCTGGGGGAACCGCAATGTCATGAAGGGGGTCTGTGAGGACTTAAAGAAATGTTATGATTTAAATCTTGAGTTAAGTCCATGGCCAATTTCCACAAAAGGTATTTAAAGGAGGTCCGTGGTAAAGAAAAGGTTGAGAACCACTGTTATGTACAAACCATCCTTCCTGAGGAATGTTTTATTCACCTGCTTGTAGGGGAATGCATGAAGTATCTCATCTAAAAACTCCCCCTTATATTCAGCAAAATGCAAACTGCCAAAAAGGGTACTGAAATATTGATGCAATTTAATTTTCATGTATTAATATGCAAGTTAATATTATATCCTTATGAAAAGTTACATTACCAGTATTAAACTAAAAATGTATTAAATTGACAAATCTGCCATATAAAAATCAACTGTTACCAAGTACACCATTTCCAATAATTGCAGAATAATTGAGTTCTATGTCTGCTGATTGCATTAGAAAGTCACTGAGAAACAATTTGTTCACATTTAATAGAAATAGCTATGAAATAACTGCTTCCTAAATTAAGGCTATGTAAAATTTTAAAATATCCCGTAGGGTATATTTTTTATTAATATAACATACATTTAGGAGAATATTAAGTTGCAAATTGAAAAGATAATGCATACTTTGTGGTGTAGAAAAAATATATGAATTTTAAAATAAATATTCTACACTTCAAAACAAAAATAAAATAAAACTTTACATATCTTATCCTCTGGCCAATGTATGTTCAATTTTCCCTGTAAAGACAGCATAACATTTAATGCTCAAGTTGCATTGTAATGACAGTGAACATTTTTTTTAAATAGAAATTTGTACTAAAAAATTGTATTAATTTCTGGTTTGATTACCTTTACCAGCATTCAAAGATTTGGAAGCCAAAGGAGTAAAAAGGTCACTATGTTTAGTTTTTAATATATTAAAGCACAAATGCATGCTTTGTTCTCTTTTATTATTTTTAAATATTTTGTGCAATACATTTCTGGATAGCATACCAAGCAATGTACAAATTAAATGAAATAAAATAATAACACATTAACATTTACTAAAGCATGTATATCAGGGGTCATGAGAAACAGAATATAATCATGAGATGTCAAAAGCCATCATGAATCACATCCTTCAAGAATGTATCTAAATTAGAGTTTGATTGGCCATGGAAACCAAGTTCCAGTATAGAAACCATCTTTTTTCTGATTAATAATCAATGAATATCCACAGAATACAGTAATTATTTTCTTCAATGAAATTTGGCAAAATAAACTAGGTGCTTCATTAAAAAAATATAATTGATATTTGTATAACTCTTAAGCATGGAGTGCAAAAAGTAATTTTTCCCTTTCTGCTAAAGGTATGAGTCATCCCATAAAACTGATTGGCAGGAAATTCCATACAGATAAAAACACATTTTTATATAAAGCGTTAGATTCAGGGAGGAATCAACAACTATTGGACATGAAAACTAACATTCATGAGAAGCACTGAAATGCATTATTACTTTCAAGTCAGATGGACAGTTTGGTGTAGTGATTAAGGAATAAAGGCTAGAAGCCAAGATACTGTGAGTTCTAGTCCTGCCTTAGCCATGAACCTGGCTGGGTGACTTTGGACCCAGTCTGTCTTTCTAAGCCCAATCTATCTACAGGGTTGTTGTTGTGGGGAAAATAAAAAGAGGATGGGGTGTTATGTACATTACCACCTTGAATTACTTATAAAATAATAAAGGTGGGATAAAAATCTAAGTACGTAAGTCCTGCTTGCAGGCTTGCTTGAAAGAACTGGTGGTTGCCATGGGAAAGAAAATATTTAATCAAACTAGACTCTTCTATTGCTAAGGTGAGTGCCCTTTATTGCCACGAATATGATAGTAGAGCTCAAAGAAAGATGAGCAATAATAATGCCACTTACAATACATGTGCCCTCCCTTTCTATAGTGGCCAGTAACCTTACTGCTTCTCCTAACTTTTGTCGACTACTTTTTGTTGCTCATGCTATTTCCATCTCTTTTTTTCTTATGTCATTTCCTCTTCAGGTAGGAAGTTTCAGGTTCACATTTACAGGTTACTGCAAACTTTGATCACTAACATTATGACATCTATTTTCATAAATTACAGTATTACTAATGGTTACATTGCAATTATTGTCATGCAAAACCTGCCACTTCTAAAATTAGTTTAGGTTCTTATTTACTGGTTAATACAAACTTTGATCACTAACATTATGATAGCTATTTTCATAAATTGTTAGCAGTTGTTACTTTGCATTTACTGTTATGCAAAACCTGCCACATCTAAAATTGGTTTCAATATCTGCATGTACATTCAAACCATTCCAGACTGGGTGAAAATATATGCATATCTTTTACTGTAAAATAAGACATTTTATCTGCAACAGAGCATTACAAATTCTGAAGCTCAAAGGAGTTTTATTATTAAAAATGACATGTTGCTCAAGGATGACTTTGAAAGGTAAATAATTCATTAGTGAATTGGGAACAGATTATTAATCTCAAAATACTAAACTGATCTTAAAGAAAATTAATCAAGCATCTGCATTCAGAAATACTCTCAGGTTTTTCCTAGTCAGAAATAGAGAAAGCAGTGTTGAGAATCTTTTTTGTACTCTATCATGAAAAGACAGAAACCTGAAGAAATGGGATGAAAATTGGAAGAGTTTTAAAGTATCTTCAACTTCAAACTGCACAAGCACACTATAAAGGGAAATATATGAGGGCTGTAAGCTAGATTATCTACCAAAGAACATACCTGGCTAAATTGAATGCATCATCGATCAAACCTGCACGATTACTGACAGAGATTATCTATAAGGGTAGAGGAGAAAAATTAAAGACCTTAGGATGATAAAAAAAAACTGGAAGTGTTTCATGTATTCAGGCAAGAAAGTGAAATGAGCTTACTTTATGGTTTCTCATTAGTTGGTCAATTATCAATCTCCAGTTTCTAATGTCATAGTTAACCCTAAAGTAGCCAGCTTGATTGATGTTTCCAAGCAGCCAAGTACCTCCATTAAGATATGCAATTCTGTGATGTTCTGTAAACAAAGTAGAGTGGTAAGAGAAATCAAGTTATTGTTCAGAATGTTTTATATTTTAAAATAACTGATCACAAAAAACCCTACAAGATATTCCATAGGAAACAAAATAGCCCATTCTTTATAGGAGTAGTTGGTGTCACTATACTTTCTTTTCTAATAAAGAATATGTCAAATATACAGCTATAAATTTATATAGCTATAAATTTCCTCAATTTACAGAGGAAATAAATAGGGCAAGGTATATTGCTATAAAATGCAATTATCATGTGTATCCTTGATTAAAAAAACACTGAATTTTGCTGTTATCTGCTTCATTTTTCTCTTAAGAGTGATACCAATATAGTTCTTCTGCAGATTAATTTCTAAACAAGTATACCTGGATTTAGGACCTAATTCTAACATTCAGCCAAGATGTGATAAAGACTTTATATGATAATTTGAATGAGTGAATATTATTTTACTAATGCATTCCCTAGTGATGACATGCAGTATTATCACATCATGGTGCTAGCCAGTTCTCAGAATTTTCCACAGAGGAGGTAAAAATGAAGTATTTTTATTGCACTGAGTATGTGCAAATAATATTTATCAACCAAAAGTAGAACAGCCAAAGCTCATCTCATGATGATTTTATTACATTAAAAGGAATAAAGGCAGAGCCATCAATGCTTGTTTAACAGTACAGTAGGAATCACAGCTTAGGCTGAAATATAACAATAAATCTAGATTATAAACAAGATGAAGTTATATTTATGATTTTTTTATTAAGATTATATTTGTATAAATCACAATTATTCCATATGTAAATCTCATGAAATAAACACTTCTCTGAGCATTCACTGCATGCTTTCCAGAAGTTTTAAATGTAAGAAGGAATTTCACAGGAAGATTTTGAACACATCTCTTGATTCAGCTGACTTATAGCAATATAGAACAACTTTCTTCCATTTATTATTTTTAGTGAATAACAAAGAGTGGTGAATTATTTCTCACTTTTAACATTATGGTCTAAAACAGGGGTCCCCAATCCCCGGTCCATGGACCGGTACCAGGCCGTGGCATGCCAGCAACCAGGCTGCACAAAGAAGCAAAGCCCCATCTGCAGGATGCAGGTAGCACACAAAACCATGCCCTCTCCGGTCTGAGAAAAAACCTCTGTCCACGTAACCAGTCCCTGGTGCCCAAAAGGTTGGGGACCTCTGGTCTAAAAGAATCTAGCAGAGTCTCAACTCAATTTTTTGCCTGAGCAACAGTAACTTAAATCCATAATTGTACTAGCTACTTTATGGTGGATGTAAGTGGGAGGGTCAAACATAACAAACAGCATGCAGAGACTTTCTTGTGAAAATATTCATTTTTTAAAAAATTATGATATTTTAAATCTAGAAAAACATATAGTTTCTCTGACAGTAAGACTATTATAGTTACATGGCTCTGTTAGTGGCCTGTAGATAAGGCAGATAAACAGTTCCCCACCCCAGGATATGTTATAAAGAGGTTGGTAATAAAAGTCCTAAATTGTTTTATGAATATTATTGCTCTGCTGTTCAGCAATTAACTATTTCTCTGCTTACTGAATAGTGCTTCTTCTGAAGTCAATGTGCGTGCTTAAGCTATTATTATGTTTGTAGTTACAACTAAACTCCCAATACAATAGGTCCTTATGGTAGGAAAAGAAATAACTGGCAATCTCCCATAGCTAGCAAAATGTTGATCGCCATCTTAGGTCTTTTCCCATTTTGCTGATTCTTATTTACCCAGGATTCTCATAAACTTGAGTGATTTTCAAATCACCCAGGACCTGCATATCTTCAGCAGTCTCAAACTGCCTATATCCCACTCTCCCACTCATTAACCATCTTCTCTCACTCCATTTCTCAGCCCAACAAAACTTCCTGCCAGCTCCTTAATCCATTGCAACTTATTCCAACCTGTTTCCATGACTCTCTCCCTCCCCCCCTCTCTCTCTCTTTCATTGTCAAATGTCATGCGACTGATTTACAATTTTACTTCTGCCTTGTTGAAAGGATGCTGTGATAGTCATAAATACACTTTGGTTGCAAAGCACATGAATGATCATGTGACTGCAGGACTCTTTTTTATAATATTTTATTAATTTTCTACTTTTACAGATCATAAGTACAGATCATAAGTAAAACAGCGTGTTGTCTGAGTAATAATACATATTAAATTCCTAATCTCTACCCCTTTTTCCCGGCCAATGATAAACTACATCTCATATTTAAAATTATTCTATGTCTTCTTTTTCTTTATCCTTCAATATCGATCTGTCCATTTCTACACAGGCCGGGGTTTTCTTGATCATCTCTTCTTCAGGTAGTGTTTCTTCATTTTTCCAGCACTAAGCAAATACAATTCTTACTACTATCAATACATGCAACATTAAGTATATACTTCCTCATCATATTTTTCTCATATTATACCTAATAAAAATATTTCCAGTTTATAACATCTTTTCTAGCCAAACTCATGTATTTGCAATTGAGGCCACCTTATTAAATCAATACCCTGTTCTTCCAACTCTTATTTCAATTTTGATTTCCCTTCAGTATTCAAAATATCTTTATAGGTTACAATTTTCTCAACATTAAGTTTTAGGTGGGCAAAAGCTTCTCTTGTTAAAAGCCATCCTGATATTTTTATATTTCCCATACCATACAAAAGTGTACCATCCTAATTGTAAATCATATCCTTCTAAGTAAAATGATATTGTTGTGTCTAAGGGTTATCTATTTCTTCTAGCTGTGTTCACACACCTGTTTGGTAGTATAGGGCTCCCTCTATTTTCTTTAATCTAACTCTAGCTTTCTTCCTTTGCCAGATAAATTTCCAAATCAGTGTATTTAAATCATCAAAAAAAAATTCTGTTTTTATGGGTACTATTTGAAATAGGAAAAAACATTTAGGTAAGATATTTTTGAGGGGGAGTTCAACCCATTTATATTCATTGAAAAACTCCAATTTTCCTTCTCCTTCAGCTTTTCTTTTCATTTCTTGTTTCCCAATTTCTAACATTTCTCCTAAAAGCTCTATAATCCACTCTATAAAGTCTTCTTCCTTATCTTCAGGTATGTTCTGAAATCTTCTAGTATTGTTGCTGAGTCTTCCAGGTTTTTCTTTGTCTTCACCAGTCTGTGATTTTCTTCCTTTATATCCTCCGTCTTTGGATCAATTTCCTCTGATTCTATTTTCTGAATATCTTGTTCATTCTCTATAGTCATTTTATGAAGGTTTTCTAGTTGTGAGTTTAAGTTAAAAACTTGCTCATTTATCTTTGCCTTTAGTCTCAGCATAGTTTCTTCTTGAATCTTCTTTGTGTGAAACAATTGCCTCTTGAATTAATTGCAATATAGATTGCATTTCCTTCTGGAAATCGTTAGCTTTTTCTCTCTCATATACCAAGCTGGGGGCTTCAGAGGCAGATGCTGGGGATGGTTTTTTTTTTTTTTTACCAATTTTAGCTAGGTTTGGAGCACTCATTTTTGTTCCCAGTCTCCAAGTACTCTGTAAAATCTATTATATTCCCCAAGTGCTAGCCTTATCTAACACGACCAATCTTATATTCAATATACTAATTAAATTTGAGTTTAAATTTAAAATCATCTCATATAGTTCTTATAGTCTTTGCACGTAGCCTTTATAGTCCAATAAGTTCCAAAATATAGGTCCACCACCAAAAGCAATGTTTTGTAACAATTCTTCTGTCCAGGAATCCAAAAATTATCAATCAATTGATGTTTGTAATCTAAAATGTCTAATCACCCTACGATCAATCCATAAGTCTCCCCCAGGCAAAAGTAATCAAAAGGCAAATTTTTCTTTCTCTATATATAATTCTTAAAGTCAAAAGTTAAAGTTCAGTCGATATTTGTAATCCAAGAGGATCAGCAAGTTTCAAAACAGTTGTAGCTCCCACCATGCAGAGAATAGCCCAAAATGTTTTTCTCCATTGCCAGCTGCTCTCTGTTGACCTAAGAGCTTCACCGAACATCAAAGAAGCTAAGTAATTATCTATGTCTGGGCTTCGCACCAAGTTCACTCCAGACACAACAAAATTAGTGCTGTACCCTGTTCAACCACTAGATGTCCTTAGATATCCATTTTACAACACTTAAAGCAAAACATTATTTCTTAAACTTTAAGGTTTCTTAAACTTCACCCCAATATTCTTTCAAAAAGAAAAATCTTAACAGTTCTCCCAGTTCTCGAGTTTGTCAAATGTATGTTTTAAACTTCCACTTTAGTATTATGTACTTCTCTGTTTTGGTCCCCCCAAAAGAATTGGGCTGCCACTTTCATTTCTCTGGAAGGATGGGGCAGAAATCCCCTACTTTCTCGCATTTGGGGACTTTCTTGCTTTTGGGGAATTTGTCTTTTCCAGGAAATCAAGTATCAAAGTAGTAGAGAAAGGATCAGTATTCTCACCTATTCCAAGCACACTGTTTACAATCTGCTAATTAGTGCTGTCTTTCTTCGGTTGTCAGTAGCTTCAGACTAGCCACAGAAATGCAGCTAATCTTTCCTCTGCCAGTTTGGAGGGCTTTCCTCGGATCAAATGGATCGACTGCCATATTTTTGTGATCAACGAGGATCCTCCCCTTCTTCATCACCTCTCCAGGGTGACTTTAGACCCCTTTAGGGTCCCCTGGCAGGGCAAAATCAGCTGTGAGGAGCAGAACCCAGCATTTCCTCTGCTGCATCGCTACGATGAAAACTGGAAGTCTCAGCCCTGATGTAATTTTTACGTGACTGCAGGATTCATGACAATCATAAAAGCAAGGATTGGTCACAAAGCTTTTTTTTAAATACCATCATAATTTTGAATGGTTGCTAAACAAGGAATCAGTAAGCTAAGCCTACCTTATAATATTTGTTTTGCTACTATAGTAAGATTTTTAATCAAAATGCTGTAATTTATAATACTTAAAAAGCAAGAAACAATTCTAGTCATTTTGACACCTAGAGTTCAGTATAGCAGAGATTAAATCATTTGTTAAATCCTTTTAAACATACCATTATTTCAAACTCTTTAAGTAAGCTTGAAGGGTTATAAAGTATGCTTTAATAGGAGTAGGACTTCTTTGTGTTCTATTTATTTCATCTCCACTAGATAGACCAGACCAGGACTCCACAGGAAGGCTAAAAGTACTTTAATTTAAACCAGCTATAATAACAGAATCTTGAAAGTCTGATTCTGATGTAGCTCTTCTTCCTTATATTCCAATGATTGAAGATGGTATCTGTTTGAGACATTTCCAAATGTTACCTCATTTCTTTGGACTTAAAAAAATGTTTCAGCTCTGTTTGCCTAGGTAATGATTTTGCATATTTTCATCAAGTCATACTGAATATTCTATTAACATTATGTGCACTTTGAATATCATTCAGAAGAATTCTTTGGACATTCTAGTTTTTTTTATTTTTTCCCCAAAAAAGATTTCATTTTGTTTTTCATTTGAATTGTACAGCTTATATGTTATATTAAAGGTGGAAAAATTCTGAATTGATTTATCTTGGTCTGATTTTTTTACATCTCAAAAACCTGGCATTTTAACAGGGGAATATGTAGATTTTTCCATATCCACTGTACGTCTATTTGCAATGTTCTGCAGTCATGTGACTGGAATTTATGATAATGATTATTATTTTTTTGCTGGAAACTGGCATTCACTTCTGGTTTCCAGTAAAAATGGCCAATGGGTACAATGGGTTTGCTTAGTGACCAAGCATTTGCTTCACAACTGTGGCATTCAAATAATGACCACTGCAAAAATGGTTGTAAAACCAGTTGTGATCATGTGGTGACCCACTTAATGACCACCATGACGTACAACTATAATTGTGGGCTGTAAGTTGAAGACTACCTGTTTTTCTTTACAGTTAAGGGCATGTTTATTTTGACCTATGCCTTCAAAGGAGAACAGGGTTTTTTTCATGTTATATATGAGTTCAAATGAGTGGGTAGCTATTGTACAAAATGTCTGATAAAATGTTTTTTGTGAGGGTCTATATTATTACTAGCATTTGACATCTATTCTTTTGGATGTCTACAATTTCTTTAATCACACAATTGCTAACATATTTCAGTGATGTAGCTTCATCATATCAGTCACTATAAAATACCTTTGACAAGGCTTAGGTATTTTTTTAAATACTATGAAGTAACTGCTGTTAATGTCTCTTTTCCCTATAGTATTTATTCTGTATAGAAAACCCTTGAATGCATTATTTAGCTTTTTTAAAAAAAATCTATATATTACACCATTGCAAATATTACATTTTATTTAGCTAATGCAGATACATTTTGAACTTACGTTATAAACAGAGGCAGTTGTTCAGGGTGGCTGGGTGGACAATTGTCCCTCCTTCCTACTGCTGGCCAAATAACATGCAGATACCCTGCAGAGCTCTTAATGAGCTCTATTTTATTTCCTAGCCTCTGGTGCTACAGTTTGTGATATTATTAAAAATCTTTTCCCCTCTTAGCTTGCTATTGTAATGCTGAATAAGGTAAGGGAGTTGTTTTCTAACTGACCCAGAATTACTTAAATAGATAAGGATGGCAGATAAAGTTTCCATTTTCTTATTATATATGCAATGTAAGAATATATTTTGGACCCCTGCCACTATTATAGATCACATACTGCCTGTGCAGAGGCAAGGGAGGAGTACTGGCAACTGGGACAAGATGCTTCTGACTAATTGACAAGTCTTTCACTCCAGCAGGCCATGCTCACATCCAACAAATCACTAATGAGAGAAGCACATTTTCAGAGTGCAGCATTTGATCCACTTTATTTTATAAGAGAAAGTATTTGTATTGCTCAGAAATAGGACTTGCTATCAGCAAAGCTTGGAATCTTACTAGTATCTTTTGAAACCCAAAATGATAGTCTGTTTCCCTCTGCCTCGCTTCCTTCCCCTCTTCCCATTATCTCAGCTAGTCCTGCAATTTTATTTGTTTAAAACTAATAGGAGGCAAACTACACAATCACATAAACAAAACATTTAGAATTATTAGCAAAAAAGAAGATTTGGGGAAAAGGGGGAATCTTTTCAAGCAGCTATCAATATTCTTTCTCATTTTCTCTAAAAGAAAGGTTAGGCCTGAAAAAAGTTTTGATCTCTTCTTGATCCTTTCTTAGTGTGTTGTTTTTATATCCTGCAATCATCTTCTCCATTGTTATCATTGGGGTTGTTTTAAAATTATTGATTGTAGTGTTCTTTTTGAAATAAGATGACTGATAGCTATCAGCATTTTCTAAAATTAACCCGTTAATCTCTCTTCTTTTATTCTCAAGTCTTCTTTCTTAGTAGTTACGTAATCCTAGTACAGTCCATATAGAGAGACAGCCCAATCTCACCTACTGTATTACATGTGTAATTCAGTTTCTTCTATGCAAACTCATCTGAGACTCAATCCATTTGTCCTTTTGTGCTTCTTATATGCAGGGATTACTCGCACAAGCACCACTAGCCTAGGTAACAATTCTTATTGATCCACTCATCCATCCACTTAGCAAGGATGTTTTCTATTTATCTACTACTGAAGGATTTTTCCTCCTTGCAAAATTTGGGATCAAATGTTTAATAAAAAAACTCTCCCTTATATTTTTATCTTAGAAATATTATGCTAATAATGAAAGAATAGAATAGAATATTTAAATAACATACTTATGTTTTATCTTTTCTTCTTTTTATCTCTGCAAGCATGAACTTGCAACTTCTGGAGCAAATGATGCTCTCCTGCACACAAGTTTATGATTATGGTGAGTGGACCATATGTCAATGGGATTTGTTGTCTGCAACAATATGGTTGTTAGAAAGATTCTGACTAACAAATTATATTCAATTCAAAATAGACAGAAAAGATTGGATGAATCCGTAATTGCATCCATTTAGCAAATAGGAACAATAAATTATGAAAACTGAGTTTGATACAAAAGTTATCAAAGTCATTCACCACAAAATATTCCCTCCTTCTTCCTACAAACTCTTCCATGTTCACAACCATCTCTACTTATTTTGGGCAGATTCTTTCCTTTTATTGCAACTCTTTAGGACCACATTTATGATTTTCAAAATGCTCCAAAAGACAAATACGTTGGGGGTCCCCATAGCTTTCTGCTGTTAAAACCTGTGAATCTCATTTGGACATTTAACATCAAGCAGTGTAACCTTATATACATAAGAGATATGGAGTTATGAATGCCACCAACATTTTATCATCGCTATTGTCACTGTCATTATCATAATGGACAGAAGAATTTTTAAAAGAAAAAAGGGGAAAATAGGAAAAAATCAATAATTTTCTCTGCTTCATATCTTTACTCTGAAGTAGCTTTTAATAATCAGCCTAGTAAATTTTAATTTGCAACAGAAATGTCAATATTATTTCTCACTTTAAATCTGCTTCACTCTAATGCATCAAAATTTTCCTTTTCAAAAGCAGTCAAAAAGTAGAACACCTTATAGATAGGCCAAAACATTGGCACAAATTCTATATGGGGCACAAACAGGAATCCTTACAAAGAAAAACTCGCTAGAAACCATACAAACCAAATTCCTGTGAGCCATCTTAGCTGCACCCAAAGGAACCCCAAATGCCCAATTAAGAATTGAGACAGGCATGCCTCAAATCCAGGTAAGAGCCTGGAAGATGATGATCATTCACTGGCTTACAGTGCATTTCTTTCCAGAGGGACTGTCCCCATTAGTGCTGACTGACAACTTCCCCTCCCCCTGGAAGCAGGCAATAGATCACAAACTGGGCTCTTATGGGCTCTCATCGGTATTCTTAATGTCCCTAGGCTTTGACCAAGCAAAGCAAAGTAGTATCCAATAGAATGAAGGACATGGAGTTCCAAGAAGAACTAAATAGGTTGCCTCGCCACAGTAGGGGTAGAATCAAATAGGGTGTGTGAGAATCGGCAAGATATCTGAATGATCTGACCTTCCCAAAACAAAGAATAGCTTTCCTCAGAGCCAGATTTAACATTCTTCCTTCAGCACTCCTCCAGGGCAGGTATAAGAGAACACCAATAGCAGAACGGGTATGTATATGTGGTAAAGGAGAAGTTGAAGATATCTCACATGTTCTATTGTACTGTGAGTTATACCAAGTTTATAGGTCAGCATATATTCTCCCCTTATTAGAGAGATTGCCAGGGAGGGCAGACAATTTTTATGTAGGCTTTCTCCTCCAGGACTCAAACCCTTCTATCACGCATGCAGTGGCAAAATACTGTGTTGCTGCAATGTCCACAAGAAAAAAATTGGTTACAGATTTATAGCCATCAACTTGTGCCAATTTTTTGGAGATATCTCTAATAATTTTTGGAACATTATATTTACTCACACACTTAGTGGCTTTTCACTCACGTAAACTAGGGAGTGACCCTAACATTCTGAGAACATGTATTTTCTTAACAGGGATGTTATTATTTACTATTAATGTCAGTACTATTTTTTTAATATATTGTAAACTGTGACATCTATTGCTGGTTTATGACTGTAATAAAGTTGTTGTTGTTGTTATTATTATTATTATACCTTATAGATAGTAAAATTCTTGATCTATAATTATCTAGAAGGCAATTCATAATATTATATTTAAATGAATGTAAAAATATGAACATTTAAAGGGACTTAAGAGGTTATCTGGTTTAAGTTCCACCAAACTATTCCTAACAAAACTTTAGTAACAGGCTAATAGTGATTACCCTTAGGAAACTCCTCCTGATAGTCAGCCTGAATTTTACAGTTTTTAACGAGACCTTGCCCTGCTCTCAATTTCAACAAAAAATACTGTAGGTATTTTTGTATGTTACAATGCAAGGTATTGGTAGATTGCTATTAGGGCAGTGCAATGCTTCAGATTTGCTCTGAAAAAAATTTCTATGGAACACATGGGAACATGAAAGCAGCATCTGTTTGGGATTCAATAAAGCAACCATATCCCACTGCAGTCATGAGATCCTGGAAATGTATCCAGTTGCTTTAATGATAGGTATTACATACATGCTTTAGGTTTTTTTTCTGAAATAAGTTTTCCAAACTGAATCTAAAGTACTGCAAAGCCTTGTTATAATTTTCCTCTTTTCTTTCTTTTCTTTCCTTTTTTTGCAAGCTAAAAATTAGTAACTTACCAGCTTCAGTGATTCACTGAACAATTATGGCAAGAAAGGTCATAAAATGGGACAAAGCTCACTTAACAAATGTCTCACTTAACAACAGGCATTTGGGATTGATTGTGGTCATAGGTTGACGACTACCTGTACCAATAAAACTCTCACTGTCATGACCTTTAACTGGGTAAAAACAGTGCACCACCAGGCAGCAATTTTTGAACCAAGGTACCTCAAATAGGCCACCTTACAGAATACATCCAAAATCTAGGATCCATGATGCCTGAGGCAATGAAATTTGGGGAAGTTGTGGCTGCTTTAGGTTGCTGCTGCAATCATGTGATGCTCTTTTTGAAAGTTCCATGACAGTTTCTCTGCCATTCTTGCAATCCCTCATTGCCCCCCCCCCCACCCAGCAGCAAGGAATTGACATCGTGTGGCACTTACAGAAGGAATAACTCTAAGGTGTAAGAAGAAAGGCTTAGGTATTCTTATTGCTTTATATGACCAGTCTCTGGCAAACAGACATGCACATGTATCTATATTCCATCTTTGCTCCAAGGCACATACATAAGTGCTCCATCCTCCTATATTCCTTCACAACAAACCTGTGAGGCAGGTTTGGCTGAAAGTGAGCTGCCGTGGCTGCAGAGGGAGTAGAAACTGGATCTGTCTGGTGTCAGTCATTATAGCTACTTTATCTTAGTTCTTCCTCATCCTGTTTCATTTTTTCAACTGCTTCCTAAACTGAAACTGACTATAGTTCCTTTACTCATGATTCAAAGGAGACATTCCCCCCTCCTCCAAACATATAGCCTGCTTTTCAAAAAAGACAGCTTTGCTGCTATTCTTATTACCATATCCAGGACATTTTTTGCCTACCCTATGGAATTTTGCATATCATGAGTACAATAAAATTAAGATGAAGTACAGTATATGGGAGTATTAGCATTATGACCATCATGGGGTTGAAATCTGGCAAATTTGTGGCCACTTCAGCATTTCTGCACTGCTAAGCTGCCACCTGGAAGTTCATTAAACTAGTCCTGCCCAACCCTCCACAGGCCAGGTAGTCTGGTCCCACCATTAACTGCCATATTCTCTTCAACATTTGTTGTGGACCAAAACATATGATATAAAGATGTTGAGATGCCATGATGTATATATGGAATTATGGCAATTTCACTTTTCATTACATTTACATGCAATCCAAACTGGCCATAAATACAATAGCATCTTTTTTTGAATCAGCAGCCAAATGACTGGGCAGATTTAATCGCAAGAGTATTCAACTTGAAGAGAAAGTTGTTCATATAGTATCTCACTGAAATACATGGTCTCTTTGGTATGAAGATTGTTTATGTGCTAAATGTGGCAGTGGTGTCTTGATGAAGCATACAAGCTAAGATGACAAGATAATACATTTGTGCAAGTTGAAATGCCAGACCCAAATGAAGATCCAAAGCTCTATAAATTGATATCAAAGCACCTGATCCATGATTCATATTTCAGCAGAAACTCAGAGTGTTGGAAAAATGGTACATGCAGTAAGAGGTACCCAAAGCCATTCAGTGAGCATACAATGTGTGGTGATGATTCATATATAGTGGTGGGGTTCAGCCGGTTCGGACTACTTCGGTAGAACCGGTAGCTAATTTTTTGTTGCCCAGGCCCAGAATGGACTTCCGGAAGCGGCATCCACATAGAGAACCGGTTGCTCATATATTTGAATCCCACCACTGTTTATATCCAGTCTTCAGAAATGGGAGTATTTGAAAGACATCAAGCAGGACAACAGAGTCAAACTTTAATTTCTCAATGGGTAGTTTTGAAGGTTGTTATATTCTCAATGTAAAAATATTCTCATTTGTCAAATCCATCAAGTACGTCAAGTATACTATGAAAGGAAGAGATCAGGCCATTTTTGCGTTGAACAGAAAAGATGAAAGATCACACATTGCTTGACAGGCAGATACTGTATATTAGGCCCTCTGAAGCTGTTGTATTGAAACTTGGATTTCAAATTCATGAGAGGGAATCAGGGGCTGCTTGCTTTCAAGTGGACCTTCCTCAACAGCATCAAGTATTCTAACAAAGTAATGCTGCTATGCAACAAATACAAATATAGCAAAAACTACTTTAACAGAATTCCTGGATGCACGATCCATTTGCAAAAGCACTGTAAGGACTCACTGGAGAAGAGCCTAATGATGGGAAAGATTGAGGGCAATAGAAGAAGGGGACGACAGAGAATGAGGTGGCTGGATGGAGTCACTGAAGCAGTAGGCATGAGCTTAAATGGACTCCAGAAGATGGTAGAGGACAGGAAAGCCTGAAGGAACATTGTCCATGGGGTCGCGATGGGTCGGACACGACTTCGCAACTAACAACAACAACAAATGTGGATAGTCCAAGATTCTACATTTGGACAAATAAGAGTTGGAAAAGAAGGAAGATTAGAAAAAGAGTGGAGAGTTCTCTAGAATTTTTGAAGTCAGGTTCTTGGTTGAGTGTATACCATTTCTCCACAAAGTGATGACTTCTATTACTTGAGACTGCTTCTTCATCACATAAAGTGACCAGTGTCTCTGAAGATGCATAATGGACATAGTCTTCCATCATTCAAAGACATGCAATAAATACATAATTATTTAAGGTTTTGCTTATTTTTCTTGACTGTGGAATTCAAAATGCCAAAGTCTACATCAGCATTCCAGTTTTGTCAGTAGCAGTACCAGGACTATTGTAGCTTTGTTTCATAAAGGGATACACACTGAGGCAGATATAAATATGATTAGGTTATTCATGCATCAAAAATTTTTCAAAAGAAAGCAACTTTCCCAAATATTCTTTTGTTATGAATCTTTTGAATGCAAGGAACCTTCCAGAAAAATGAACAAGATATCTTGCTTTATATCTACTATACATTGCTCTTAGAGTTGTTCCTAGTAACATGTCTTCCCAAATTAATCCTTCAGCTACTAACAATATATTAAGCTTCTCAAATTTACCTACTGTAGCTTGGATCAGCCTGGCATTCATGACATTCATGCACATTAGCCAATCATTCATAGCAAATGTGCATACTATACATATCCCTGCACACGATTTGAAATACACTGACTAGACTCTAATACCACTATTGCTACTGATTTTTATTGTACAAATTCTTGTGATTCCATGAATCTCCTCTCACTGGCTGCATATTGATTAGCATATAAATGAAGTAAAATGGAATTGCTCATGAATAAATACAGCTTTCAAAATGAATTAGCTTTATTCCCAAGTTGGTAATTTTCAATATATTTCCTTAGAAATATACAGTATATAATAGTTTATCATCGACTGCTAGCTACTATTGGCTTATTTTTTTGATGATAGGATCAGTGAATCTGAATACAAAGAATGAATCTAAAGAATTGGTTTAAGCAAAGGAAGGTGCAGTCACAGAACTCCTCTTTTACACACACACACACACACACACTCAAACAAAAGTAAAAAAAAAGCGGCTTCAACATCTAGCTCTGAATCAGTAAGTTATCTGTCTTGAAAATCTGAGCCAACTATGTCTAATGCCAAAAAAATTCCTTATGATAATTATGCTTATTTAAAAGAACAAATATTCTACAGTACATGTATCTTTCCCAAGCACCATGTTCTAAGATATTACAACTGTTAAAGAACAAAAGGGAAAGAAAGCCACAAGTTTTTGATTGCTTCCTTTCATATAATCACAGCAAAGAATAATATTATTATAACTTCTCTATGATATAGGTTCATTTTGTCTTCTTTTCACAGGTAGGGCAAGGACTTCTTTTTTTATGTCTTGCCATTCAAGCAGACTGTGCCAGTTCAGGAATGATCTACTGCATGCTTAGGAGAATAAGTGAGAAAAACACCTAAGAGAAACACATACAACCCTTGCTAGATAATTTCCTGTCTACTTCGCTCCAATTCCAAAGCAGTTTTCTGAGACTCCAAGTGACTTGGAGGTAATTTCCTACTAGAATTGTATGGGGGGGACTAAAAAAAAAAAAAAGATGATGGTGGCAGAAGCTTAAAAAACCAAGACTAAAAGAAACCCTCTTTGCTAACATCAGAAAACGACTTACAGTAGAATCATAATTTCTTTATAATTTTCTTGGGTTAATTATAAACTAGATATATTTTTTATAAATTTATCACAATGATTGTATATATGAAGACAAATAAATATTTCCAGACTATCTTATGTTATAAAATAGATATTTCATAATATTCTCATTTTTCCAATTTTTATTATGGGGAAAAATCTTGAGATTCCTTTTTACAACACATTTTTCCAAAACAAAATCTATGTTTAGCAATGCTAATCATTTTTCTAAGATCCAGAAATAGTTCTTCTAAGATGAAGAAATAGTTCATAAAAACACATGAATGCATTATGAGATTCTACTGGGAGGAAAGTTTTTGTTTACCTGATTTGTTAGACACCCATATAATTGCCTCTGATGAGATGTGGCTTGTATTTCCTACTGCAATTGTTAATGGTATCTGCCACAAGTAGCTGCAAGACAAAGGAGTGGGTTCTAAGAATTAAAATACTGAAATGATTCTTCTCACTCAACAGCAATCAGGGATTATATGAAAGGAATCAAACATGTACAATAAGAGAGCAAATATTCTGATTCTAACATGTTACTTTGTTTCTAAAATCAATTTGTGAATGACAACAAAGTAGTAAGACAGTCGTTCATCTGTCAAAAACTATATTTTCCTTTTTTAAAACAAAATGTACTATCATTGCATGATAGTTTCTGATAAGATAAAATAACGAAACAGAAAAGACAGTAATCAATATAACAACTCCGCCCCCATGACAAAGAATAATTTGAAGAGAACAGGCTTTGGCAATAGTGTATTTTTTTGGTTTCAGTAACATTATGCCTGTTTCATAATGCTATCATTAAAAAATTCCTGTCAAAATCCCTCTATAATTATTCATATATCAGTACAGGTAGTCCTCGACTTGCAACTATTCATTTAGTGACTGTTCAAAGTTACAATAGCACTGAAAAAAGTGACTTATGACCATTTTTCACAGTTACGACCTTTGCAGTAGCCCCATGATCATGTGATCAAAATTTAGATGCTTGGCAACTGGTTCATATTTATGATCATTGCTGGATCCCAAGGCCATGTGATCACCTTTTGTGACCTTCCAAGAAGCAAATTCAACGGGGAAGGCAGATTCACTTAACTATGTTACTAATTTACCAATTGCATTGATTTACTTAACAGCTGTGGCAAGAAAGGTCTTAAAATGGGGCAAAATTCAATTAACAAATGTCTCACTTAAAAACAGAAATTTTGGGCTCAATTGTGGATGTAAGTCAAGGACTACTTGTAATCCAGTGCTTTACGTTTATAGATATTTTTCACATTAGTAGCATACTGAAGACATCAGACCTTAGTGTGGTACAATGAATATAAATGTCTATGGAGATTCTCAGTCATCCAGGTCATGGTTATCCCAAAGGTACTTTTTCAAAAGGCAACTGGACTTCAGAACTGAAGAAGCTTTCTTGATGAGAGCAAAACTTCTTCTAGGAAAAACGAAGTCCAGTTGCTTTTGAAAAAGCACCTTTGGGACAATTAATATAAACCTAATTCTGTTTTATAAGAATAATGGCTCTGAATCTTAAATAGCTATTTGCTACAGGATTTTCTTTATACCTATTTTTTCCAGACTTGTACCATCCATATGTCTTGGAAACAAAATCTGTATTGGGAAAAGTGAGCAATAAACTAGAAAAACCACCCTTTTCCAAAATTCCTGCAACAAAATGCATTTTGATATAATTAACAGTTGAACAGGTAATGCAATTTGCATATTTTTATTTCTTACTTAACTGAAATATTTGGAAAAAAATTGATGTGTGTGGATGGGCAAACTGTCTTAGGATTGTAGAAGAATAAGTAATACAAAAGACTAAACATCATAGTTTATTCAAAATGGAATTGGTTTTTTTATCCAATTTGAATTTTATATTAATAGTTTATTAAATAGCGATTACTTGGAAAACATATTTAGTTTCCAAAATTATTTTGCAAAATCTCTTAATAAAGGCTTTAGATTAAATTTAGTACTTTCATAAACAGCCAACTTCTTGGGTTATTAATTGATTAATAGAGGAAGTAGATGATAGGAGTACATTTGAGTAAGCTGAGTTTTTCTAATGGATGGGTCTTTCAGTAGTCTGTAATAAATATAGAGGCAGGTTTGGAAAAGTTTATTTTCTTTTAGGCAATGGTGGGATTCAAATATGTGAACAGCTGGTTCTCTGTGTGGATGCTGCTTCCGAAAGTCCATTCTGGGCCTGGGCAACAAAAAATTAGCTACCACTTCCGGTTTCGGAACGCAGCGACGCCGGTCGTGCCTGGAAACTTCTCTCCAGGCCGTCCGGAGTTTCCTTCGCCGGGTGGGGTTGAAAGTCGCCCTGGAGGGGCGACCACCGAGGAGGAGGCTTGCTGGTAGATAGGGGGGGCGGCAGCTTCCCCCGAGTCTCCAGCTTCTCCTTAGGGCTGACGGAGTAAAGATCGGCCTGCAAGATGGCCGATCACCCTGCTGCACCAGCCGAAAGTCACATCGTCATCTAAGCTTTAAAGACCCACTGCGGATGATCCGGGTGAGACCCCTTTTGTTCCTCTCCATACCCCCTGCTGTTTTTGCCTGTAGAAACTGTTTGTGATATTATTTCCCCATCTGGAAAAAGCGGCTTTAGTAATTGTGGGAACAAACGCGTTTTACAAAAAGGACAGAAAAAATAAATAAATATTCATTTAAAGACTATATTCTATTCCTACTTACATTGTGCTGAAGAAAAAACTGTTTTTTGTGTTCTTTGGAGCGGTATTATATCGGCAGAGTACTTCTTTTTCTATTCTCCCTTTAAAAGATAGAAAAAAAGAAAAAAAATGGCGTCTGAAGAAGTCTTTTTAGCTCACTGCTGAGGACACCTACTGGTCAAAAGTTAATATTGGATTGTTGTTTATTTGGAGATGAGAGAGCTTTGGCTTTCAAACTGTTTTTCAAGAAAAAAGATAATTTGAGCTAGCTGTGTGATCTATGGGGATGGACAATGTTCAATTGTAACCTTCACTAAAAAGGAAAAGGATTTTTCTTCAACTATTGCTAAAATGGAGAAGCCTCAATCATATTTAAACTGTAAACTTATACTGGAAAAGATCTATGAGGCTAAAGAAGAAATATGTACTACAATAAAAGAGGCTACTACAGAACTAAGAGCCAGAATCTCTACTTTAAAANGACTGAACATTGGACTTCTGAAGCAACGAGGCTTTATGGACAAGAGAAACAGAGGATTAAATCAGAGATCAAGATGGTCTGTATCGAATCAAGTGACACTACAAGCAACAAAAAGAGACCTATTATCTGGAAGGGAAGCTCTTTTATGGAAACCTACCTGGCAAAAGAGAAAAGCTAGAATAAGATTGAAAAATGAAATATTTTTTTTTTAAATTGGATTAAAGGCAACCTAGAACTATGGACTAATGTAAGGACTGAGATTTTGAGTATGAAGTAAAAAGATGTTTTAGAGTTGGAGTGAATCAATAATTAATTGAATGTTAATTAAATAAGATGACTTGTTTCTCTTATAACGTGTGAAATTTAAACTCTACTTAAAGGATTGAAATGATGTAAGGTTTGATATTAATTTGTTAATTTAAAGAGATTGATCAAGTGAAGGATTAGATATCTATAGAATAGTTTGATAAATACATATATTTAGAAGTGTTTAGGATAGATTAATATTTTTGTTTAAAAATGAGATCTTTCTATATAAGGGATTAAACACAAATTAGAATACTAGGAATGTTCTTTTTAGAATGTTAGGTTTATTTCTATGAAAAATATGATGTAATGGAATGACGAAAATTGAAGAGATGTCTCAGATTTGAAGTGAACTAATAGTTAATTGAAATTTGATAAGATGATATGATTTTCTGATGATATGGATGTTATTAGTCATGATATTTAATTGGAGATTTGAATTTTGTTTAATGAAATGACATGATTTTAGGTATGATATTATTTTTTCTTAACTTGAAGAGTTAGATCAATTGAGAGATTTGATAGGTACAGAATAGATTAATATTTTACTCTAAATAAGGGAGATTAATGGAAGAAGAAACAAATAAGATTTTGATAAAACTAAGAAAGTAGAATATATGTGGAAGGGATATTTGAATTGAAAATGTTTTTATTTAAAGTTAATTTGATTATGCTAGAAATTGATGAAGCTTGAAAACAGGTTCAGGTTGAATAAATTTAAGCTAGAATTGGATATTCCAAATATACTATGCTATTTGAGGGAAAAAGAGAGGGAATATTTGATGTATTGATTATATATGTCTTGTTTTAAGATGTTTGATTACCCCAGCACCACGGTGTGTCCTGAATATGTTGCCTTAAAAATTTTAAAAACCAATAAAATTTGTTTAAAAAAAAAAATTAGCTACCGGTTCTGCCGAACTGGTGCGAACCAGCTGAATCCTACCACTGCTTTTAGGCAAGAATGCATTCTCACCGCAGTAAGTTTTTGAGGCTTATATGACATACTAATGATTTGCACAGTGAAGGGAGCAACATATGATGGCAGAATTACTTTTGTTTTCTAGGGAAAAAATCACTCCTTTTTCTGTTTTGGATAGTCTCTTTTATGTATTTTGTTTATGTATCAGGTTGCTGAAGGACAGTTGACTTTTCCTTGAGGCCTGAATTTATCGCTTGCAAAGGGCCAATATTTTTTTTTAAGGCACATGAAATAAAGCTAAGGATACATGTGACCTTAGAACTGCAGATTGCATATTTCTTAAGAGTCAACAATAAACAGTTACATAACCATACTGGTAGATTATTGTGCTTAAGTATTAGGATCAGTCAAAACCAAAGATAGTGTGAATGTAACTCTCAAAGAATGGCAAAGTCAGTGTCAGCTGTATCATACAAACAAAAAATATCTCTCTCTCTCTCTCTCTCACACACACACACACACACACACACACACACACACAAACATACACACACACACACACACACACACTTTCATTGAGCGGCTCTGAACCTGCAGTGGTTTGGCTTGCAATGGATACCTAAATGAAAACATTATTTTAAACATGTTATATGCCAGACAGCTACTAAATGTAGACTGAATGAAAAAATTATAAAAGTGAAATATGCTGAAAGCTAAATTTTATAGCATTATGCATGATGACTAGACTGCACAGTTGGGCATATGCATGAGGCTGATAGTTGGGGTAATTAATTTTAGGCTTTCATATATATTTGTATATTACATGTTATTTATGAACAGGTTCTACTGTCTGGAGAAGGAATAATAAACTTCACCACATTTTGTTCTCAAGTATTCAACATACCAATGAAATTAGTGGCAGGATTTTTTAAAGAATACTGCACACAGTGCTATTGCAAATTAAAGTCCCCTTTACTGTTTCCTCTTCTATTTTTAAAAGATTAACATTTGCATTTAATTCATTATTTTCATTATTTTTTAGACCAACAATTAAATGTTGATTGCTATAATTGACCAGGACTTTTGCACAAAGCTGTAAGCATTATATTTCAGCTATAGAAAAGGGAATTCAGATAAACACACATCCTTATATGTGTAATTTTGATTTCTACAAAGAAAGACTTTATTTAGTTAAGACTTAGGTTATCAAAGCTATCTGTATTTCACCCAGAACTGCATTCCTAAAATATTTTTGCTGTCAGAATTGGTTTTCCTTTTCAAACTGTTGGCTTCAAGCATGTTGGTTTCTGGTTATATCTTTGCTTGCTTCTAAGTGTTTGCAGATCTGTTGCTTGATTATCTTTTCCAGGATCTTCCCAGGTATTGATTTAGGCTGATTGGTCTGTAGTTTCGTGGATCAATTTTTTCCCCTTTTTTGAGGATAGGAATCATGTCAGTTCTTTTCCAGTCCTCTGGTATTTCCCTGGTGCTCCAGGATCTATGAAAGATATGGTTCAGTGGTTCCAGCTCCTTCAGAACTCTGGGATATAATCCATCTGGTCCTGGTGATTTGAACTCATCTAGGGTGGACAGGTATTGTCTTATCATTTTCTTGCCTGTTTTGCTAATCTGTCTTTTATGGTTCTGTTGTTGGTAGGTTTGGCTATTTTTTCTTTTTGGGTGAAGACAGATGTAAAGAATGGATTAAGCAGCTTTGCCTTCTTCCTGCTGCCCATCACTTCTCTGCCATCCTCTCCCATTAGTTAACCAATTGTTTCCTTCACCTTTTTCTTGTTTTTTTATATGCTGAAAGAAATTTGTTTTATTATTTTTGACATTTGTTGCAAGTCTTCGTTCATTCTCAGCCTTAGCCTTCCTGACTTGATCTTTGCAGGTTTGAGTTATATGCTGATATTCTGCCTTAGTTATGTCCCTCTTTTCATTTTTTTACTTGTTCTTTTTGTCTTTCAGTGTATGAGATAATTCTTTATGCAGCCATGCTGATTTCTTCTTTGATTTCTAATTTTTCTTTTTCAGTGGGATAGTGCTGGACTGGGCTTTTATAATCATATTTTTCAGAGTTTCCAAAGCTTCTTGAGTTATTTTCCCCTTTAAGATTTTTGTCCATAGAATCCTTCCCAAACTCTAAGTTTCTTGAAATCAGCTCTTTTAAAGTCTAAGACATTAGCTTGATTTTGTCCTATTGCTTTATATCTGCATTATATTGAATTCCAATATGACATGGTCAATCTTGGCCAAGGTTCCTGCAACTTCAATCCCTCTATCATTTCTTCTCTGTAAATAAGAATGAAGTCCAGTATAGCTGATTCTCCAGTTCCTTCTTCTGCCTTTTGGATGTCAAAATTGTCATCTAGGCTCATCAGGAACCTCTTTGATCTCCCACTACAATTATCAACCAGCCAAAAGTCAAGGTTTTTCTTTCTCTGCAAACAATTCTTGAGCTTAGAGATCATAGCTCAGTAAGTATTTATAATCCCAGAAGATCAACAGTTTTTAAAACAAATGTGGTTCTCACTCTGTAGTAGATGGCCCAGTGTATTTTCTTTCCTCTGTTCCCAGCTGTTCTTTATTTGGCTAAAAGTCTCTGAGGTTCAAAGGAACAAGTTTTTCTCTATTTCTGGGCTTCTTGCCAATTTCTGAGTCAATGCAGATGTAGTTTTATGTTCTAATTCTCCACTAGATGTCAGTAGCTATTCATTTTCCAACTTTTAAGATAAAGAATTATTTTCTTATAATTTCATTAATACTCTTTCAGATGTGGAATCTTAATAGTTTGCATAATTTTCAAATTTATCCAGACTGTAGTAGTATTAATTTCATTTCAATATATTTCTATCCCCCATAAACATTAATTCGCCGTTTCCGTCTATGGAAGGTTGGAGGGTGTAGTCCCTCCCTTCTCACTTTCAGAGGATTTTTTGCTTCTTGGGGATCTTTTCCAGGAAATCAGTTACAAAATAGGAGAGAGAAGATCTATATTTTCACCCAGTTCCAAGCATGCTGTTCATCGTTGTTCTGGTTAGTGCTTTTGGACTTCAGCTGCCGGTAGCTTGGGCTAGTCAGCGAGGTGTGGCTAGCTTTTCTCCTGTTAGGTTGGAGGGTTTCCCCCAGATCAAACAGATCGACCACCATAATTCCACAATCAGCGGGAGGCCCCTCCTTCTTCATCGTCTCTCCAGGGCAACTTTTGACCCATTTAGGATCCCCTGGCAGGGCAAAACCAGGCATGGGGTGCGGAGTCCTGCAATCCCTCAGCCATGTCATTACGATGCAAGACCGGAAGTCCCAGAAAGTCCAATTATGGTTGCTGTCCTCTGGGATGGCCTTGTTCCACCCAAGACAATTTTAGCAACATTATCCTGCCTTTTTTTAATTCCACAAAACATCTAATAATATCAAAGTACACTAGATTGCAAAGGGAGTCAGGACAACGGATCATTATCACTAGTATTTCTGTTTATTAATGTAGCAACATCTCTGCTGCCCCAAATTATTGGTGAAGAAAAGCTCAGAAAATTATAGGTTTCAAAATTACTTTGTGCTGAAATTGGGCAATGAGTGTTGCATTTTGGAAATAAGTCCCAAAATTATATCCTATTTAATTTAAATTTGTTCATACCCACTACTCTAAGCAATAATGATTGCAAATAAAAGTTTTGAAATTATTTTTTTAGTCCTATTTCATTTCCTTTTTTACATTCATCTCTAACATTCTGTATATTTATGAAAATAGAAGGGCATGGGTAAAACACGGTACTTTTATTTTTAATTGCATTAGATTTCTCAGTTAAATTTAAACAAGCCACCTAGGGTCATCAAGAGCTGGACAGCATATAAGTTTAATATATTAGCATTAGAAAAAAAATAGTCAGGACTGATATTGAGAATGGCCTTTTAAAACAATGGGAAGATTGGCAGTGATTAATTGGTTCATTTTTCACAAAATCACAATTCATAGCAGGATTAGACCAGTAGTTTGGAGTTTTTTTATGCCAATCATTTAAGAATATCTACCACCTCTTTCTTGCATGAAATGGTGCTGTGACTAACCAAATAACAGTGTTAAATAAAATAAATGAAGTAGTATTGTCACTACCATGCTAACAACAACATAGCTATTTCCACTCTCCCTGCATTTGAACAATGCACCTGTGCGTAAGCTAGGTGTGTTTCATCTAGGGGGAAGGGTGTTGTGTCCTGAGCCTGCAAGAGCTGAAAGCAGGCTCAGGATTGTTGCAAATGGTCCCGGGCAATCCAAAAGCTGCCCGGGACCAGACAGGGTGGCATCAGCCTTGCGCGCATGCGCAAGGCGTGAAAATGGTCAATTCCTATTGGTTCACACTGTCTGGGTTTCATGCCCTATAAAAAGGCCTGTGTGCCTTTTGCTGATTGCTTGGTTGTAGGAGAGTGTAATAAAGAGCTTGTTGTTTCACCATGTGTCTTCGTCAATTACCAACGAACCGAAAACACAACACTGGTGATGAAGGTGGGATCCCTGCAAGCAAGGAAAAGAAATAGGACTCACCAAGAAAGTCCTGACAATCGGGAAGATGGCGTCCTGCATTTGCGACTCAGCCTGCCAGTACAGCGTCGCTGGAGATGAGCTTGGCAAAAGGACCCTTTCCCAACTATTAGCTTGCAGAGGAGGCAATTAGTGAAGGCCGTAAAGCTTATAATGTTGAAGATTGGCCGCTTGACTGACTTTGATGTCTCCCACCCAGAGAGATGGAATTCATACGTAGCAAGAACTACTTTAGAGTAAATCAAATCAGAGAAGACGGCCTGAAGGCAGCAACTCTTCTGTGTGCCTGTGGACAGGAAGCTTTTGATATCGCGGAAAATCTGGTGGCCCCTGCACTTCTAGAGTCAGTAACATACGCTGACTTGAAGAAGATGCTGAAAAAACATTTTCAGCCTAAATTATTTGTCATCGCTTGGAGGCACGCATTTGAGCAGAGAGACCAGAGGCCGGGTGAATCTGCTGTGGACTTTATTGCTGCCTTAAGACAACGGCCAGGCCTTGTGAGTTCAAGGATCTGGAAGAAAGGCTGCACGATCGCTTCATGTGTGGCTTGAGAAGTAGAGACCTACAACAACAGAAGTTTGCAAAAGAAGAGGTCTCGTTCCAAGACGCGTTAAGAGAGGTGGCAGCTGAGGAAGCAGCAGGCGGTGCTGTGAAGGCTTTGCGGCTTGCCAGGAACCTTCCAGCCGCTGCTACCGTCCATCAAGAGGATGCTCAAGAAGAATCAGAAGCGGATCCTGAAGAGGAGGTGGACAGACTTCACCAGCCAGCTGAAAGAAGGCCGAAGAGGCGTCTGGACAAGGCCCCAGCATCTTTTCAGTGCTTTGGGTGCGGAGGACACCACAAGCGAGCTGACTGCAGATTTCGCTCCGCCATTTGCCGGGCATATGGCAGGCAAGGCCACATTGTCTCCGTCTGTTTGGGTTGCCAGAAGGTCCAACCTCGGGAAGAATTGCTTCAGAAAGGTACCAGGGTCCCCCCCAACACAGGGTGGGTTTCTGCACATCATGCAGGAGTATTCTGAGGACAGGGAAACACAAGACCCTTAAGAAAAAACTTCGCATTGACGTGAAGTTGCAACTGGACACCTTCAAAAGGATTTGCAGCAGATTACCTCTTAAACAGATAGAGGCAGATCCTGCTCCTGCTATTAATATCCTTTCCATTCAGGAGTTACCTGAATCTCCCCTGGCTGCAGAAACTGCCACTGATCACACGCTCACACGCGTGCTGACATGGGTGTTGTCAGGATGGCCTGACAGGTGTCCAGATACAGATTTTCAAAGCTTCTGGCAAAGGAAGCATGAACTTTCAACTTTCAAGGGGTGCCTGTTATGGGGAAGCAGGGTAGTCATCCCAGCCTCATTGAGGTCTAGAATCTTGCTCTCTCTGCATGAGGGACATCCTGGTATAGTAAGGATGAAAGCGCTTGTGCGCAGCCATCTTTGGTGGCCTGGGCTTGACAAAGCCATCGAGGCTCAGGTGCATGGGTGCCAAGTGTGCCAGCAGTCAAGGCCTGAAATGCCTCAGGCTCCAGTACATAGGTGGGAGGAAACTCAAACCACGGGTACATATAGATTACTGGGCCCTTTCAGGGGCAATTCTTCCTTCTCCTCGTGGACAGCCATTCCAAGTGGCTAGAGGTTGTTCCTGTTTCCTCCACTACTGCTGCCAGGACCATCCAGGTGTTGAGAGGAATTTTTGCCTCACATGGACTTCCAGATGTCCTGGTCTCAGATAATGGCCCCCAATTTACCTCTTTTGAGTTCCAGGCTTTTCTTCAGGCCAACTTGATCTGGCATGTGACGTCTGCTCCCTTCCACCCATCATTCAATGGCCAAGCAGAGAGAATGGTGCGCACTACCAAAGATGCTCTCAAGAAACTGACTT
Organism: Protobothrops mucrosquamatus; assembly: GCF_001527695.2. Taxonomy (NCBI): domain Eukaryota; kingdom Metazoa; phylum Chordata; class Lepidosauria; order Squamata; family Viperidae; genus Protobothrops; species Protobothrops mucrosquamatus. Next base: position 135,099 of record NW_015386431.1, read on the forward strand.
ATGGTAACTGGCATCACAGGTTAGCAGATTTCCTTCTTTCACACTGCACCACACCTTGTACAGCCACAGGGAGGAGCCCTGCAGAACTCCGCTGGAGTTGCCACCTCATCATCAAACTGTACAGGTTGCACCCAGACCGGGTGGCTTCACAGGTGTCACAACCACAGGCACCTAAGAGACTTCAGGTGGGCGATCCGGTCTGGGCAAGGAACTATGGGCCTGAACATCTCTGGGTCACAGCAGTGGTATGCAAGGTCTCTGGGCCGCTGTCATACGAAGTAGCCTTGGATGATGGCCGTGTTCTTCGCAGACACATAGACCAACTGCGTTGGAGGCTGGACAGCCACGTTTCCGCTCCTGGCTCTGCTCTGGGGGGAGGAGGCCAATAATATGGGTTCTGGGTCACAGGTTCCTAGACCTAACAGGGCCTCACAGGCTGATGAGGCTGTTTGGGAGTCATCACAAGTTTCCGCAAGTGCGCCGAACAGGAATTCCCAAAAAGGGGGGTCACCCCGCACATCCGTTATTGCTCCAGACAGGAAGTCACACCGGGGGTATTCACACAAAGCCAACACAGCCATAGACAGGGAATTCCATCAGGGGCACTCTCAAAATTCAGCTATTGCTCCGAAAAGGAAGTCAGTAGCAAGGGGGTTTGCCATGGAGGCAGCTCCTGACTCTGGCAGCTCTGGCATGTGCACGGGGGCTATGGAGTACTGGGGCACTTCCGCCACTCAGGCCTCTCCAACTGCTGGCCTTGGGCTCGAGGGACAGTGTTCCCAAAAGGAGTCCATTATGGACTTGGGGACTTCCACCCCTCCAAGGTACACTGGCTTGGACTCAGAGGGTCCAGCCAGTCAGCAGCTGGGTGAGTCACCTGGGTATTTAGGGCATCAAAGTCCTGGCCTGCCTAGCCTGGTAGGCGAGCAGGTAGGCCAGGCAAACTCACCGGCCCTTAGAAGGTTGCAGCAGGCCAAGTGCCCACCTAAACATCTAGGAGATTATGTGAGGTTTCTGTCAACACATGAGGAACCTTGCTATTAGGTCACTGAATGAGGGGGCTAACACTCAGTAAGGAGTTTCATATACTATTATGATTTTGGAATCCTGGACTGTGCTGAGATGGACAAATTAACAAAAGAGATAAAAGAAAAGGAAGACACAGAATACTATTTAATATGGAGCAAGTGGTATGACTGGCTGGAAAGTAGAAATAAGAAAGAATAAATGTGGAAAGGTTAAAAGTGGAAAATGTGTGTATAATAATTATGAAGGAAGAAAAATGCAAATAAGAAATAATGGGGCAACAAAGACAAATACTCCAAAGAAGAATAAGGGGGGGGGGGAAATGTAAATAATAGAAGATTACTGTTACGAAATTGCTGTTAAAATATATACTGTGTATATATGTGTGTTATGTTTTGTTTTGTTTTGTTGGTTTAAATAAAAAAATATATATATGATTTTGGATACATTTTATTAAGTTAATAATTATTTTGTAAGGTGTCTTGCCTGCGTGCAGACCCGAGCATTTCCACTCTCCTTGCATTTGAACAATGCACCTGTGCGTAAGCTAGGTGTGTTTCATTTAGGGGGGAGGGGTGTTGTGTCCTGAGTCTGCAAGAGCTGAAAGCAGGCTCAGGATTGTTGCAAATGGTCCCGGGCAATCCAAAAGCTGCCCGGGACCAGACAGGGTGGCATCAGCCTTGCGCGCATGCGCAAGGCGTGAAAATGGTCAATTCCTATTGGTTCACACTGTCTGGGTTTCATGCCCTATAAAAAGGCCTGCGTGTCTTTTGCTGATTGCTTGGTTGTAGGAGAGTGTAATAAAGAGCTTGTTGTTTCACCATGTGTCTTCGTCAATTGCCAATGAACCAAAACCACAACAGCTATCAGAACATATGGAAAGAAATTGAAACAGCTAATGACAGCCCCATTTTGTTTCATTATAAGGGAATTAGTAAGATGGATGGCAAATGATGGAAATGTACATGGAAAAATGGCTCACAGAGAGGAAAGTCCTTGCATAATAGACTTCGCTTTGGTTTCCTGTTTGTTCTAATCTTGGAAAAAATCATTCATGTTGTTATACATATCTGTATGTATACAGCAATTTTACCTCTTGTATATAAACAGCAGTTTCTGGGGCAATCCCTTACCTTACTACAAGCAAGAAAACAATTGCCCCTTCCAGTAGTTATTTAGTGCAGTAATTAATACCGGTAGGTATGCAAATAGCCTTAACAGAAAGATAAAAATTGCTGTAACAGCTACTCTGGTCATCGAGGTATTAAAGATTTGTTAAAGTACAAAAAAGTGGAATGGAGATTAAAGGTTGATGATTCCTTCTGCCTATTATCTTCCTACCTTTCCTTCCTTTCCCACCCATGATCCACTGCCAATATTATGTATTGAATTGAATGAATGCACTACTGCTGTATTCATAGAGTTCTACAATTTTGGCAAAATTATAAAATACAACACAATTTCTTGGAAATTTGAATTCCATGATTGATTAAGTTCCAGTATAAGTAATTAAATACACATTTAAAAAAACAATGAGAGAAGTAAACAGATTGAGACAGTAGCAGATGGGAAGGAAAGTTTTAAGCATACTTTGCCCCTGCGATCTCAGTGCCTCCCCCAGTTGCTATTAATGTTCATACAGATGATGCCATCTGTATTAGACAAGATAGTTCCATTAATTTCTATAGAATTCCACATTTATGTGTACCATAATAACATAAGTTTTCTCATAATTAAGTCACCCTATTAGCAGATTTGGAGTTGTTTATAAATTATATACCTGTGCTAAATTAAATGTAAGAAGGGTTTCCTTTTCTGATTTAGTATTTAATTGTTCTTCCTCAGTGAAAGCCCACTGATGTAAAAAACGTAAAGATCTGAATACATTTAAACTACTTATTATTGAAAATTTCCAGATATAAATTTAAGTCTCTATCTGCAACTTTCTAAATGTAGATTCTAGATTCTGACAATATTATTTCAATATTTTAAGATAGTGCCTATAAATAATGTTCTTTAAAAATAGCAAAGGCATACTGTGGTGTCACTGCAATAGTCACAAATCTTTATTTAACCATTTATGAAGATATTTCTCCTTCTCTAGCAGTAGTATTAAAACAATTGTAAAATGTAGAAAATGTAAATACCTGTTGTTTCTCAAACCGGGATCTTTATCAAGGTCATAAACAAAATGATCTTGAGAGATTCCTATAATACTGTCTGTATTTTCATTTCTCTTGATAGTGATAACAGGGTAACCCATCTGGAGTGTCCACTGATCCATTACTTCTTGGATATTCACAAATTTCCCAATCTTCTTAAGTGCCTTCAAAACAAATAAAAAATATAGAACTCCTTTCTGAAATGATATTATTGTCTCTTTTAGTAAAAGGGTTCAGGGGGTATTCATTAATGTATTCATAATTTTATATGAAGTTCTTTTAATCTATGCAGATATATTACATTTGTTTAAATTCTATGTAACAGTAGCACTACTGTTTACTCTGATATCAAGTTTAGAAATACATTCCACTAAGTTCAATGTGTTAGCACTCAATTCAGCATACTGTAGAATTCCATCTAGGGAATTTCAATCATAAAATATAATAGAAAAAAAGTTATTTTTCCACTTGCTTTATCACAGAAGCAGAGAGTCTGTGTCCTTCCGGATGCTGTTAAATTACTTTTGATTCCAAGCTACTTTGTCATTGGCTGTGCTGACTGGGGCTGTTAAAAATTATAGTTCACCAATATCTGAAGTACATACCTTCTCTATTTCTACTTGATGGCTGTTCATTTTAATTGCAACATTAACTTTAGATGGAAAATTAAAACAGAATAACAATACTAACAATTTTAGCCATCACTTTAGATTTATACTAAGGTGTTAAACTTTAAGTAAAATCATCTTAACAAGGCAAGTTAATGCTGATGCAACCTTTAAGTTCAGTGAAAGCAGTTCACTTTTATTGAAAGAGCAAATTATTACAAAATAATAATTTCACAATACTTTTCTAATTCCTTTACCTGGTTTACTCTGCTCTTTGAAGCTGATCTACATTATTATAGTTAGCAAAAATGTCACTTATTTAAAGAAGTGACTTCCCTATAGGGGACCCATGATTTTTATGTATGGTCCTATTGTGTGTGCAATCTCAGAAAAAGCCTGTATGGAAATTACCAGGACTAGGGTTTCCTTGGCTATGGCTGTAACACTGTACCATCCCCTTTATCTTTCAGTTCTATCTGTCAATTCTTAAGGTCTCAAAACCTTAGAAACTTATTTTTTCCCCACATCCATTTCTTCCATAGTATTTGACACTATTAATGGAGATATGGACAGAAGAGGTATTTCAAATCCACCAATAGCCCTTGTTCCAATAGGCATTTGTCCTTTGCTTCAATTTGATTGAATGGCACCTATTATGTATAGTAGATTTCTATTGTTTTTTTTTTGTTTAAATATATATGATCGTTAGCACTCTCTTCTTGTGTTGACTTTGCTATACCCCATCAGAGTTTGGATTAGGAATAAATTTATTTATTTTATGGAATTCATACTTTGCCTCAGTCCAACTGAATTATAGCCAGTTCTTCACTAAAAAAAACCACCACAACAACAATTCTATCATGCAAAATAATATAATAAATAAAATAAATAAAACTTACTTTTAAATTGATGGCTTTACAATCAGCCCTAAAAGGCACTGTGTAAAAGCCACATTTTTATGCATTTTCATGGACTTCTCAAGGGTTCAGAGATGAAGTTGAGACATACCTACAGACAACTGATAAATCTCCTAGTAGATGAATATATGTTCTTAGACTAATTGAGTCAGGTGGGCAGATTTTACCAGGAATAAGTCAAAGATCTCAGAGAACAAAGATAATGCTCCCTCCAAGTCCACAGGACTTCCATGAAAGAGATCAATACAGTTTCTGTCCCACACCCTGGAGTTCCAGGTCCAACCAATCAAAACTATATTTTCTCCATAATTTTCTCCAAGAAGGCAAGAGTGGAGAATGGATGGAAATTGTTCATTTTCACTATATGATGGCATGGCTTCCTGAAAAATCAGTAGAACAACCCCACTCTCAAAGTGCTGAAACTTCCCCTTTCTCCATGACTATATTCTTAATCTCCTCTCTGGCTGCTTTTATCTGCCAGATGGGACTGGGGTCCAATGCACAATTGGAAGGACTAGATCACAGAGAATCCTGTTCATTTGCTAGAGAACTACAACCCCCAAATAATCCTACAGGACATGATGTCTCTTACTGCAATAGATTCTAATGCAGATTCCATTTCTAATTTATCTTACTTCAGTTAAAATATATGCTATAGGCTCTAGATAAATTTCAATTTGCTGATTCTAGTAAAATAATTTCTTTCAGGAGAGGACTAGCAGAAGAGCAAATCCCTCTCTTTCAACATCCTCAACATGTGTTTAAAATCTGCATAAGAATGTTGGGGGACTTCAAGAAGCAAATTTCAGGGAGGAGAAATCAGGAGAGAAAAGTTTCTATGAGCTTCTGCAGCTTGTGTGACACTGCTTTCTGCCTCTATGTTATCAACATTGCCAATTAGTGCCAAATTACTTGTGCACCTTCTGTGAACACTGAACCTGTAGATTGAACAAAGACTGCCTATTTTTCATGTTCTATATCTGAATCCATCACAATTTTTAAAATTAATGATAGTTTAGTCATCCTGATTTTTTTTTTACTTCTAAGGGCAAAGAGTAAGGGAATGTGCTAGCAAGATGAACAGATTTTGAGGTCCATATTAAGTACCTTTTTAAGCACCATTTTTAAAACTTTTCTTCAGTATATCACTTTTAATATACAATATTTACATATATAAGCCCCAAAGCCACGTAATAAATATTAGCCCTCAAAATAAATTACACTTGATCATGAAATATGTTTAATGGTTATACCTCTGACAGTGTATTCCATAGGTCCTTCCTTGCAGCATTGCCATATTTGTGAATTGTTAAATAATCCTAAAAATACATACATACATAAATATATAAAAAATAAATATATGCTGTATAACTTCTATACCATTTTAGGCATACATTTATAATATTTGTATTATATATCCATGCTTAGTATAAATTTAGAACATTTTAAAGTTAGTTTTCAGTATGTAATAAAAGTACCAATAATCAACATTCCGGACAATGCAGACTCATTGTGGTCTTTGCAAACCTGGACTGCAGCTCCCAGATATCTGTAACAGTTGTTACTTAGCTATAATTTCTGATGTATTAGAAAAGTAAAATTATTACATACATATGAGAGTAATATTAACATATTCATTTTTAAAGATAACAATGAAACAAAATTAGTTTTGTTTGAGCTCTATCTATTTTATATGCTCCAAAGCTGAATATGGTCCTCAGCCCAGAAAAGTCCTTCAATCCTGCTAATGAACTTTTATTTTCTTACATTCAAATATATTTTCCACTTTAATTTCTCATCTACTTTACACTTTTTAATCTTTGTTTCTAGCAAATCTTACAATAATCAGAAACAGTTCCAAAAGTAAGTATTACTTATTATTTTAGCAGATCATTCTACGACTACTTTAGAGAAATACAGACACTGTTGATAAGAAGGTTTATTATTAAACATTGCCCTAGTTTTTTCAAACCAAAACTTCCAATCTACTGTACTGTTACAAATATATTGTTTCCCTTTTGGATTAAAGACTAAAGAATGCCATCAAACTACATTATACACATTTTAGATTGAAGATTTACTTTAAGACTCAGACTTGATCAAATGTTACTAAGCTCCTTTTCTATGTTAAGAAACAGCCCAAATTAACCCAGTGCACTTCAAACTATACAACTATGTTATGTAGCAGTATCATTCTGATACCAAACTCTATTTATTTTATGGAGCTTTAATTCTCCCTCCCAATATAACCTAACAATATACTAGATTCTGAATGATTTAATTTAGTATTCTTGAGTAGCATAGAGCAGAATATTTAATATTCCAGATGTTCTTGGGCGCAATTCCCCAAAGCTCCAGCCAGAATGCCAAAGTCCAGGAACTGTAATTTAGTATAATTTGGAAAGCCACATGTTCACTCACCTACAAATAGAATTCTAAATTAAATCCACAGAAAAATAATAACTTTAACATAAAATCAAAACCATTAAAATACATTGCATTATGAAATGGGAAATAGAATTCTTTTGAATCTGTTATCACTTCAGGTAAATGGCAGGTGACAAGCTTTCATGTGCTGCAAAATAATAAAACTGAAAAAAATGTGTTGATAATATTGTGTTCAATATTATGCATGTTGTGAAGTAGGTGCTTCAGTAATTAGGTGATTGTAAAGCAAACTTTATGATATACAAATTGTAAATGCTTATGACAGCTTTAGCTTTAAATATACCATCCTATTTTGTAAGAAGCAGCAACACCCATAAAAACATATATCAGAAAAGTAATGTAGAGACCTTGAGTCACTTAAGTCCAATGCAGCTTTAACAATATAATGAAAATAACAAGAGGAATTGGCAAGAGAATTGAAAGTAACTAAACAATTTTTTTTGAACATGCAAACAAACCCGGGAGGTGGCTTGCTTACAAACTAAAAAAAGAGAAGGAAAAAAGACTTATTCAGGAATTGTACGACAAAAATGGAGAGTTGCAATATAAAATAGAGGAAAAGAAAAAAATAATTCAGAAATATTTTGAGTTTCTATATAAAAAAGAGGAAATAGAGGAGGAGAATATAAAACAATATCTAAAGACCAAGGGTCTCCTGGAATTAAAAGAAGGACAAAGAGACTTATTGAATAAAAAAATAACTGCAATGGAATTAAGAATAGCAATACAAAAACAAAAAAATAATAAAGCCCTGGGGCCAGATGTTCTACCAGGGAAAGTATATAAGACTCTCTATGAAGATCTGGAAATGATATTATTAGATGTATATAATGATGTATTGGAAAAAGCCAAATTACCAGATTCCTGGACAGAAGCCATCATAACCCTTATTCCAAAAGAAGATACGGATCTTAAACAAATAAAAAATTATAGACTAATCTCGTTGTTGAATTTGGACTATAAAATTTTTACCACAATAATTGCGGAACAACTAAAAATAATACTAAATCAAATAATACATTCGGATCAAAATCGTTTTTTACCTACCAGACAAATTAGGAACAACACGAGAACGGTGTTAAATGTCCTGGAATATTATGAAGCACACCCCGAAAAACAGGATGCATTAGTATTTTTAGATGCTCAGAAGGCATTTGATAACCTTAATTGGCAGTTTATGTTCCAACAGATAGAAGACATGAAATTTGGAGAGAAGTTTGAACAAATGATAAAATCAATATATAAAATACAAAAGGCCAGAGTAATAATAAATGGGGAGCACACAGAGAAGGTAGAAATCAATAAAGGAGTAAGACAGGGATGTCCAATGTCACCTCTACTTTTTATTCTAACGTTAGAAGTGTTATTAACTCAAATTAGAAACAACAAAGAGATAAAAGGACTAAAGGTTAAAACCGAAGAATACAAGGCACAAGCATTTGCAGACAATTTGGTGTTCTTTATAGAGGACCCATTAGAAAGAGGTAATATTTTAATGAATGAAATAGAAAAATATGGAATGGTGGCAGGACTAAAAATAAACAAAGAAAAGACTAAAATATTAGTAAAAAAATGTAACTGAAAAAAAAATGAAAATATCAGATATTTTCCTCAATAATACTGGCCTTCCCTTTATTTAAAAATAACAAATCATGAAATTTGATAAATAATCGATAGCATCTGAAGCAGTGGACTGTTACTTAATAAATCAAATTAAAATACCACAATATTTAGATGAGTTGGTCTTACATAAAATCAGCCATACCCCTTGTGTAATATACCTTTTGCTAACCCATGGGAGCTGATAACGCTGGGTTTGATTAAAAGGAATACTCATGATGGATTTTAAAAATAAATTTAAAAGCCTTGAAATACCATATAAATATTCATTGTTTCTTTAAGCACTGTGGTTGATAAAAGACAATGTGACCCCGGTAGAGACAGAATCTAAACTCAAGTCCATAATAAATCATTTACCAAATTTATTTTATAATACACATTATATGCTGAAGGAGAGTGGTTACAAATGGGAAAAGAGGATCTAGGTGTGGAATTCAACAAGCTCAGATATCAGTTGTCAGCTGCAACCAAGTTAATGTGCAACTTCAAATGTGTACACCAATTCTGAAGAGAAAAGTACAGTCCTATTCAGGACCAAAGAGGGAATTATTCAGTATTGTCAGGGCTGAGCCTGTTCATCCTCCTCTAGACCATAGAGATTCCAGACATAAGGATAGCTTCAACTGGCTGGGCAAGGACTGAGATATATAACTTGTTATCATCAGCTTATTAATTATACTGGACCACACTCTGCAACCTCTTGTAGTTGGGATGGGAGCTTTAAGCTTGAGGTATATGTCATAGGAGCGGATTTCTGCCCCTCCACCAACACAGTCTGTATCCAATCTCAGAGAAAAGAGGAGAACCAGAAAAATACCATGCCTCCCACTCCTAATCTCTGTAAGCAGTCCAGAAGAATACCATTCAAAGGCATCAAGACATTAAGAAGAACCAGGACAGTTGCAATTCTGTGCAATTTTTTCCAAGGTTCATCAACAAGCACAACCAATGCTGCCTCAGAACTATTCTGAAACAAAATTTTATGGAAATTAGGAAAGATAAAGAGATAGAAACCTGTTTAGGTTTCAAAAATTTCAAAAATACATTTGGTAAGGACTAGGTCCTATATAGCAAGCTGAAATGTTGAGATTAAATGTTAATTATGACATCACAGCGTTAAAGAAGCCATTTGAATCACAACATTACAACACAATTTAATCTTTTGCACATAAACTCCCCCAGCCTCCACTGAGAATTCCTAGGGCAAGCGATCCCTCCAAAGCACCAGCTAATCCTTAAACTGATCTTTAAAGACATTTCAGCAGCCATGTTGGCAGCTCTTTTCATTTTTATCCACTTGTTTTCAACAATATATCCTATTCTTGGTAAATGTCAAACAATTCTCCTCCTCTGTCAGGTAATTATTTATGGGGGAAAATATTGCTATCGGAAAGAAATGAATTTTCCCACCAAATCTGGACAGAGTATAATATCTCTCAGAGATTTATGAAGGTCTGTCTTAAAATCAAAGCGAGTTCTGTGCTGCCAATTGACTTCCATAATTAGTGTATTACTAGTGCTGGTAGACTCTTGAGCTTTAGATTCATATTTCCTTATTATACAAAATAGTAGGTATGAAGCATCTCCAACATTTTGTCTTTCAGGGCAATGAATATTATTTAAAATTTGCACTAGAAATTCAGATTGGGTTTATTTTTGCTAAAATAATACACATATATCTACCACATGTTTGATTCTTAACTTTCAAAATCTGCAATTTTAGTAAAAACACAAGCTGTTCAAAAAAAATAATATAAAAATAGATGCATGGTACTATACCACAATACAACACCCCCCCCCCAAAAAAAAAACCTATTCAGTGTAAGATTTTCTTCTATTTAATAGTTTCTCAGGCTAGGTGGCTCATTCCACATTCTGCTTTCAAAAATAAGCAGCCTGAGAACTTAACAATTGTAAGAATGCCACCTTCTGCTCTAGGTATTTCTGGGCAATGAAGAATATTTAAAAAGCAGCATGTACTACATACCTCTTCCTAACCATTTCATAGCAATTGTCTTGTTGCAGAAAAAATAAGCAAAGAAACTTATTTCTCAAAAACTAATTTATCCAAGCAGATATTTTGTAGAAAAGTACTGTACTTTTTATTATGATGTCTTATAAATTATTTTACCCTGTATTCTGCTATGCTTTTGAATGCTCGTTTTAAATATTTTACATTATATTTCACATCTTCATATAGGAAGATGTTTACAATTTACAGAAATTGTAAATAGCAGTAACAATTTCATGTAGCCTTTAATATGGATCCACAACAACAAAAACAGTTCTCAAAATAAAAGGTGATCAGCACTAAGAAAGGAACTTTTCAAAATAGTTCCTGTTGGTTTAGTTCAAATTTAATAGTGCATAATCATATTAATATTTATAGATACATTATACATTTATCTAAAGCTGTTTCTTGATTAATTTATTGTAAAAAATAAGATAAAAGAAATCTGCAACAGTTCCATTTTAAGAAATCTTTAAATATTTTTCTTCTAATGTACCTAAGATGTACACCTTTAATACAAGTTATAGTAAAATCATAAACATACAGAAATAAGCCTTGAGTTTAATATGGCTTTCTCCCTAGGGACAGCTATTAATAATATTTCCAATTAGCTTCAAGACATATCTAAGCAATCTAAGGGGGCAGCAGGACTTGAGTCACATATATATCTGTTAACAACCCTGCAAAACAAACAAACAAAACAGGTGAGTTGCTGCAAATGGTTCATATTTCAACTACTATCTAAAGATTATTTCAGCATATATACTTGAATGAAATGTTTTTCATGCCTAAGGTATGATCTGTAAAGCTGTATACCAAGATAATTATTTGTAATCAAAGTTGCAATGGGAAATCAAGCTCTTGAAGCACAAAATTTATACCAATTTCATCCCACCTCCAGAGATTTGAATCACAACAGATCTCCAGTTGGCATAAATGACTAAATGGTAACTAAATAAACCTAGGAATATTTTATTCCTACTTTAGTTGTTGAAAACATTGTTACTGAACAATTCCATATTTAGAATAGTCGTATTACTTATGGATGTAAGTAAGCTATCCCTTTGTTCCTTCTTATTCCTCTATGAAGTTTTATACAGCATGGGGGGGAAGGGATAACTTTCTTGAAGGAGAATGATAGAGATTCTTTGTTTTCAGTTTAGAAAATAAATCAGATATTTGTGCTAAACCTGCCTTTTGTGATGGAATGTAGTAGGATGGATTCCCAAGAGGAAGGGGGTGCATTCCTGAGAAATAAGACACAGCTCAGTCCAGATATTTTGTACGCAAAAAAGAGGATGAAGACATCCCCTCCTTAATAGTTCTTAGAGTATATGGTAGATGCAGAGAGTAGAGTGCTTCAGTCTGGCAAGATTGCTATCAGGCCCAAAACACAAGAATGACACGATGGTTTTCCAAGCTGAGTTCCATGCCTATAGACAGATTCTATACAAATACAAAAAACATTTCATCTATTTGGGCTTTTCACCATGGGGTCAGTGTATGAAATGGTTTAGGACAGGGATCCCTGTTGTGGCTCCGTCCGGTGGGTCCCTCTCATCAGAGGAGGAAGGCTCTGAACATGAAGGAGAGGAGATGGCTAGGCCTCCCTCTCCAGGCCCTTCCCCTCTGGTGCAGCCTTCGGTGCCTTCCGACAGCGAGGAGTTTGGCCAGGAGCCCGGTGTTTCTGGGATTGGCCAGGAGCCCGGTGTTTCTGGGATTGGNCCAGCGTCGGAAGGACAAGCATGTGCAGCAGCGGACACGTCGTGCCAGATAGTTCAGCTGAGTCACTGGGCCACACCCCACTGGCTATATAAGCAAGGGGTGTGGCATGTGAATTTTCGTGACGGACAATTTTTGCTGGATATTCTGTTGCAAGCACCCTGGCAAGTTATCTCTGTTTGCTGTGTCTTATCAGTAAAGGCTTGGCAGGCAGCTACGCAGTTGCTGCCAAGAAATTCATTTGTCTTTGTCTGTGCCGAGTAGTTTTTCAGGCCTCGGCTGACTGGTTGGGGTGTGTGGGTCGGACGGGGGACAGAACAGATCCCCAACCCCCAAGTCACAGTCCACTACTGGGCCATGAGCCATATGGAACTGGGCCACGGAAGTGTCAGGTGAGCCCATGCACCCCCACTTGCATGAGGAGCAGTCGAGCATATGCACTCTATTTGTGCAAGCAATGGGCACACATGCCCACCTCTCTCACAAATGGAGCTGCTTGCATGCGCACGCTTGCCGGCTACTCATGCCAAACCATCCCCTCTCCACCCTAACGCCCATCCTCAAAGCGGAAAGGTTGGGGAACTCTGGTTTAGGAGACACTGTTGTATCATACTGAAACCATGAGTTTGTCACTGATATCATTTAACAACAAGCAGTTCCATTATTTAAAAAATAATAAATTAAAGAGCCCAGTCTGATGGAAATAAAATAGGCTTTGCCTCAGTTTGGATCAAGGCCCCAGTGCTTAATCTGAATCTAAGCTGAAAGTTTTCATTCACAGCTGGGGGGAGTTTTTACAGTCCAACTGGAGCTATGAGATCAAAATTCAAGATCAAGGAGATATGGGCTAAAGGGATTCAGTACCGATCAAAACCATAATTAAGATCACTATTTATACTTACAAATCACTCACATCAGTATTAATTGCATGCCTTACATCATATTTGTTTTTATTCTAAATTGTAATCAGAATAGATACACATAAAAACCACCTACTACTATTATAAATAAATGCTGCTTATTTTTCCTTATAGATTTGCCATATAAATTTTAGTCCCTTCAACAGGCATAGAGCTGCAATTTAGCACGCAGGCTGTGAATAGTTTATTTAGCACTTATATGCATTTTGAGCTGGATATCAGAAGAGCAGGGTTTCAGAAGATGACAGATTAATGACGTATGAGAACATGTAGGATTTTTTGAGGCTGTGATATCTATGGTAGTTAACAAGGTCCTTTGTGGAAGGCCAAAACTTAGCTACTTACAAATTAGATAGTATTCTTCTTAAATGTGTAAATGTGTTTTTTGGGGGAAGTTCTAATGCTGCTTGCCTTGAAGGAAGGAAAGTATGGTCCCTTCTCAAAAATCTATCTTTGACATCTGATTTGGTCATCTTACAAACTGGTATATATGAAATATACCATAATATATTTCATATATTATGAAATACACATACAATATATATATTATATGTAGCAACATGATATACTTTAAAAGTACAGGGGAAATATTTTATGAATGAAAATTAACATAAAAATGGAATAATATGGTGCTAAATACCATTGTAAATGTTCTGTCACAGCACACCTCTGTTTAAAACAGACATGTCAAACTCGCGACGTCACGTGACGTTGCACAACGTATCGGGATGGTTTTGCCATTGCCGGCAATGGGGTGGGCAAGGCTTCCGGCAGTTTGACACCCCTGGTTTAAAAGAATCAGTGATGTAATTAAATAATTTTTCCCTGCATCTTGATCTGAAGAACATCAAAAAGTTTCTCAACAGCATTGGAGATTAGTTGTCTAATCTAGCCATATTACCCTATAGTGTTATTTTGGGTTAAGTGGATTACAGCCAATGTTTATTAGTTAAGATTTCATAGGATCAAATAAAAAAATTATGTGGTTCCTACTCTTATTTAAAAAAATAATAGTTTCTAGCACAAAAAGGACAAATACAAAAAAATGGAAAGACGGACACATAACTAAGGCTGATTATCAGCAGACAGCCAGAACATGCAAAGATGAAGTCAGGAAAGCAAAGGCTCAGAATGAACAAAGACTTGCAACAGAAATCAAGGATAATTTTAAAAAGTTTCTTTCAACATATTAATAACAAGAAAAAAAATCAAGGAAATTGTAGATCCACTAAAGAGAGAAGATGGCAAGGATGTAACAGGCAGTAGGGAGAAAGCAGAACTGCTTAACTCATTCTTTGCATCAGTCTTCACAAAAAAGAAATTATAGACCAACATATCAAAAAAACTACTGCAAAAGACAAACCAGAAACAAAAATTCCAGAGTTCTGAAGGAGCTGGCCGATGTTATCTCAGAACCATCGCTCCACATCTTTCAAAAATCCTGGAGCACCGGGGAAGTACCTGAGGATTGGAAAAGGGCTGATGTGGTTCCTATCTTCAAGAAAGGAAAAAAAAAACAGACCCAGGAAACTACAGACCAATCAGTCTAACATCAATACCTGGGAAGATCCTGGAAAAGATAATCAAAAAACAGATCTGCGAACAACTAGAAGTAAACAAAGTTATAACTAGTAGCCAGCACGGGTTTGTTAAAAACAGATCATGTCAAACCAATCTTATTTCATTCTTTGATAAAGTGACTAAATTAGTAGACCAGCAAAACACTGTAGACATAGTATACTTAGATTTTAGTAAGGAATTTGACAAAGTGGACCACAACCTGCTGCTTAATAAGCTAGAAAAAGGTGGGATAGACAACATCACCACCAGATGGATCTGTAGCTGGCTACAAACCGTACTCAGCGAGTAGTCCTCAATGGTATTACATCCACATGGAGAGAAGTAAACAATGGGGTACCACAAGGCTCCATCTTAGGCTCAGTACTTATTAATATCTTCATAAATGACTTAGATGAGGGAATAGAAGGGGAACTCATCAAATTTGCAGATGACACTAAACTGGCAAAACAAGCTCAGGATTCAAAAAGATTTTGTCAAACTTGAACAATGGGCCCTATCCAACAAACTTAATTTTAATGTGGAGAAAAGCAAAGTTTTACATTTAGGCAGGAAAAATCAAAGTATAAGTACAGATTAGGCAAGACCTGGCTCAAAAACAGTAACTGTGAGAGGGACCTTGAAGTCCTAGTGGACAATCACTTGAATATAAGCCAGCAGTGTGTAGCAGCAGCCAAAAAAGCTAATACAGTCCTGGGTTGTATAAACAGAGGCATAGAATCAAGATCATGCAATGTATTAGTTCCACTTTATAAAACCCTAGTAAGACCACACATGGAATACTGCAACCAATTTTGGTCACTATACTACAAAAAAGATGTGGAGACTTTGGAAAAAGTTCAGAGAAGAGCAACTAAAATGATCAAAGGCCTGGAGACTAAAACATATGAAGAACAGCTGCAGGACTTCGGTTTGGCTAGTCTAAAGAAAAGAAGAAATAGGGGTTACATGATATCAATATTCCAGTATTTGAGGGCCTGCCACAAAGAAGAGGGGGTCAAATTATTCTCCAAAGTACCAGAGGTTGGAAACTGACCAAAGAGAGAAGCAACCTGGAATTAAGAAGAAATTTCATAACAGTGAGGACAACTAACCAGTGGAACAGCTTGCCCTCAGAAATTGTGAACACACCATCACTGGAGGTTTTTTACTAAGAGACTTGTCTGAAATGGTATAGGTTCTCCTGCTTGAGTAGGGGACTTGACTAGAAGACTTCCAAGGTTCTATTCTATTCTATTCTATTCTATTCTATTCTATTCACCTTGAATGATTAACAAAACCAAACTAAATAATGTAAAATATGAGAAATTATTCAATGACTTTTGGTTTGAAAAAATTATCCTTATGTTTCTTAGTTCAGAACTGAATCAGTTGATTCACATATCTTAAAATCTATTAGCCTGGAACTAATGCCTGAAGCATCTAATATAAATTGGAAATATATTTCAGAATGTGCTTCAGAATAATTTCAAAACATAGAAGTTCCTCAAGAGAAAAATGTTTGGGGAAACAACTCGCTTGTAATGTAATTTGATACATCTTTATTCATAAAATCTATGGCAAACTACTTAGATAAGTGAATATGAGAAAATATAGGGATTTTGAAAATTATCTTTGTAATTAATATATGAAATTTTAGTTATTAATAAAATGCAAATACTCCAAACACTTTAAAATTTGATAGTTACCTTCATGTGTTTCAAATTGAAACTAAATTATATTGGAAATTGGAAATAAATTATAAAGACTAGAAAAATACAAGAATTACATAACTCTTTCACAAGAATTATTCCACTGTCAATTCTAAAACAGAATAAATACAATAATATTTTCATGTGTTCTGTTGCTATAATAAATTAAATATTCTTTAAAGTCACAATAGTGTAGTACTATAAATCCCACTTTTTATATAAATTAAAAACTTTTATTTCAATACTTGGCACTTTCATTAGATGCCTTATTTAATTGGCAATAACAGCTTTAATATTTTTAATGTGAAAAGCATGTAAACTTATGTTACTACTTCTCTTTATTGCATCTATCAGCCATGCTAATTTCTAGCTATTCTAAACAGATTGCATCAGACAGATCTACCCACTTTTATACCATGTTTGTGCAATATTTATTAAAACCTGATGCAATAGGAGACAAGAAGCATTTTATGTTTATTTCATGCACTTTGAAATTATTTGAGGGTATGAAAACATACAAGTTTATCTTGATGTCTATCATACTCTGTTCTATTCTAAAATTATGTGATTCTATCAAAAATAAATATTTAGCAAAAAGGAACTTTAAGATTTTTTCATTATTTTTCGGTTAAGTGTTGTTTTTATAATAGATTAGAACCTTCTATTTGGTAAAGAAATATTGCCATAAGGTAAAATAAAACAAGTATTTATGGAAATATGATCTGGAATTTTAAAGGCATGTAGTAAAAACTAGAAATGTATAAAATAGCATATGAGTGCAACACTGATCAATCTTCTGAGTTCTCTTTCACAAACTAAACTGTCTCTTTCAAGATCAGAAAACTTCGGGTAAAATCTGAGCAAAATTAGAACTTCGTCAGCTTTTTATTGTAGTGGTTTTTTAACTAAGTAAAGTGCTCAGGGTCATTCGAATTAAGAATTCTTTAAATCTATGTAAATAAATAAATAAATAAATAAATAAATAAATAAATAAATAAATAAATAAATAAATAAATAAATAAATGAAGGACCATTCTAGAATCACAATAGGATATTTTGGGGGGTAAGAATATGTTATATTTGAACATATTTGAAACATACTTAAAATTTCTAGTTTCACTAATGAGGGATGTGAAGTGATAGTGAAGTGAGTTGCATTTGAAATCAGTACACCTTTCCTGTATCTATCAATTATTTATATAGAATCCATTATAAAAGAAGAAAAAATGCCAAAAGGACAATAAAAAAGCTGGAGCAATTAATTTTCTGGCTATCAGTTTTGGGAGAAATATTTATATTTCAGTATTGAACCATGAGGAAAATATCCAAAAATCTATAGTTGGCTAATGCCATCACTAGCAATAATCAAACTGGCCCACCATTCCCCCCAAAAAACAGGTATTCCAAATATTCCCATTTGTCCTAATTCAGTGAATCTCAATAAAGACATTACTAATTTGAATATTTATATTTTTGGCAGTGATATGCAACTGGCAAAATGGCACAATCAAGTGGTAAAAATAAATTGGATCTTCCAATCAATTGGTTGTTTTCTGTGTATGAGTAACATAAAGAAACAGTCTCAAAATATAATTGCAGAAGTACTACACTATTTTAAAAAAATCAGCAAATTTCAGTACTATTAAATGTTATACTGTACAATAAGTATTCACTCTACATTATACAACGTTGGCATGAAATAGAACTGTTTTTAGACAATGAAAGATACATAAAAGGAAGATCTTGTGCTCTGCCTTTCTCTTAACCTCCAGTATATATATATATATATAATTCCATCTTCCACATTTCTGCATATTTGATGAAAACCTGAATTGATTATTAACTAATGTTATTGACAAATTAACATTATGTGTGCATGTATTCCACATGACTGGAAGCTCTAATATAGGAGTTTTTGTCTGCATATGAAAAAATTTCACTTCTTGGCCAAATAGTGTAGAATGTGAAGGAGTTAGCAGTTCCATTTTCTTGGAAGCAGCGCTTTTATACAAAGCTTGGTTTCCTACTTTGTAAAATTGTTTGCAAGTATAAGAGAAAACTACAAAGTAGTTGAAATGTCACAATTATTATAAATAAGTTGATCACCTAAAAACAAATAAACAAATGAGTTCCTGAAAATAATTCTAACAATATGTGGCTGACTCATCATATAAGCTATTACCCTGGAGTTAAAAATAACTGTTATGAGTCACAGCATAATGGTAACAATAAACAGACTAGGCTAAAACATAATAATTGTAATTTTCTAAATCCATCATGACAGTGACCACCTCCCTTTACTGTTTTTTTCTGGACTAGCCCTTGATCAAATTGTCTAGTTAATGCCAAAAATAATAAGGGCACTGTTGGAACTAGAATTAGCTAGAATTAGCCATAGGGTTCAATGGATCATAAAGCAAACACAGAGAATACAACTATCACTAACCTTAGATAAGACCTCCAGGTTTTGGGAATGCCTATCATCAACTGAATCCAACAGAGACAATAGTCATGGCTACAATCTTTATAAGCGTTATCTAGACATTATTAATACTTTCCTAACATACTAGAGAGAGACAGTTTAGTGTATGGTCTATAAAGACACTAGCCTAGAAACTGAGAGGTTATGAGTCCTTCTCCTGCCTTAAGCATGGAAAACAGTTGGATGACTTTCCACCCTGCATTCTATCTCAGCCATGGGAAGAAGGCAAGGGCATAGCACTTCCAAAAATATTGCCCCAAAACCTCAAGACTGACTCAAACACACACACAAAAAAAACCCCACTACAAAAAGATCTGTCTCTACCACTTGAAACTCTGGTTTCATCTGGATATCTGAAAGGGTAGGTATTAAAAAGAGGAGGAAAGTTTTTAGCCAAGAAATTGTGACCAAATAAAACAAAGATAACACAACCTCCTTATTTGGAAGCTAATTGTTGCTTGTTGTGAAGGAAAACAATGCTTGAAAGCTAGAACTTCAACTGCCATACAGTTCCATAGCACACCTTTTAGCTCTCCCCTTTCTATTTGCCACACAAGACTTTTTTCATAATATTCCTATCTAGATTCAGGTCTTCTATTAATTAACCAACTGAAAAGTGGGAAAGTGCCCAATGGTACCAGAGTTACTGAACGGAAAAGGCTGATTGATGAGTTCCTGTCTTGACCTCTTTTTTTAAACATATTCACAATAATTTCAAAATTCAGGTGTCTGGGAGGGAGGGAGAAGGGAAGTGCAAGTACCTCTCTCTGTCTCTGTGTCTCCCTCTGCAAATGGCAGAGAAGGCTGGGAGCCGCAGGAGAAGGCTCAAAGAGCCGTGCCATATACATCGCCTTTATTGGCTTTAAATCAACCTCTGATTCTATTACAAGGGACAGGTTCTGATCAAAGCTGTCCCTCAGATATAAAAATGGGCAGCTACTCTTCTTAATTGCAATGCTGCATCAAGTACAGTCACCCAGGTCACATATGACAGAATTATCTATCTTAATGCAGACATTTCAACCGAGTGTGTGAAACTGAGTCATAGCTCCTTTGTCATTTAGTTTCTATAAGAATTCAGTGGTTACTGCCTTAATCATAGGGAATTCTATCCTTAAATTCTGTGGTGAGCATTTGCCAATACTATTTATGCTGAAGTTGCAATAATTATTTCACTAATACAGGGAGAAGTCTGTGGGCTTTAGTGGAATTCTATAAGGAGGAACAGTATACACTCAACTACTCTAAGACCAAAATTATGGTTTTCTTGAGAATAACAAAATAACAGAGGTGGAAGGGACCTTGAAGGTCTTTTACTCCAACCCCCAGCTCAAGCAGGAGACTCCATACCATTTTAGATAAGTGATTGTCCAATCTCTTCTTAAAAACCTCCAGTGATGGAGCACCCACAACTTCTAAAGGCAATCCATTCTACTGATTAATTGTTCTAACTATCAGGAAATTTCTCTTATTTCTAGGTTGGTCCTCTCCTTTTTTTTTTTTTTTTTTTTTTCAATATAAAATTTTATTGTTTTTATCATAAAAGAAAAAAGAAATACATCACAGATATTACACAATGTTTTATCCCATCCCCCCACCCCCCGGACTTCCCAAACCAAACCTAGGCTAATATTCAAATAGAAATAAACAAATATTAATATCTCTAACTCCAAACTCTAAACTTAAACAATCCATCTCCTCCGTGTTAATAAAAATTATTCATTTAATTAGTTCTTCAAATACCCAAAATCTTTACCATTTCAGCAAGATAGTTTAACAGCATCCCTTACTTATACAAAAAAAGAAAAGAAGAAAAAAAAAAAAATTTCCATCTTCCATAAAGTTAACAAATTAATTCTGTCATTTCATGAAGCTACACCTATAAAAAATCATTTGGAACCCTTAATAAGGTTTACAACTTCAATTACTTAATTATCATTCAATTGTTTTCAATTATTACAACATTATTATATTTATAATAATCTTCCTTTTAATAAAAATTATTCCTTTAA
>NW_015386431.1:157631-161221 GCF_001527695.2 Protobothrops mucrosquamatus
TCTCGCCTACATCGTCCATATAGGACGACTCGGGAACTCAACTCCTACCCCGGGCAGCTCACCTATCCCCTTATGCCCAGGGGAAAGGTATCAAGCCGTTTGACAGCTGATGCTGGCTGTCAAACCGGCTTTTACGCAAAACAGGCGGGAGGCAGCAAACAGCTGCGACCAGCGAAATCGCCTGCCACCGGAAGTCCTAGGTTGGTCCTCTCCTTGATTAGTTTCCATCCATTGTTTCTTGTTTTGCCTTCAGGTGCTTTGGAGAATAGGTTGCCCACCTCTTTTTTTCTGACAGCCCCTTAGATATTGCAACACTGCTGTCATATCACCCCAGTTTTTCTTTTCATCACTAGACACATTCTATTCTTGCAACCATTTTTCATATATTTTAGCCTCCAGTCCCCTAATCATCTTTGTTGCTCTTCTTGCACTCTAAAGTCTCAACATTCTTTTTGTAGTACAAACAAAACTGGATGCAGTATTCCAAGTGTAGTCTTACCAAGGCATTATTACATGGTACTAACATTTCATGTGATCTTGATTCTACTAATGCAGCCTAGGACTCTGTTACCATTTTTGGCGGCTACGAAACACTGCTGGCTGGGAAGACCTGGACACCAAAAACATCAATAGAAAATTGATAATAATGATCTTGAATAAGTGTCAGCTTTGGCATAATTTTTCAAGACTCCAAGCTTGGCAGGAGGAAATAAAGCTATTTCAGCCAAAGTCAACAATAGTGTCAAGGCAATTTTGTGCTTTTTCCAGTCCAAAGGGGGCAGATGTATACCTGTCACCATCAAGATACAGTCACAGACATCCTAAAATATCTTTTATGGATCACTTTATTTAAAATGCTTCCAAGCACCTTGCTCTGAATGGCTTTAGGTGCTTGTATTTTTTTCTGGATTTATTGACAGTTTCTTTTTAAAAAAATTATGTGCATAGGTGTATTAGGTGTTTTTCTGCTGCTTTTATCATTTTATTTTATTTTTTACTATTGGTTATTGTGTTTTAGTTTAATTTGAGGCTATGCAGAGTAAAACTCCAAATAAATAAGAACCTAAACTGATCCAGCTGTACAAGAAAAAGTATCTTATGGATTCCAGACACTTCTTG
This sequence comes from Protobothrops mucrosquamatus, assembly GCF_001527695.2. Lineage (NCBI taxonomy): Eukaryota > Metazoa > Chordata > Lepidosauria > Squamata > Viperidae > Protobothrops > Protobothrops mucrosquamatus. The sequence goes on from NW_015386431.1 coordinate 158,751, forward strand.
CAGGGGAAAATCCATCTGAAAGGCTTCTGTTCATTCGTTTGCGTCAATTAAATATTTCCCCAGCTACTAGGATAACTGAAAAACTGAAACTGAAAAACAAATCTCAAACAGCTATATTAACAGAGAATATTTTGTTGGGTTATTTTATTGCCAGAACTTTAAATGTCTGAGTAATACCAGAGATAAAAAGTGCTTGGGATAATATACACAGTGCAACCTAAAATATAAAAGTTGTAAATTTATCAAAGAGACAGGAGGTCCCACAGTAAACAAATGTAAACTGCTGATGATGCACTAAATCAAAATGAGTGATGAACACAAATATAGCAGCAATTGCAATTCAAAATGATACACGTATATATGATCAATGAGCTGCTAAATGGCAAGTGAAATATAATACTGAGAAGCTCACAGAAATATACATTGGCTTAAAAATTATCAAACCATATAAAAGTTAAAAGCAAACAGATGTAAAGAACACCACAAAAGATAGTATACATGAGATATTTGTATTAAAATATTTCATTTCAACTGGGACATGAGTACTTTAAAAAAAGTGTAATAAATGTTTACATTTGTGAATATAAGCATAGAGAGAAGAATTGCAAAGAATTCCTAATGATTTCTTTTGTTTCCTCTTTTCTTTGATAATGACATATGAGTGCTTTCAAGGAAAACATATTAAGTAATTGATTGACTGATTATGTTCCATCAAGTTGTTGTTGACTTGCAGTGATCACATAGATATATTTTTCTCCATGATGATGTGTCCCCAATCTGCTCTTTCAAGTTTTGTTTTCTTGGCTGTCCATGGTATTCTGGGAGTCTTCTCTAACCCCAAGGTTCAAAAATCAATACTGTCCTGCTCGTTCAAAGTCTATCTCTTGTTTCCATAGAGTATTAGAGGAAATACTATGGCTTGCATGGTTCTGATCTCTGTAGGTATAGACACATCATGATATTTAACTTAAGTATCTTTTCCATGGCTGTCCTACCCAGTGCTTGTCTGCAGCACATTTCTTGACTACTTGTTCCTTTATTGTTGATCCTTGAGCTTAAAAGGCAGAACTATGCTATATTCACTTCCATTTCTAAGACTGCCTGTTCTACCTGTTATCATTAATTTGGTCTTCTATATATTTAATTTTACTATTTTTTCACAGTACTATTTGACTTTAAATATTAAGGCTTGCAGATCCTTTGCATCAGGATAGTGTCATCAGCATAGTGCAGATAATAGATGTTTCTTTTTCCAGTTTTAATCCAGCTTTCCTTAATATATGTATATTTAGCTTGTAGGTTGAATAAATAAGGGGAGAATATAGAGCCTTGTTTCACTGTGTTACTAACCTAGAACCAGTCTGTTTCACTATAATATAGTTTCCTGACCATTATACTGTATATGTTTCTCATGAGGATCATGAGATATTTTGGGATTCCTATTAACCTGGGCACTTTCCAGTTTGACATGATCAACACAATCAAAAATCTTTCTATAATTGATGAAGTCCATCATGATATTTTTTAAAAAAAATATTTTGGCTGTCTCAATTACCCAGCCTTCATCAGCAATAACGTCTTGTGTTCCTAAAGCTAGCATCTCTTTTTTCATGTAGGTCTCTAATCCCTGTTGAATGACCCTAAGCATTATTTTGCTAGCATGGGAACTTAAGGATATTGTATGATATTTTCCACATCCTGTTAAGTCTCCTTTTTTGGGTTTTGGAATGCACTATATATTAATCTCTCCCAATTAGATGGCCACTGTTTATTTTCCAAATTTGCTAACATAGATTTTCAGAACCGTGAGCTATTCTTCTTCTCTTGCATAACATATTTCAATGAGTATTCTTCAGTTTTTGCAGTTTTCTGACTAATGACAAAAGTCCTAATCTAACTTCATTTTCTTATATTAGACATTCTTGTAAGTAGGGAAGAGCTTCCAAGGCATCTTGAATGTTGACTTCTTCGTGCACAGTGTTCAGTATATGCCTTCCATCTTCCTTTGATCTCCAATATCTCCACTGGAAACCTTTAGCATATGAATTTAAGGCTGGAACTACCTTCTGAGTTCAGAGATTTTTGAAAGACTTTCCTACTTTTCTGTATCTGTCTCCATCTTGAATGTCTTTACAGATGTTGTAATCTTATCTCTTCTAACAAAATTTATTTTTGGGGGAGGGGGAGGTTGGCTTTCTTTCCTTGCTTCCACTCCAACTATTACTATATCCATGTTTAGTGGCATTGTTTTGATACTTTGATGACAGTGTCTGCTATGAAAATCATTGGGGTGTCAAGAATTGATAAATTGGTTCCTGCTTCATTTTGATTTCCTAAGCCATACAGTTCATTTTCCTCTTTTGTTGTGTTCTTTTGTATTCCCCCCCTTAATCCCCTATGCGCATCCTGATCACCCATTAAGGGTGATTGCCCTTCTCCATCTGCATACAGTTTCATGCCCGTTGCTGGTT
>NW_015386431.1:164013-165554 GCF_001527695.2 Protobothrops mucrosquamatus
CCGTCCTCAGCCACGTTCTACCCAACGGCAGAGAGGCACCGATAGCCTACTATTCCAAGACTATGTCCCCAGCTGAGCGAAACTACAGCCAGCTGGACAAAGAGGCCCTCGCCATCGTGGCTAGCACAAAGCGATTCCACGAGTACCTATATGGAAGGCATTTCCAGGTCATCACGGACCACAAGCCTCTACTGGGACTACTGGCGGGGGACAAACAGACTCCCCAATTCCTGTCACCCAGATTGATCCGTTGGTCGATATTCCTCGCGGGGTATGACTACGAGTTGATCCACAAACCCGGGGCCAGCATCAGCCACGCAGATGCTCTCAGCCGATGCCCAACACCCGGCCACATCGCCAACCCAGCACCGTTTGCCACCGTGCTCCTGGTGGACGTCGACTCCTCCAGCCCAGTCACCTCGAGAGACGTCGCAGAGCACACCAAGAAAGACAAACTGTTGGGAAGGGTTTTGAACTGGGTGTTGAGGGGGTGGCCGCAGGAGGCGGAAGGAGAGGACTCCAAGCCGTTCTTCGCCAAAAGAACGGAACTCTCGGTGTGTAAGGGTTGTGTACTATGGGGGGAAAGAGTCATGATCCCACAAGCCCTATGGAAAAAGGTGATTAATACCTTACACGTGGGGCACCCGGGGATCGTGCGTATGAAAGCGCTGGCTCGGAGCTATTTGTGGTGGCCACAGCTGGACAAGGACATACAGGAGTGGGTAGCCACCTGTGAGCCTTGCCAGGAATCCCACTCAGCCCCACCGAAAGCAACCCCATTGGAGTGGGAGATCCCACAAGCACCGTGGTCCCGTCTCCACGTTGACTTTGCCGGCCCCGTGGAGGGCCGATCTTATTTAATAACGGTGGATGCCTACTCGAAGTGGTTGGAGGTGATCCCCATGCCGTCCACCACGAGTGCTACCATCAAGGCCCTGGACGGACTGTTTGCGACCCACGGATTACCAGACGTCCTGGTGTCCGATAACGGGCCGCAACTAACCGCGAAGGACATGGAAGAGTTCCTGGCGAACTTGGGCATCTGTCACACGCTGATCGCGCCCTACAGCCCTCAGAGCAACGGACGGGCGGAATGGATGGTGAGGCTCACCAAGGAAGCGCTCACCAGAATGGGGGCCAGCGCACGGTGAGAAACGCTCGAACAGTTCCTCCTGGTGCAGCACAACACACCCTGCGCCGCCACCGGCTGGAGCCCAGCGGAGATGTTGATGGGTCACCGACTGAGGTCACCCCTGGATCGCCTCCATCCCAGCTACCAAACGGACACGCCACCGGAATCCAGAAAGGTAACTCGGGGTTTTACGGAGGGGGATTTAGTGTATGCCCTTAATCACGCAGGGGAGCCGAAGTGGGTGAAAGCGACCATCATCTCTATCGCCGGGCCCAGATCCTACGAAGTTTGCGTGGAGGACAACCGAGTTTGGTGGTGCCACCTTGATCAACTGAGGGGCCGAATCGGGGTCACTGGGTTACGCCAAGAAAGCGTGGCCGACAACACGGGCGGGGCCAGAGACAACGGC
>NW_015386431.1:165775-203051 GCF_001527695.2 Protobothrops mucrosquamatus
TTCATGCCCGTTGCTGGTTGGCTAACTCGCAACGGGGTCTTACCAGCCAATGGAATTGTGTGATTACGAGCCAGGGGAATCCCATAAAAGAGGGCTCCCCTGGCCCAGATGGCAGTCCGGATTTACTTTATGCCTTGCCAATAAACCGAGAGCTGACTGTCACTCGACTCGTATCTTACTGCCTGCGCGATCTAACATCTTTCATTTTTCCAACTTTGGTATTCCAATTTCTAATCATAAGCAGTACTGTAAATCTCCACTTGCATGCTGTTGATTACAAATCTAACTGTAAAACTCATCAACCTCCTCTTATTCTGAATTCATGGTTTCTTCCTTTCTAACCACTAGACCAAACTGGCTTGCTCGCTCTTTCGCTCTATCTATCTATCTATCTATCTATCTATCTATCTATCTATCTATCTATCTATCTATCTATCATCTATCTATCTATCTATCATCTATCTATCTATCTATCTATCTATCTATCTATCTATCTATCTATCTATCTATCTATCTATCTATCATCTATCTATCATCTATCATCTACCCACCCATTAGTTAAATTTATAAGGCCGGCTATCATTTTGCAAAACTAAGAAAACTTTATTATGATAATTACATTTATACACCTATCAAGCTATAGCCTATATATTTTTAAAAAATGAAAGACCACACAATGTGTTAGAATACATGGAACTTGAATGATATCTGCACTCTTATTAGTAGACAGAAAGAAAGGGATTGTTGGAACAAAAAACATGAGACCTAAGTGATTAAATAAACCTCTGAATAGCACTAAAAGGAATTTGAGGCAAGTAGCTCATGTTAAACAGGAAATATAAAGAAGTCAAAACAGAGAATCTACATTAATCTATATTTCCATTGTCCGTAGAGACCAGTGGTTGAAAAAGTTCAGTGAGACAAAACATAGAAAAGCAGATCTTCCAACATAATGTTATATTTTCTTTGAGCATGTCGTAAGGCATGTGCACATTTATTATTCATAATTGCATCTTACTTTATCTTAAATACTTCAAAATGTCATTATTTAGTGATACTATAAAAACAGTTTTTACAACAAGGGATTACTTACAAAAGAGCTAGGTCTCTAAAACAGAAAAGGGGACGTTTCTGTTTGATCCAAAGGATACTACAAGGCATAAAAAGTGACTTGTTCATTGATATAGAGGTGTTGTTATGGAAACCTGTTTGGCATAAAAAGAAAGCTAGAATAAGATTTAAGAGTGTGACTCAAGGCTTTATGTAACAGACTTAAAAGGCTTATTAGATATAGACTGATTTATGGCTTAAGACAGTTAAATAAGATGTTGGATTGAATAAAAATTAATTAAAGGTCTGAATGTAATAACAAGATGTTTGTCTATGTATTAATATGTTCTGGATATAGTAATTTTGGGAGAAGGTTAAAGGAATTTGATATTGAGGGATTGATTGATAGATTACAAAGTATAATAGAAATAGAAAGGTATTTTTCTTTTTTCTTTTTTTTGTTTTGTCTTTGTTTTTTGTTCTTTTTTTCTTTTCTTTTCTGAACTAATTTTTTTTTTAATTAGAAATGATAGCAATTTGTAATGGAAGAAGAATAAGAAAAAAGAAGAAATGATACTAATAAATGTTTACTGAATATGTTAAGGAAAAGGGTAATGGAGAGACACCCGAAGTGTTAAATATGCATTTAGATTAGAAATATGGAATATAGCAACTGAAATAGTAAAGCTTAACACAGGATTTGGATTTATGGATCTATTTAGATGAAAGGCTATTGAGGATTGTTATGATTGACTTAGTTGTATTGAAATATATTAACTTCAATATAATATGTTACTAGAGGGAAAAGAGAGGGGATTTTTTAATGATTTAATCTGAACTTTATGAGTATGACTTTGTTTGTGGACAATTGATTGCCCTGCTACCACGTTGATTCTTAAGCACTTGTTTGTAAAATGAAAAAACTAATAAAACTTGTTTTAAAAAAACAGTTTTTAGCCTCTATTTGTCTATATTAACTAATATAATTGAATGCTCTATCGTAGGACATTTGTAGCTAAGTGCAGGTTTCAGTTTCTGCCTTATATTTGTCTATATTGATTTCTTTGAAATACAGTCAGGTAATCCTTACTCTTCTACAACCTTTAGTAATTTTTAATTACAGATACACTTTACTATCTTAAACTGGGTACTGGATTAAATTAAATATGTACACTTATGAATAGCCTATCTAATGACTCTTTTATATTCTACATTAACCTCCCTAGAAACCATGTCAAGATATAGACATATTGAAGAAAGTTAAAGAAATAGTATTTTTAATTATTTCAGATTCAACTTTGTTTCAAAAATGAATCTATCAACCATTTCTAAATATCTGGATGGAATATGCTTCCTGGAGAAGATGTCTGTCATTGCTATACTAAATGCATCTTTTTTATAATACACTTACTATGCTTATTTAAGTGTTGCTTTATGTTTTAACTCTCAGTTTATTGGGTGAAAATAGACTAACCATATTAATATATGCCCTGATCCCAGATGGAGTTTATTTAAATTTCAGATTGAAAGCTTACTAAAAACAGATAAGATTGATTGCCCTTTCCATCTAACCATAATTGTATTTCAGGTGAACATCAATTTACTTTAAAGGACACTTCTAAGTAACAGAGTGCATCATACATAATTCATAAATCACAGCTGTCTGTTATATGATTTACTTAAAACAGGAATAGAGTGCGTTGTTTTTTCTTTTGTGGTTTTGCTTGGCTTGTTTGCTTTTAAATTGTTTTAAAAACATTAATTTATTTGGAATTATTGAAGTCTTTATCTTGACAGAGGAAAAAATAAATATTCTCCATTCACAATGTCTTACTTTTCATCAGGTGTGTCAGATATACTGGTTATTAATTTTTCAAACATAATTAATACAAATGAATCATGTTAATAAAAGTATAAATAAAGCATTAAGTACTATTGTATCAATTTTATGATACTTTCCAAAGTGTAAGTTCAGTATTGATTTTTTTTTAGAAGGTTAAGTTTTGGTTTTGATTTTTTGCAGTAGTGTATTCCATTTTTGTTTTAGTTTGGAAAATAAAAATCCACATTCAAACTCTGCTCCCACAATTAAAAAAAAACATTTTTACTGTTAGATGAGTTAGTAATCTGCAGTTAGATTCATAGTCTAAGACTGATGGAAACTTAATAATTCAAGATCTAACAAGGACCTAAGAATTATTAAGGTAGTATCTAAGAATATAGGTGTTGTTATTATTATTTGCTTTACATTATTTTACAAATATATACCTATATCCAGACTTCAGAGTCTGAAATTCACCAAGCTGAATGTCTTCCGTGGCCCAATAGGAATCATTTCAGATGAGTAAGTTAGTTTAAAATCTATTATTATTTAACCAGTTGTACTTTAAAATATTTGTGGACCTACAGTAAATGTTCTAGGGATGCACAATGTATTCTTATTTACTTTTGCCATGCTATGCAATAATTCTGTCACAAAATTCTGCATTTTGCTTTACAAATGCTTACTAATTCTTTATTTAAAAACATTTAAATGAGGTATATTATGATTTCTAATCTTAGCGTTTTACTTTCCCTATCAGGAAGATTTGAACTGGAGATACCCACTTTCCTAATAAGATTATGTCTGCACTACTTTCAAAAGAAGTACCTTCTACTGATGGTTTTGGAAAAAATCCAAGTGTAATTGGATAGGTTAGGTCAGATCCTAACTATATTAAACCCATGACATATAATTAATTTTCTCACTATAGACAATATAATAACCATAAAATCCAAAATGGGATACATATAATAACACTCCCCACCCCACCCCCACCAAAGCTCTCCTGGCCATAGAGAACTGGAAAAACTTTGGATGTAATAGCTGTTCCAGCAGAAAATCAATACACATCAAAATATCCACTTAATGGATAAACAGGTATCATTGTCAAATTTGAGTAGTTCTAACATTTGGGTTAAGAATATATCAATCTATACTTTGTTTATTTACAGGTACCAGCCTTAAATAAACATAAAAATACAAAATACAGGTAATCCCCGAGTTACGAACATTCCCTTAGCGAATATTTGAAGTTATGCGATAAGCACCCCCTAGTGTTTACAAAAAAGTGCTGAAATCATGAATGTTGCCACACCATGGCAGTCATTTACCCTTTTGAACAATCTCAGAGACACTGCAAAATTAATTCTGGCTATTCACCCCCCCCTCCTGCCCCGGGTCTCCCTAGGCACTAGGCCTATGGATACTCATATTGTGAAGATCTAGAGAGTCTTCGCTTTCTTGGTTGTTTCGCTGCCTCAGGCCTTTGGTGCATTTGCAGAGAATGGAGGCCTAAAGTACTGCAAGATCACACGAGGTCAGTGGCACGAGATCTCATGCTACTGATCTCATGTGATCTCACAGTACTTTGGCCTCTGTTCTCTGCAAACGGAGGCCTGGACGCCTTCAGTTAGTTTGCAAAGCCTTTTTTGCCATCTTTGCAAAAAGCCTGTGCCACCGAGAAAGAGTCCCAAGTCCCATGTTTCACTGGCAGAGACCTTTAGGAAAGGCCTCTGCCACCCAGAACAGAGCTCTGGAGCCACGTGGCCATCACCCTGACCTCAATTCTAGACAGCAGAGACCTGGAGGCCTCCGATGCCCGGAACGGATCTTCAGAGCCACATGGCCACTGCCTTTAACCTCCATTCTGGATGTTGGAGCCTCTGCCATCCAGAACGGAGATTGGGGGCAGCAGCCGCATGGCTCTGGAGGTCCGTTTGGGGTGTTGGAGCCTCTTCCAAGCCTCTGCCACCCAAAATGAAGGTCGGGGGCGGCAGCCATGTGGCTCCAGAGGTCCATTCTGTGTGGTTGAGGCCTCCTCTAGTATAAACACTTTTCGGCTATAGGCTGAAAGCTTCTGGGGGCCATGATCTCTTGCTCAGGCACCCATCCACTTTTCCAGAAAATGAGTGTTTGACTTCCCATGAGATCAAGGCATCCAGAAGCTTCCAGGCTCTACGTGAAACACGATTTTGTTGCTCCAAACCTCCCATTGGTGTGCAAACACTTTCCCACACCGAGTCTGGGAGCCTTGGAGGAGACTCAGAAGTGGCCAGCAGCCCAGTGAGTCAGAGAAGCCAAGCAGGGCATGCTTGTCCTACTCTCCCTCTGCTCTCATGGGGAGCAGACAAAGAAACAGGCTGGAGAGGAGACAGGTCTTCAAAATGCAAGTGACCCGGCATGGCAGGATGGCGGGGAGAGCTGGGGACCCCAGCTAAGGGAGAATGAGGTATTTTAGTGGGTCAGGGGAGGCCTTGGTGGTCTGAAGCAGGTGGCCCATTCCATCACTAGCCCCTCCATGGTCTTCCCCAGCCTGAGATACCTCATGTTCACTTAACAAACTGTGCATTTGCGCACACATTAAATTAGCAAATGTGTGGGCGATAGTAAGGAGTGATCACATTCAAGGCATGAGATTCATTCCTACGAATCCTTGAGTTATGAATGGAATGGGCAGGCTCCATTCCATTCGTAGCTCAAGGACTACCTGTAATCCATTACTGTGCAATGTGAAACAAAATTGTAATTATCTACAGTACATATCATCTACAGTTTCTTATCACATCATGCCCAGTAATATACAACAACTTATCTCCCTGTATTTATCTTTACTTTATTTTCCAAACATTAATGAGCCAGTGTATTGCCATTTTAAAACAATTTTCTTAACATTAATGGCTACAGAACACAGAATGTTTTAAAGGACAGAAGATTCCATAGGCCTTCTCTAATGTCTTATTTATTTATTTATTTTGATTTGTGCTTATGTTTTTTCTTCCTGCTCTTGTAATAATACTCTGCATTAAACCATATAAGTTCAATAACAATTTATTTTTAATGGTAAACAAATTTTTGGAATCTCTTCAGTTATGCCTAAAACCATATAGTTAATCTTTGCTTAATAATTTTATGTGAGATTGCTATTATTAATAGGGAATTCTGCATTTTTATATATGTTCTTCTATTAAGATAGAAATGCCACTGAACAAAGCTTTATGTTTATCCATTCCCTTAAAGCAGACATGTCAAACACAAGGCCTGCGGGCCGGATGCGGCCTGTGAAGTGGTTTCATGTGGCCCACAAAGCCATCCTGGAAACAGTGAGGGAACAGCCCCCGCTGCCTTGGCCCTAGCCCAGGCCTGCCGGGAGCCAATGTATAATTTTGTGGTGGCCATCTATGCTGAAACGCATTCAGTCTTAGCTCCACAAGGCCATCTGGAAACAGCGAGGAACCAGCCCCTGCCATGTCGGCCCTGCCCTCTGGGTGCATGCTGGGGAGGTGTCACCCTTTGTGAGGAATGAAGAAATGCACCATCACCTGGAAGTGGCCAGTAAATAGCCCTTGTCTACTTCACATATGCAGCTTGATGGGCTCTGGGGGAGGGGTTTCAGCAGGCAGCGGGGCGCTCTCTTCACAGTGCCAAGAACTGAGCCAAGTGGCGTGAATCTGATGAGAAGTGCAATGCTGCCTAACCCCCAGCCTGCCCAGTTTCAGCAGGCAGCAAGGTGCAAAGCTGGCGAGCTTCGCACCGCTCGGCTCAACCTCTCAGCGCTGTGAGTAGAGGGCCCCACTGCCTGCTGAAACCGGGCAGGCTGGGGGCTGGGCGGCATTGTGCAGGTAACATTGACTCTCACGCTGCTCATGGCATCCCCTCCCCCAGAGCCCACCAAGCCAGATATGTGAAGTAGGTGAGGGCCATGTGCTGGCCACTTCCAGGTGATGGTGCATTTCTTCATTCCTCACAAAGGCTGACACCTCCCCAGCTGCGTTTCTTGCCTGTTTTTCTCCCTCCCTCATCTCAAATATTTTCCCATCACTCTGTACTTAGGAAGGAAGGAAAGAAGGAAAGAAGGAGAGGGAGGGTCTGAGGGAAGTCCTGCCTTAGTCCTGCCCTGCTGCCCTTTTATCATCCCCTTGCCCCCTCCTCCTGGCCTATCCTGGGAGTCTCCCATCCTATTGCTAAAAAAGCTTTGGATACAAAGCCAGGTCTCCTCCCATGGAGAGGGAATGGGCCTCCCTCTGACTATGCCCTCATACCCATCATGAGCAACCTGGCTAAGGAGAGCAAGCACAGCAGCAGCAGCCTTGAGGAGGAGTAAATGAAGCTGGGCACCCCCTTGGGGATGTGGGGCTGGACTTGGTGCTGTGGGTGCTCAAGAGCCAGGCTGGGCGTTTGACCTCTGCTGCACAGGGCTCCGGGCAGCCCGCACCACCATCCAGCCCCCCGGCATGGCCTAAGAGGAACAGTGAGGCTCCTCCAGTGGACCATGCCTTGGCACTTGCCCTGGTCCCACCCCCTTCTGCCAGAGACCCTCAGATCTGTCCCACTCCTGCCCAGGCTCCCACAGGCACCCTTGACGTGAACGATGTAGAGCTGGCCACGCCCACCCAGTAGGCTGCACCCCCCCTGGCCACCCCCCCACCCCAAGGGAAACCGCAATGCCGATGAGGCCCTCAATAAAATTGATTTTGACACCCCTGCCTTAAAGTGACGTACTGTAAAAATGCTCATGTAAATTAAACACTGATACAAATTAGATGCCACAAAATGTGCTTAAAAGGTTGAAAAAACATATCCATTTGACCCTTGGAAAACTACACATAAAGCTTCATTTTCTACATGATGCAATATTAATGTAACACAACCTTGTTTTTCTCCTATTAATCAAGTCTTTAAAATTGACAGAAACTTGTACAATAAAAATACAATGGCATAAATGCAAAGATAAACAAATAAGGAATGGAAAATAAATGTTTCTACATACTTGTAGGCCCATCTGAAATACTGAGTGACCCATAAAATTAGCCAGCATTCGAATTAAAGCTGCACCCTGCAAACACAATTAAAAAAAATGAGTTGTTATCCAAGTAGTTTCATGGTAATACATGAAATTTACAATTATTCCAGTATTTATTTCAGAATAATTATAGGTTTATTATTCATTACATTTAGAATTATCCCTCAAAAGTATTTGACTTAAACATTTTAGAAGCTATATGCTTCATTATAAGCTTTGTTGGGGGAAAAAACAGAAACAAAAATGAAGTTATGAACATACAGAAATGGGGTTATTTTCAAACAGAGGTACTAAACTTATACCTTACTGATTTGAGTGCAACAACATGAAACAGTATGTTATAAAAGCACAATATTTCTCTTCCCTACTATTGACTGTTCATAAGCATATCTTTGAATGAAATAATTTAAGTATAACATGTTGAGATTTAATGCATAAGAAAGGCAACTAGTTCTACAAGAGTAATCAGTACAAATGAAATACTATTGTTCAGATTTAAAACACCGTAAGTCCAGGATTTTTTTATGGTTGAACAACAAGCATCCAGAAATTTAATTTTAGACATACAAATATATGTTTGGACAAAACATATGTCCTCTTTTAGTGCATCTCATGATTGCCAGTAATTCTAATTTAACAGGAAACGTACGTACTCACAGCTTAGTTGGAGTTATGGTTAAAGATATGGATGAATATCTTTTGTTCTGGATAGAATGAAGTTTCAAATGGGTGAAGCAATCTAAATCTATTTTAGAGCTTATATTACAGTTTTCATGTTTTTGCACTAATAATGTTTTACCATGTTGATAAATACTGCATTTGGCATTTACTCTCCATATTTAATATATATCTATAAACATCAATATATATCCAAGGCTGTAATTCTAAGATCAGTATTTGAATGGGAAAATAGTAAGAATTTTAATGAAACTTCAGAATTTATCAATGCAATTTAGAGTAGGTATAGGTAACCAGGAATAATCAAAATGTTTTGGATTATTGTGCCTATAATTATATAATTTTATTCTAGAGGACATTTGCTAGCCTCCATGCTGCCATTTTAAATGGCTTGTTTATGCATGTTTCTTGAAGCCCAATGGCTCTCTGATGATTAGGCTAGACCTTAAGACTGACTTTTTGAAATGAATTGTTAAAAATAACATGCAATAGAAATTTGTGATTTATGGGCCCTTCCAGTGAAGATGATGGCATATAGAAGATTCTTGGTCAGAATGAGAGAGATGCAAATAATAAAGAATATGAAGTAATGAATGAAATGACTAGGTGTGTGTAAAAATATGAGGGAGGGAGGATATATCAGGTCTGAAGAAGACTGGTCTAATCTTGTGAATTAATGTTGATTAACACATACAGAGAATTGAATATTTAGGCTTAATTATTTAATTAAAGAGCTCAAGTACAGTATGTATCAAAAATTAGTGTCACCTAATTTATTAGGAGCTCATTTGACAGTAGGAAATCATAGTGTGTGATGGTGCCACAAATTTAATGGAAAGTATGCAAGAGTTTATAAAAACCAAAATCTGAGAAATGCAATGTGGTATTATGCTGGGGACAAAATATGCAGGCCCTTTCTCCTTAGTTATGAGAAATGTTTCAGCCATGTTTCCTTTTCTTTTTTCTTGCCCTTTAATTTCTTTATCTTACTATTTCCTACTCCTCTTCTGCAGTCTATATTTCAATGCTTTACTCCCAAAGGGAATAGCATGATGAATGCATTATATATCCAACATGTTGAAATTCTGAATATTTTTTTCCATATCAAACCCACTAATTTGATAAACTTAATATCCTATAAATATCCTATGAGTTTTATTACATTAAAATAATATCTGCCCTATTTCATGTCACAAAGCATTCTCCAAGTCTGGAAGATGGGTTAAATTTGTAATTACTAATACTCTCTTCCATAAAGTTTAGTGAAGTCACAATAGATACTAAGGCTACCATTCCATGGATCACAGGATAACACAGCCTGGAGCTGCTGAGTCATAGGTATATGTATAGTATAGTTTTCTCTTTCTTACTCTAGTCATAGCATTCTCTTACTATTTATATTTTTCAACCTAGAGCAACACCAAAGCAATATGTGACTATTCTTTCTTTTCTACTAAAATTGTATAAATAAAATGTTAAGTAAAATTGTATAATTTTATAGTTTGGAATAAAAAATAATTTAATTTTTGGAAACTCATATTGCCCTATGGTTGAAACACATTTTTTTAAAAAGGACAATAGATGCAAAAGACACATACAAGAACCTTTATGTTATGTTTGCCCTTCAAATAACAAGCAACAAACAATACTCAAATCTCTTTTATAAATTAAAAATTTGTTGACATAGGCAGACACAGCTGGATGCCAATATGAAATTTAGCTTATTAGGAAATTCACAGCATGAATTAACATTAGAGAACAAACTATGTCAAGCTTGGATCATAAAAAGACACTTAAAATACTCTCATAAAATGAGGAAAATAAATTTGAAATGCTCTTGTGAATGGCCTTAAGATATATTTTGGCCTATTTAAATTTTAAACAAATACACCAGGAAGCTTCAATAGAGTCAATGTGAATTCTATGTGATATATTTGAATTCTGATGTTTAAAGTGATAGCAGCTTGAAGCTACAATACTAAATATAATAATTCTTACTGAAGTGTGGACTTCAACTCCCAGAAATCCCAAGATAGCATACACACATATTAAAATCGCTGAGGTTGAGAAACATTGCTCTAAAGCAAACTCCCATAAACTAGTATTCTCTAGAAGTGCTAGACTACCTGATAGAATTCTCAGTCAATATGAACAGTAATTATGACAGGAAGAATCTCTGAAAATTATAGTTCCAGTTTATCTGAGATAGTTATTAGGAAAAATAATTAGGAAAAGTCAGAAAACCCTATATGTTTCAAATAGGACTTGTATAGATACAAATTAGCAGGGAAAATGAGATTAGGAGCACCGGTTGATTTTCTTGCAGTACATTACAAACATCTTAAAGCAGCAATATCTTTTCCTGGGCCTGTGCAATTATTGTACAATGATAGGAAATAGTTTTATAATGCCTTTGAAAACTGTTTTTGCCTTTTTAATTCTAACCTTTGCACAGCCCCAGTATCCATTTAAAATAGTATGACTGAAGGGAAAAAAACCGTGGGCTTTATCTATTAGTTTTGTGACCTTACAATAAATACATAGGGTAAATTCCTTGATAAGAAAGCATTAGCAAGCAGATAGTTTTTCTTTTAAAGCAGTACCTTATGTTTACACCCCTCTGTCTACATTAGCTTTTTAACAAATGGAAATTTGGACAAGCACTGAAAACAAAAAGGGGAAAGTATCTCAAATGCCAGTAGAATATTTCATTACATAGAAATATAATAGCTTTTTGTAACATTCCTTTATCAAGAGCACTGTGCTTATTAGCTAAAATATTTTAGTTCAAAGTCTATACAGTAATTTCCTATTGGCACTTAGTGTATATTAGCTCTTCAATTATCATACTTGTAACTCTTACTTGAGTTGCAAAGTCATTGATTTGATCTCTTATCTGCCTTAGCCACATGCTAAAGATTTTAAGGAGTTTAAAAGAAGACTGTAAAAAAAATATTCCTTAGGCACATGCCATAAATCTGAATTTCTCATGTGTCAGAATGAAGTTTTAAGCACAAGCCAGAAATGAAGAATTTGAAGAATATCATGCAGTCTCTTCTGACTCTGGGGAGAATGGAAATACTCGTCAATACCTAATCTGAAGTAGGCATTTACAAAGATAACTGAGTTTATGGTCTTCCAGGTATGCTTACTGCTAACAAAAAGGCTAATATCCTCACAATAGAGTGCATGGATGAATTTATTATTACAGTAAATAAAATGTTTGCATGGTTTTCCTGAAATGTATACTTACGACACTAGGAACTCTGCCAATATTTCACAAAATGATAGAAGCTTCCTTTGCTGGAATAGTTAAAGAGAATGGTTTGTGATTTATCTGAGAAAATGTTGAGAAATCCATCATATAGAGAATGAAAAAATGCAACTTTGCCTCCTGGTACAGTTTACAGTACTAAACAATTTATCTCTGGGATAGATGTTGACATGCTAAAGAGAAAATAAATCTTTGAGGAAATGATCAGATGAGGAAACTTCATGAATACAATCTGACAGTATATCTAGAGGAAACAAGTCCATATTTTATATTTATATATCATGCTTGTAAAAGATAAACTCCTTTAAGACAGTACAATTATTAAAGATACAAGCAATGAGTTTATATATATAAACTCATTGCTTGTATACAACTTTGATAATTTTGAATATTGGAATCCCAGGTATGGACATTTAAAGTCAATAAGATAAAAACAAAGAACTCCGGGATGTAAAGCAAAAGTCTTTTTTTAATTGCGCCCTAACCGTATATTGTGCACATCTGTCTATCGTAAACCCACTCATACGGACAGAACACTGCACTACAGGAGTAATCATCCTGTAGCACACAGAATTAGTTGTGTTAGGACTTTATTCAAATGAATCAACTCCCACTGCAGCACGGGTAGACCCAAAATTGAAGAGACAAAATATCTATATCACACTTTTAGGCTCAATGGTTACCCCGCGGAATTTGTGAGATGTTACAGCAGACCACTCAACTTCACAGGGCCCAAACTTCCAGAGCAACGACGATACCGGCCACACATATAAAGTTACCTTACATCTGTGGTGTTTCCGAAGCCACGGCATGGCTGCTGGCCCCCCACAATGTGAGCATTGCCCATAGACCAGAGCAGACCCTAAGAGCTAAGATCATGGGTCCCCCAAAGAGCCGCTCCCCAACAGTGAACAGTCTTCCATAGTCTATAGAATTAATTGCAGGAACTGCCCCTGCAATTATGTTGGGGAAACAACTAAAAGGCTCAGGACTAGGGTCCATGAACATGAACTGGCAATTAAAAGGCAGGAGCAGCGCTCACAAGTGTGGGCCCACATGGCCAACCTGGACCACACATTCAATCTGGAAAACGCACAGGCCATATCCTGTGAGACCACTAAGGGTGGCCACCTTCTTAAAGAAGCCTGGCTTTCGGATGAGAATTCCATCAACCGGCATATAGACCTCCTACCAGCGTACCAGACTCTTAGAAGGTGGGAGAGACAACATTGCAATCCACAGAGTAGATGGCCATCCTGCACAGTGCAAAAGCAGGACCATGGTTTTACAAATGGGGAAGCTGCGATCCCCAGGGAGGACAGCGAACTGGCAAAAGGGGAGGTGGGGCAGGGGACACCACAACGAGATAGCAACTGGCAAGATTGGAGTGACAGGGCTACAGGTGAGGCGGCAATGGTTGCTATGGGAGGAGACAACAAACTAACGATGTGTCAAGATCAGGTGTTGGAAACAGATGTGCGGAAGCGGCTCGAAAGGAGAGATAAAAAGGGAGGGAATAGGGAGCAGGAACATCCGAACAGCTGCTCTTTGCAGGATTGGGGAGAGGGAGCTATGGGCGAAACAACGGAGGCCTTAGGGGAGGATGACAGCCATACAAGCCGTTTGAAATGCATACTCTTCATGCTTCTAGAAGCCCGAAGCTGAAAACACCAGCCTGAAGATGACGAATGGGACTTCGTCGAAACGTCGCCAAGACACTTCCAATTTTACGCGGGAGAAAACCCGAATAACCAAAGACCTACATTCAAACACCCGCGAAAACCTCAGAAAACATATATGTATGTATGTATGTATGTATAGTAAGGCCTTAGGCAATCCAAAATTTCATAGTTCTCAGTGTAATATGAAGTTACTTAAGTTGACCATATCAGGAAAAGATCTTATCTCTTTTAAGCTTATGGAGTGTACAATTTACATAGTGATCATAACTAATTGTCTTTTTTTCTAGACCTGTACATGTCATTTATTAACATTAGATATTTCTATATGTTGTGGCAGGGGATGGTATTGGATCAATTTACAACTTCTTCATGGATAATTTCCATTATACAATCCTGCCAAAACTCTTAGAAGCTGACTGTGAGATCATAATCATGACTGTTTTCTTCAGAATAATGAGGCATGAGCCCATCTGTGCTGCACTGTGTCCAACCAATAGGAGAATACAAAAACTGTCAATTCCTCACCCCTGAATTATAGTACCTTCCTTAGTAATAAAATCCCTTTGCACCAGTGCAATACAAAAAGGGTAAAATATGTAGTGCTATTCGCCTCCACTTTCCCTCCCCACCATGTTTTCAGTTCATTTAATGTGCATTTCTCTAGCTATTTTATAACAAATGTGTTAGTATGAGGGAAAACTACCTAGTTATCAAGCCATAATTCATCCTGCTGATAAATCCCCACTGAAAGCCGGGGATAGCATGACACAATAAATTTTCAGGCATATTCCCCAAGTATTGCTGCAATGGGAAAGCATAGAGCCACTATGCATGAGGGTCAGTGGGAAGAAAATGACTCATTTGAATCCAGGGTAAGAGTTATACAAGTTTGGTATATGTTACTTATATAAGTAGGGAAAATCAAGCTGAGCAGCTATAAGGATTAAAGGGATGACAAGAAACTAACATCTACTGGAAAATTCTGAGGTAGAAGATAGGAGCACGAGGAAAGCGCTTCTGAGAATAAGAAAATAACTCATTCCTAAATCTTGCTGAGCTCTAACACTGTAGATCGCAAAATTGAACATGTTTGCAATGTGAATTGTGCTGTGTCCAAAAGGGAAGAAAATTGCCTCAATTGTCCAGAAGAATGACAATCTGTGAACAAAGTAATGTAGCACCAATGCCAGAATAGTGCAAATGCCATGCATGGAGGGCATAAAAAGCTGAAAACTGCAGGGCATAAAGCATTTCATATGTCAAATGCTATTTTCAGAGATGTCAAATTACACATTAAATGTATGTTTAACTATATTTTAATATTGTTAGCATTAATTGTATTATCTACAATAATAAAATTTGTGATGGGAGATACCATGACATTATAAAGATAATTGTTCCCTCGGGCATTTTCTCCTTCATCCTTAATTACTAAAGTTCTAAAAGAAAAAAACAGGAGAATGAGACAAATATACATATCTTGTATCTCCACATAGTTTCATGTGGACAAAAGTACAAGAGATTAGTATAATCAAAGTACCAGGGATTTATTTGAAGACTATTTATAATAGTGGATATTACACTTAGAGAAAACTAGTTAAAATATTTATCCAATTTTAATTACTAAAACTAATAATTCATTTTCTAAAAAACATTGGAAATGTAAGGATATTTGGTGGTAACATTGTAAAAACCCATTTTTTAAAAAAAAATCTACTAGTGATTAGTCTGATTGTCATTTAATTATCTGGTATCCTTACATTTCATGGCTGTGGCTGGCATCTTCAAAGGCAAAGTAATTTGATCTGTAGGGCACTTTTCAGTGGTTCTCAACCTTCCTAATGCCGCGACCCTTTAATACAGTTCCTCATGTTGTGGTGACCCCCAACAAGGCATGGTCCACTGGAGGAGCCTCACTGTTCCTCTCAGGCCATGCTGGGGGGGGGGCTTATGGAGCTAAGACTGAATGCATTTCAGCATAGATGGCCACCACAAAATTGTACATTGGCTCCCGGCTGGCCTGGGCCAGGGCCAAGGCAGCACGGGCCGTTCCCTCACTGTTTCCAGGATAGCTTTGCGGGCCACATGAAACCAC
This sequence comes from Protobothrops mucrosquamatus, assembly GCF_001527695.2. Classification (NCBI taxonomy): domain Eukaryota; kingdom Metazoa; phylum Chordata; class Lepidosauria; order Squamata; family Viperidae; genus Protobothrops; species Protobothrops mucrosquamatus. The sequence goes on from NW_015386431.1 coordinate 181,397, forward strand.
TTCACGGGCTGCATCCAGCCCCTGGGCCTCATGTTTGACATGTCTGTCCTAGACTCTTTTGTTACCTGCCTCCCATTTCAACTTCTCTCCAAACTTTCCAAAAGGAGAGCTCTCCTCAACTATTTTATTTGGGGAAGAAGGGGGTAGGTTTGTGCTAGCCCACCTTAACAATATTTGGAAATCTATTTCTACTTTATATGTGAAAGCCCCTTCACTGCAGTTGGATATTGAACTCACTGCCATTGCTTATTCATCCATTCCATGTTTGTCAGATTCAATTATTGCTATCCCCTGCAAGTGAGTAATTACTCAAAAACCATTTCAGTTACCTCACTCCCAGACACAAATCATGACAGGATTTGCCTCCCTCCTCTGGGTTCTATTTCTCTCACAGGGCTGTTAATGTGGGAATAAAATTAGGGGAGACCCCACCTCAACTCTGTTGCCTTGAGAGAAAAAGTGAGATATCCACAAAGTTTACCTGGACATTTTTCTTATTTCTATTTTCCTTATCCATACCTTTTCATAGCTTCTTATGCATATTTCCCCTCTCCCATGAAACATAAAGCAGGTAGATATGAGAAAAAAGTTATTTTTCATACCATGCTAAATTGCCTTTCCTCCTATCCCAACTTTAAGGAAAGAAAACATGGGCAAATCTCATGCAGTATCTGTTAGAATTTTAAAACTGAAGCATGCAGATGAAATCTTAGCAAGAGTCATTCACATTATCATTACACCTCATACTGGATACATCTGCTGAAGATGATCATGCTTAACATATCCACAAGAATATTCTTGTTATCAAAATTTGATATTCCTATTTGTTAATTTTGCTATTTTTATATTACTGTAGCTTTAAGGAAAAAAAGCAGATTCAGGCTCTTTGTCCTTCATGTTTGACCAGCTACTCTTGGCAATCCAAGTATAATTGTCACTTGCTGCCCTATTCTCTTTGTTGCCTCTTTCTGATAAAATCATTGGCCATGGGTGCCTAAACTACTACCAGGAAAACGGAGGGAAAGTTTCTTATCCATCTTCTTTTGTGAATCTTCTTTTCAAAATGGGTAATAGGTCATCCCAGAGCCAAAGCAGGCACTAAATTTGCTTGCTACAGGATCCAGATTAGGCTTGCAACAACTTCAAGCCTGGGAACTGAAACTACATTAAGGTCTTCAAAGAAAAAAAAGACACCCTCCAGCCAAGGCAGAAAGTGTATCAGGATAAAGAGAGAGTTGCCTATGCTCTCCAGTTCTCCAAATTCCGAATTTTAAAATAAAGCATTATTACTTTTTGCCCAATCTGCAAATTTCCTCTACACATTTATTTGGGAGAAACCTCCATGAAACCCGGAGGACTTTGTTTTCAGTAAAGGATAGAAATTGCTGTAATTCCGAACACTGAGCCCTTCCCCCTTCTCTCTCAACCCCCATCACTCACATGGTCTCCAGGCCAGAGGTTCTCCTGCAGGTGCAAAACAGCTTTTTCAGGGAAGGGAGGAAAAAGGTGCACATGCGTACAAGGCGAGACTCTGTCGCCGGCACCAGGCAAAAGGCAAAAGGCCCTCTCTCTCTCTCTCTCTCTCTCTCTCTCTCTCTCTCTCTCTCTCTCTCTCTCTCTCTCTTCTTTTAGCCTCGAAGAAGCTGGAGTAAGGAGCTGCGAGCCAATCCAAGGAGGCGAAAGACATCTTTATTTAGGAAAGGGGAATGGAGTTAGAGCCGAGTGTGTCTCAGTTCCTAAGACCATTGGAAATATGTGTTTTCCGATGGTCTTAGGAGACCCCTGTGAAAGGGTCGTTCAACCCCCAAAGGGGTTGCGACCCACAGGTTGAGAACTGCTGCTCTAATTGGATAGTATCACCAGAATTATGTAAAAATAGTTTCTGTTTAGTTCTTTGTAGGTGGATTTGTAATTGGTCTAATTTGAACATGCTCCAAAGGAGCTAATTCTTTATTGAACTGTCTTTAAAATATATCCTGTTTCTTATTCTTTCAGGTGAGACTGCTGAAGATTCTATATCATGTTAGTTAATTAGGAACTGTTTTATCCTGGAGTGATCTAAAGCTGGAAGCCAGGGTTTGTTAACTTTTAGAATCTCTTCCTTCTTGTTAAAGTTGCTGGGATGTTTATAAATCTTCATAGTTTCTCTATGCAGTCATACAGGTTGATTTTACATGTATGCTAATATTTATGTCTCTGTAAATATAATCTTATGCCCTTCATATAGGACAGGGTAAATGGACTGAATCCTTAATATACATTGACATAAATTCAATGTAAGGTTGTAAAAATGCAGCAAGATATTTGACAATATAATTTGTAGGAAGGCCAATGGTACTTAAAATCAGACATAAGAGAACAGATCTTTTATGGATCCTTGATAAGCAATCTAAACGAAGAATGTAAAAAACTTAAATAGGACCTAACAATTATTATGATAAACTAATTTTCTCATCAAAATCATCATCATTTTTACCTGAGATGCACTAAAGTCTTTGCAAGAGGAAACTCCTGCCACTACTTTTTGCATTGATTACCCTGGGGAATCAAAAAAGCAATCCAGAAATAGAAAATGTAAACTGTTTCCATACTTCTGCCAAGAAATGTTTTTGAACGTATTCATGAAGTCATCAGGAATTAAGTTTAATTTAAAGGAGACTTACTATCAATTAGTAGCAATCTTACAACTCCTTTTTCATGATGATCCACTTACAAATATAGTTTATTAACATAACTTATTCTTGTACATTTACATGAGTTTTATACAGATAATGGCAACATCACTGGAAGTACAGAATGCTACCTCTAAATTAGTTGAAACATAACATTCAAAGTTTCAGATTGATATACTCTGCTTGTCGAACCTAAGATAAAATGTTCCCTCAGAACTTTGCATCATGATGTTTTTCTACATGAGTAGCCATGGAGAGCATAAAATATAAAGGAGCAGTACATTTATTCTCACAGATACGTTGGATTAAGAATGTTCCTGTCTCTTCTCAAAATGCATGGAGAAACTGAAAATCAAAAGAATATGCTAAAGCAGTAATAATGGACTGTTTTATTCAGGAATATTTTGCATGACCAAGACTAACATTCATGATAAACAGCATGCATTTTATAAAAATAAGGAAAATGAATATTAGACTTAAAAGAACTAGAAATATAAAAGATATAAGCAGACATAGGAAAGAGAAGTAGTAGTAGTAGTAGTAGTAGTAGTAGTAGTAGTAGTAGTAGTAGTAGTAGTAGTATTGGAAGGTACCTTGGAGGTCATCTAGTCCAATCCCCTGCTCAGGGAGGAAACCCTATACCATTTTAGACAAATAGCTGTCCAGTCTCCTCTTAAAAACTTCCAGTGTTGGAGCATTCACCGCTTCTGGAGGCAGGTTGTTCCACTGATTAACTGATCTAACTGTCAGGAAATTTCTCCTTAATTCTAGGTTGGTTCTCTCCTTGATTAGTTTCCATCCATTGCTTCTTGTCCTGCCTTTAGGCGCTTTGGATAATAGCTTGACTCCCTCTTCTTTGTGGCAACCCTGAGATATTGGAACACTGCTATCATGTCACCCCTAGTCCTTCTCTTCATTAAACTAGACATAACCAATTCCAGCAACCGTTCCTTATATGTTTTAGCCTCCAATCTCCTAATCATCTTTTTTGCTCTTCTCTGTACTCTTTCTAGAGTCTCAACATCTTTTTTACATCGTGGTGACCAAAACTAGATGCAGTATTCCAAGTGTGGCCTTACCAAGGTATTATAAAGTGGCATTAGCACTTCATGTGATCTTGATTCTATCCCTCTGTTAATGCAGCCTAGCACTGTGTTGGCTTTTTTGGCAGCTGCAGGACACTGCTGGCTCATATTTAAGTGATTGTCCACTAGGATTCCGAGATCCCTCTCACAGTTACTACTATTGAGCAAGGTACCACCTATACTATACCTGTGCATTTGGTTTTTCTTTCCTAAATGTAGAACCTTGCTTTTTTCACCATTGAATTTCATTTTGTTAGATAGCGCCCAGTGTTCATGTCTTTCCAGATCCTCCTGTATCTTAAGCCTACCTTCTGGAGTGTTGGCTATTCCTACCGGCTTGGTGTCATCTGCAAATTTGATGAGTTCCCCATCTATCCCCTCATCCAAATCATTGATGAAGATGTTGGGGCCCAGAACAGAGCCCTGGGGCACCCCACTTCCCTCCATGTAGATGCAGTTTCATTGAGGACCACACACTGAGTACGGCCGGTCAGCCAGCTACGAATCCATCTGGTGGTGATGCTGTCTAATCCACATTTTTCTATCTTATCAAGTAGTAGGTTGTGGTCTACTTTATCAAATGCCTTATTGAAGTCCAAGTAAATTATATCCATAGCATTCCTCTGGTCCACTAATTTTGTCACCTGGTCAAAGAGTGCAATAAGATTTGTCTGGCATGATCTGTTTTTGACAAACCCATGTTGGCTTTTGGTAATGACTTTGTTTGCCTCTAGGTGTTTGCTGATTCATTGATTGATTATCTTTTCTAGAATCTTCCCAGGTATTGAGGTCAGGCTGATAGGTCTGTAGTTTCCTGGATCCATTTTTTTCCTTTTTTGAAGATGGGAACTACATCAGCTCTTTTCCAGTCCTCTGGTAGTTCCCCAGTGCTTCAGGGTCTTTGAAAGATATAGTTCAGTGGTTCTGAGATCAAATCTGCCAGTTCCTTGAGAATCTTGGGGTATAATCCATCTGGTCCTGGTGATTTGAACTTGTCTAGGGTGGACAGGTGGTTACTTATCGTTTTTTTGCCTATCTTAACTTGTGTTTCTAATCTCTTTTTTACGGTACTGTTTTTGATAGGTTGGACTGTTTTTTCCCTTTGTGTAAAAACGGATGCAAAAAACAAGTTAAGTAGTTCTGCTTTCTCCTTGTTACTTGTCACCTTAATGCCACTTCCTCCCACTAATAGATTAATCATTTCCATAATCTTTTTCCTGTTTTTTACATGTTGAAAGAAACTTTTTTTGTTATTTTTTACTTTTGTCACAAGCCTTAGTTCATTTTGAGCCTTAGCTTTCCTCACTTCATCTTTGTAGGCTCAGGCTATTTGCTGATATTCTGACTTAGTTATGTGCCCCTCTTTCCACTTTTTATACTTGTCCTTTTTGTCTTTCAATTTATCAGAGAGTTCTTTATGCAGCCATGCTGGTTTCTTTTGAGAGCTGTTATTTTTCTTCATTGTTGGTATTGTGCTAGACTGGACTTTTATAATCTCACTTTTCAAAATTTCCCAAGCTTCTTGTTTTCCCCTTGATGATTCTCATCCATGGAATCCTTCCCAAGCTCTAAGTTTGTTCAATTTAGCTCTCTTAAAGTCTAAGACTCTACTTTGACTATGTTCTATTGCTTGTGCTTGCATAATGTTGAATTCCAATATTGTATGATCACTCCCCCTCAAGGTTCCTGTGGCTTCAACACCTTCTATCATTTCATCTCTGTTAGTGACAATTAGGTCCAATATGGCTAATCCCCTAATTCCCTTCTCTATTTTTTGGGAGACAAAGTTGTCTGCTAGGTTTGTCAGGAATCTATTTGATCTTCCACTAGGTGTAGGGTTTGTCTCCCAGTTGATGTCAGGGTAGTTAAAGTCCCCCATTACTATTGTGATGTGCTTCCTAAATACCTTAGTTAACTGACTAGCAAAAAGTTCATCTATTTTCTTTGTTTGGTTGGGTGGCCTATAGTATACATCTATAGCATTGTCATTTTTCCCCCTTTATATTGACCCAAATGCACTCAAGACAGTTTCATCATTGTTGTGCTCTATTTCTGTAGAGATGTAGTTATTTCCTATAGAGAGAGCAACTCCACCTCCTCTTTTATTTGGTCTATTTCTTTTAAATAATTTAAATCCCTCTACTGTGTGTTCCACTTGTGGGTTTCATCCCACCAAATTTCCATAATGGCAACAATATCATATCTGTCCTCATTTACCTGAATTTCTAATTCACCCTGTTTATTGCTCATACTCTGTGCATTGGTGTATAGACATTTGAGTCCTTTATGACTGACCCTGTGTTTACTTTCTACATAACCAGAGTGGTGCCTGAGTTCCCCTATTTTCTTACCACCTGTTTGATTAGTGAACTTTGTGTGGCACTCACTATTAAAAGCTTGATTTTGCTTGACAGCAAGGTTGATATTCTTATACACACACACATCTATGTTACATGTACTGATAATCCTACATTTTTTAGATTGCCGGGGACAGGAATGTTCTGTATCAATTAACTCACTGTCCCCGTTATTCAGTTTAAATATTTCTCCAGAAAATCTGTGATTTATTGCCAAGTAACTCAATCCCTTTCTTTGATGGATGCAAACCATCTCTTTTGTACACTTTTTCATTGGACCAGCTGCAGACATTACGGCTAATATAACCAAAGCCTTCCCCTTTACATCATTCCTTTAGCCAAATATTAAATTCTGCTATATGCTGACCTTTTCCATTTTGTTCCTTATACACTGGTAAAACTTCTGAAAAAGTAAGCCTATAGCCTATCCTGCTAAATTCCTGCCCCAAGCTCTGGAAATCATTATGCACAGAGATTACATCTTTTTGGGACAGATCATTAGTGCCAAGATGTACAATAGCATTCACATCACAGTCCTTGCTGGCATTCTTGACTATCTTAAAAATATGCTTCTTGTCCCTGCTGGCAGTAGCACCTGTAAGACACCTGACCTCTTTCAAAACCTCTGTATACTTTCCTAACTTTACATCCCTTATAATTGAATCAAGAATCAAGAAACAGACTTATAGGAGTTTATTTTACACTGAAGTTTATGGTATTATAAATATGCTTATAATTATAAACAGATTAAAAAATTACAATGCCTTACATTTGGCAATGATCTTAAACTACCCAAAGGGGCCATACTGGTTACCACTAGCACTTTAGATTGCATCCAGAAGTGTACAGAAAGCCAGGACCCCCTAGCAGAGGGATAAAGGGCTCCGACTTGTAAATGCTAGATAATCCAAAGGCTGATCCAATGAAGCTTTCATGTGGTTTTAAAGGCACTATTCCAAAATATCTCAAAGAGCTTTGCAGAAAGAATCAAAACAGTAAAAATGAAAAATGAGAGCAAAGACAGCTATTAAAAAAAATAACTGAGGAAGGGTCATAGGTAGTGTTACTAGATGTCCTCTGTCTGGCAGGCATAGCCTTAAAATCAAATATTATCCTTCTTTTTGAACATTTTTGTTTGTGTGTTTGTTTTGCTAATTTGGACAGTTTTCACAACAGTAGTCACTCAAGCTTTCATGTACTATGACCTTGTAAACTGCTTCTTTCTTTTGTCTATCAACAGACTCAATAGCCTAGATTTATGTTATTGAATTTATTTCCTGATTCCAACCATTGGTTTCAATCCATCGCCTTCAAAGCACACATGACATGTCGTACATTTCTATGATGAAATTTGAAAAGTGTGTCATCAATTCTATTTTATTACTAGCATATGTTCTTTTGGACAAAACTCAGCAGCACTTTTTCGTGCGGCTGCTGATATAAACAGGATCACCAACATGATCACCAACGTCCGATAACGGATATGGCACAAGAAGAAGAAGATATGTTCTTTATCTGTTGGGAAAATAATGCAATTGCAAATATTGCAACCAGTCATTTTAATGCTGGAAAAAGTAATTTCATATACATATTGGCCCAAGTATTTTTTGGGGGGGGGTGGGGAGTTCATGGTAATTGTTACAGATGCCAAGAAAATTTAACAGTTAGTGTGTCCTCCTTTTCCTGTCTTCCTTTCCAGTTGTCCATGTCTTCCTTTGCCTTTTCAGATATCTTGTAACCCTAATCATAGGATTCTTTAATGTGCCCAAAACTTTAAATGGTTAAAAAAAATATGTTTGACCTGAGGTAAATTACATTATTCCATTTACTATCATTAGCCATAAATGGAGCATGGAAAAACAATGCCAAAAGAATATTTATGACTCTTTTTGCATTATTAAAAACAATTCAAAAGCAGAATATATTCTTCTTGTGACTGTTTATTAGTTATTTGTATCACATTAACCCAAATTACAACCAAAATGGGGTGAGCCAGAAAGGTTCAGATAACCAAGAGGGTTTATCCAAAGTGACTCAACTTAGTATTTAGTGAATGGGGTATTTAGAAAGAAAGAATTCATATACTTCTCTTTAAGTTGCCATATAAGAAAAAACACGAAATAAGGGGGTATATTGTCTTTTTATTGACTAACCTGTAATCACAGTAAGTAGTTTTGTTAGAGTAACTTATCATATTAGTTGGGGGATATTGAAGTAATATATTACAGATTTTTCTAGTGCTCTTCATTAACTTTTTTTCCCAAAAATAGGAATGTTAAAAAAAAGTAAAATTTCTGGGAAGTGTTATGATATACCGTATTTTCCGGCGTATAAGACGACTGGGCGTATAAGACGACCCCCAACTTTTCCAGTTAAAATATAGAGTTTGAGCGAGAGAGAGGGGGGGAGAGAAAACTTAATGAGTAATATGCCAAACCACATGTGTAAAGGAATAAAATAGAATACCCGTATTTTCCGGCGTATAAGACGACTGGGCGTATAAGACGACCCCCAACTTTTGAGAAGATTTTCAGGGTTTAGAAAGTCGTCTTATATGCCGGAAAATACGGTATCAGTTTTCAACCTTTGCTACCACTGCATGCAAATATCTACAACCCATTTCCCTCCTGGTAGAAGTAGAACAGGGAACAGAATAGAACAAAACAAGCCTTAAACTGCTTTTCAGTCTATATTATCTCAAGGTCAGCCATGAATGTATTCTTTGGAAACTATGTAGATGCCTCAATGGTATATGCTATTTTCACAGTAACATCTCATCCCTGAAGAAGAATAATGGAGGAAAAAAGTAAATCACACTTTCAACCCCAGATTTGAAAACTTCTGCTCCATAGAAATTAACATATCATTTTTATATCTAGCTCCAATGCTTTTTAATCTTTATGACAATAATATACCAGGATTCCTATATGCTGCAGACAAAAGATCAATGACAAATTTATTAATATCCTATTATATGCTGATGACATGGTCCTAGTGGCACATTCCAAAATAGGACTGAGAAGACTGTTGCAAAAGCTAAATACCTACTGTGCTCTTAATTTTTTAACATCAATAAAACCAAACCTAAAGTGATGGTATTTAGCAGAAAAAGTGTGAAATATAACTGGCAGATAAATGGGGAGCCTATTGAACAAGTTTCAACTTTTAGCTATTTAGAAGTGGATGCATATTGGGAACTGATAAGAAAATATCAGCCTCTGAGGTCACAGCAGAAACAGATATCTACTGTATTCCATGCATAGTTATTTAATAATTAAAGTTTTCACATACTAGCAGAAGATCCATTTTATGGACCCTAAAAGACTTCCCCAAAGATGTTTGGCAGAGCAGGTAAGTATGGCTCGGTCCAATTCCTAGGTAAGCCAATTTCCAAAGTTATTTTACAACAGGGTTTTTTTACACAGTATTTACTCTCAATGGCCTCCCAGGGAAAAGAATTTTTTAAACAGAGCATCCTAGATATCACTGAAACTGATATGGAATTATTGGCTAAAAAAACCCTTTAAGTTGTTTGGCTAGGAACAAAACTATTTTCCAATCTGAAAAATATCTGTCAATAAGCTTGACACAATTTTTAAGAAAGGCTACTCTACAGAAGATTTGAGTTGTTGGATTCCATGGCCAAATATTGGTGCTTCCATGATTTGCCATATCACGAGAGGACTTGCATAAGCAGTACTCCAGTCCTTGAAAACATTGCTCATGTTTTGTTCGTCAATTATAAGCCCCCTTTAAGGTTAGATACTTATGATCCATCTTGGGAAGAACAGCCCACTAGGAACCAAATTATAGATTGCTCTAATGTATCTACTGTAAGCAGAATTGCTAAGTTTTTAATTAAGACAATTAAGCTAAGAATCTGATACATCAAACAAACTGGGATACCCTGCAAAGAAGATTCACTCATCTGACTGCTGACTTCTCATATTACCACATATGTATTTTATCATTGTATTTTATCCTGGAATCATATTATGTATTTTATTTTATTTTATATTATTGATAAGGTTGCAAGACTAATCAATATTCTATTCTATTCTATTCTATTCCATTCCATTCCATTCCATTCCATTCTTTCTTAACTATTCACATTGTTATTTATTATATTTGTACAATCACATAAGTGTCCCAGTAGTTCACATACATCTAAAGAAGGACAATAAAACATCCACAGTGGAAAAAAAGTAAATTGTCGAAATCAAATCCTGCAATTACCAATAAGACAACATCTGCTCAGGTTCCCCAAAACTCTCAAAAATAATTTAGCTTTTAAATGTTTATAGAAAGCCAACTCAGGAAAGGCTATATGATAGTATAGGCGCTCTTATAGGAAAGTTGAACTTATGAGTTTACCCCATTCTTATCTCAGGAAACTGGGGCCACTACCACCAGTTTCTTTTTTGAATATATGGTATATTTAATCCTGTGCTAATGTATTTGTGTGTGTGTGTGTGTGTGTGTGTGTGTGTGTGTGTGTGTGTGTGTGATTTAGTTTGCAATATATTTTTGTACTCACCTACCAGTTTTATCACTTTTGCAGTGTGGCTGCTTTTGAATGGTTTCTGATAAAGCTAAAGTGGGGATATGTTTCCTAAATAAAACTGTACTTATTAACTGGTTAAAAGATTTAAAATAAGATATAAGATTATAAAGAATTGAAACTTTTTGACCTTAAGATAGAAATGAATTTTTTCATAGGGCTCAGAAAGCAATAAGTTAAAATGATTGTGCATGAGCTTTCAGTCAGGAATGACAATTCTTAATTTGACTAGCTATAATTACTGCAAAGTATGTTGCACTCATAACTAACTGTAGATACAAATGCACATTAATCTGAATACTAAAAGCAAATGGATCTCTAATTAAACCTGGAGTGATTTATATTATTCAGGTCATTTCAGTATTTATGACTATTTTCAACTGCTTTGTAATATAATGTTATTTTCAAGAGTCTCAGAGGAAACATTCTGTAATCTCTCTGTCTGGAATTTCTTTCATTGCCATCCTGATAAAAGTAGAATGGGGTATTAGTAGAGGAAATAATTAATTGACAGCAGAACATGAAGGTAAAGAAACATTAAAATAAATGCCAGAAAAATCCCACAAATATACAACTTGTTTCTTTTTTTTTTGTTCCCACCTTTTTATAGGCAATCCAGTCAAAGACTCGATCAATATCTGTGGCCTGCTGCACGTCTTGTGACACTGGATGTGAACTTGTCAGACCATCAAGTAACATGACTTCATGTAAAACATCAGTCAGAAACCTCTGCTTCTCCTGAAATTCAACAAAACATGATCATACATTTGTAGTGGGATCAAGAGTGGAATTAAATACCATTATTTATACATTCCTTTTTACAAGATAATTTTACAGAGATATTCAGTGGATTTACAAGATTTTTTTCCCATGGAGTTGTACATTATCATGATCATTTTCTGAGAAGAGATTAACTTCAATACTTCATGGCTTCAAACAAAGTACTCTTATTTAGAAAGAAAAAAATTAAAATATATTTTATTAATCACTACATTGTTTGTACTTTTGAATTGATTTATACCTAAATCTTCTGAGAACTTCACACGTTTCACAAATATATATATATATATATATATATATATATATATATATATTAATATTTAACTACTTCATGACTTTGTATAGTACATGAAAAATAATGTTTATTTATGTGCTGATATAAATTGTTCTCTGCAATATAAAATGCTGTTCCATTTGTGATCCATCTGGAAATTCAGATTTTAGGTAAAAATTATTTGTGCCATCATGTTATGGTAAAGATGCCCTTGAGTCACAATCAGTTCTTGGGAGTTTATGTGGACATAGTGAAGTTTCATGCTGATGGTACAGAAGTGATCTCACACCACCTTCTTCTGGCATAACTTTTAACTTTCCAGTCTAGTGTACATCCCTGATGTTCCATGATATTTCCAATTGTATAACTAACAAAGCTTCCTGGTTATCTAGGGGCTTGCCATTTTCCTTGAAAAAGTGGTCTAGAGGCTGCCACATTTCAAACTATACCGTATTAAATTTATGATCTTCTCATGCATACATCCAGACTTATAAGCAGCTTTACTCTTGAATATAATAAAAATGTGTTACCTTATCTTCATTCCATAATTATATGAAATTTTAAATTGAAAATTAAGAAGCACAGGCAAAACAGGTATAAATAGGCTATTTAATTATGAATGTCTTAATCCATGTTTCCAAACAATAGAACTTTTAAAAGTCTACTAAAGGTGAAAGGTTCAAACTTGCTGTTATGTTATGGTTTACATTGGTATCTTCCATTTTACTAAAAATTTTCAAACATAGGCTGGATAATAATCTATTAGGAATGGTGTAATGAGTCCTACAGCATGCAAGGGGTTTGATGGTCTTTAAGTCCCTTCCAGTTCTATGATTCTAGGACACTCCATCACAAGCCCCACACCATTAAAATCAGATATTTATTGACACTGACAATTCACTTCTATTAAGAGGAAGGACTTCATTACTTAAAGAGATTGTTATATGCCATGTATGCAATCACACTGTTGATCTAAAGCCTGCAGTTTCATTTCCAGCACAGACTTATCAAACAATTCATCAGACATAATGATTAAAAATAAAGCATTTTAGTATGTTTAGATTTAGAAGACACTTTTTGGTCAAAGAATCTTGACATCAGTGCTTTCTCCCTTTCATAGACAGACACATTTTGTCACAAGAAACAAAATATTCAAGAACTAATAGTCATGCAGGGACCTTCTACTGCTTATCCACCATTAATATTTAGAATATTGGAGAACAGTAAAAAAATAAAGATAAACAGAATATTTTGTTTATTTTCAAAAAAATTACATATAAAATAAAGTGTTTTACATGAAAGTGTTTTATTTCTTGGGGAAAGCAGAAAGAAACTAGCTTAATTATGAATTTAATATACCTATCAATTATTCAAAGTAATTGGATTTTAATAAAAAGAAAGAAAGAAATGTGCTAGGAGAAGACACTAACAAAAGATCAATACAGAACTCCCATTTCGGCATAATAAATATTTAAAATCTTAAATGGGAAGGTGTTTCATTCTTATTACCTATTCTGGGGTGAGAATATCAATATACAGCAATATGTTCTTGGTTTAGAAGTATCCTGAATGAAAATTGCAGCCATATATTAAAGTTTCATGGCAGAACAAGGCAGTAAGACACGTTGGCTCTGTCTGAAAAACTAGCTCATGGAATCCTTACAATAATGATATACTGAGATTTGCTATCTATTCATTACATTTTTAATTACCCAACATCTGGTGAGCTCTGCTATTTGCAGATATTATTGGATAGTTACATGTATTTTATACCAAGCTGTTATTATTTTACTATTGTACGTTTTGCATTTTAAAACAATTAATAAATGATATAAATTCCAATAAAGCAAATAGGTATCACTGTTCTCTACATGCATATATCTGGCTAGCAATTATGCACTTATATTTTCAAGAATTATGTACAAGCTATTCTATTTAAGGCTTGAAAATAAAACAGCATCAATTAAAATTTATGTGGGCATGAGATGTTCATTTATAACTAGCAATTAAGTTAAAGGAGCTATATATGAATAAAAGGTACAAATGAAGAGTTCACTCAACTTATGTTCCTGTTTTCAGAAATATTTAAATTACCTATTCTTCCTTCTGATAGTTCATAGTTTATTATATACATATGATGAAAAGGAAGTCACTTCTCCTGGGTTTATAATACTGGTTGATATAAAAACAACCATTTAAAATAATTAGTATGACAATAATGCAATATTGAGACCGATTTAAGAAATAATTGTCCCAAAGTCTAATACTATCAGACATAAGCAATCTACCATCTCTGCATGTGGTCTCAGCTACTCTTGTGCAGCCCATAAAATCTTAAGGACCTCTCCCCGTGTTTTTTTCTTTTTCCCTTTTCTTTCTTTTTTCACTACCCAACCAACCAGCAATTAGCTGGTGTGTTTTCTCACTATCAGATGAAGTTATTTTGAGTAATTGTTATGAAATGCCTGAAAAAAAAAAAAAAGCTGAGAAGACACAGGATAGCAGTTTTCAAATACAGGTAATCCTTGACTTACAACCACAATTGAGCCCCAAACTTCTTTTGCTAAGTGAAACATTTATTTTGCCCCATTTTACAGTCTTTCTTGCCACAGTTGTTAAGTGAATCACTGAAGTTGTTAAGTTATAACACAGTTGTTAAGTGAATCTGGCTTCCTCACTGACTTTGTCAGAAAGTCACAAAGGGGGATCACATCACCCCGGGACACTGCAACTGTCATAAATATGAGTCAGTTGCCAAGTGTCTGAATTTTGATCATGTGACCATGGGGATGTGCAATGATCATAAGTGTGAAAAATGGTCATAAGTCACTTTTTCAGTGCCAATGTAATTTTGAACTGCCACTAAATGAACTGTTGTAAGACGAGGACTTCCTATATCTTAAATGATGACACATAAAATGGGAGTGAAGTTATTCTCTATTGCTGCAGAAAGGACCAAGAACAGTGGGTTAAAACTAAAGAGCTTAAATTAGACACCAGGAAGAATGTCCTGACTGTATAGGCTCTGAACCAGTAGAACAAGTTGCCATATGAAGTGGTGACTTTTTACCTGGAGATCTTTGATCAGAGGCTGGATGCTCAACTATCAAAGACACTCTAGTGGGTACTACACTTATGGAGGTCTAAGTTGATGAAATCAAAGATATTTTTCCCTTTGTAAACAATGAAGCACTATATGTATTATATATTCAGAACAAGTTAAATCCATCACTACTAAATAACATGTTCTGCCTACCAGAGTAAAGTATGTATTTACCTACTACCTATTCTGCTGTGAAAGAATTTCTTCCCAAGAACCGCATATGAATGATTAGTGGAAAATGAGAGAATAATACCAGAATTTTCACGCTATTGTGTGTTATGAATTAAAAGCTTTTTATCTAGATCCTTAAACAAGAATAGTTACAGAAGGAATATTTCCTTTAAAAGATTGAAAAGAAAGTCTCAATATATTACTTGAAAGAATTACTTTATGTTGAAGTAAAAGAAATATTTCCAAAATAATTCATTGAAATAATAAAATCAGTTGAGACAATCTTCAGTATCAGTTGCAAACTTTCATGCACTTTTATTATTTGAACTGTAAGTCTCACAAAATGTTATAGCATTTTAATGAAGATGATAAATATTTTAGTAGATAGTTTAAGGCAAGTAAAATCTACTTATAGTTTTGGTCATCTTTGTTTAAAATCCTATTCAGGAAGAAGATCAACAAATGAAACCATCCTCTTGGGTTCTGGGTTGTGTACGATGAGATACTTTAAAATACTTAGTTTAAGCAACCTTACCTTAATGATACTCAATTAATATTTATTTTTGTGTTTATTAAATCCACTCAAGTCTGTCTTTATAAAAAGAGAATGATTATATGCAGTTATTTCGATTTTAAACTAGTTTCAGTTTTCCAGGAGAAACGATAGAATCAACTGGAGCATGGAATACTATTCTGTGATGGATTGCTTTAATTCAATCCACGGAAGATGAAAGAGTTTGCATAATAGCTGGAATTCAGAACTTAATCTTTGATTAAAAGTTTAGTTTTTCCAGCAACTTTATTGGATAAATCAAGGCAGGTTATTTCAAGGTGTTTGTTATGCTGAAATTTTTCCTCTTGATTCAGGTTTTTTTCTACTTTTTCCTGAGAGAAGGCTACACTGTCAGTCTATATTGATAATTTTTGGGCGTAAGCATGTTAGACACATTTTTATTAAAATATATTATCTCCATAAACTATGAATATTTTTTAAAGTGGCAGTTAAGGGAAAGTCACAGTAGCCTTCTTAAAAAAAGATTAAGGGGGCAACAGGAGAATTCAATGCAACTGTCATCACTGATGTATTCTGTCTTGACTCATCCAATAAAGTTGTTAACAAAGCAAAACTTTTATGAGCAAAAGGGAGAAGGCCATTGAGTCCTTTTAAATGCTTTATCAGCACTGAGTGTGGTAATGCTTACTAAAGCATTTGACACTTGGTATTTTATGGATAAAAAGGGAAATCACTCACTAGCAATTCCCTTTGTCATAGTCTTCTCCACTGCATTTTACTAACACAGACATTCAAGGACAAAAATAATGTCAACTCCCCCTATGTGGAAGCAGAAAAAATAAAAAGCTATGGATACCATCTAGATAGGATTACATCCTATACTTCTATTAAAGCAATTTAAAGAAACTTAAAACAAAATACTCTGATTCAAATGATGAAAAGAAGGAAACTCTTTATATATTCTTTTTCAAACTGAAAAAAAACACCACAATTTACTGATAGCACCAGTAGTTTCAATTTAGAAGTGCAAAACAATGGTTTCTTGAAATATTATGCATATCTCCTAAAAATGTCTTCATTAGTGCATGTGATCATGTTTATCTACACACTAGGCACTGTTTAGAACAGCATATATCCACTTAGTAATTTAGGATAACATACATCTAAATTTACAGCTAAAGCTAAAATTGTCAGGATTAGTACACTGAACAAACATGAAGGAAAAGATATCACAAATTTGTTGCATATTTGGTTCACCTGTCTACAAATAAATCATACATGAGGAAAATTTGTTAGGGCATGCCAAAAACATCAATAATCAGTTGAGCCAAGACTAGGCAAAAAAAATGCAAAAGAGTTTCTGTTAAGCCACGTAAAAGGCAATAGAAAGAATCGGCTTTAAACTTAAGTGGATGTGAAACCAAATTAATTATTTGAAGCGGTTTTAATCTTAGTGTGGAATAAAGGTTCTTTGCAAGCTGTCCCACACTGAGTGTTTGGAAATCGTCAATAAAATTTGATCCAGCTAAGGAACAATACAGTATATTCTTCATTGTGGAAACTTTAAGGGGAAAGTCTTAGAAATCCTTGAAGCAACTTAGTTATTTTTTAAAAAAATCTGATGGTATGAAAAAGGAGAGATACAACTAGGTAAAGTTTTCTGCTCTGACTCAATTCTCATTTAAAGGTGAGAAAAAATTCTTGTTTGTCAAACTGGCTTACTGTTATACCCAAATCTGCCCCTTACAATAAAGCAAAGTTAAGTTATCTGGAGTATCATTTATCTTGCACAGACAGATACTGACTTCAAAATGTAGTAGAAGTAATTTTAACATGCATATATTCATTGCATTCTATCATTCTTACAGTATTTTCAAAGATCAATATCAATAATAAATAATAACAGCTATTCCATTTTTAAATATCAGAATAATCTTTTAACAACAGAAGCTTTCATCCCTGCTGAAATATTTCTAATCATAAAAATATACATAGATGATGCTATCCATTTTATGATATAAAACACAAAGTAGTAGTAATCAGAAGTAATTGAAGGCCAACTTTGTACACACCAGTTCATACACTGACTTTTGTTATTTAATCTTTCTGCCTTCTTTGAACTTCTCATCATTTTCATCCAATCCCAATGTTCTCGATTTTTGACTTCCTGCCAACAAATCTTTCTTTTGTACTGGATACAATTCAGAATCCATTCACTTTTTATTGCTTTTGTTTCTTCATGCTCAGTTCTGAAATGTGAACTAGTCACATTTTAACTATCTTTCTTAACAGTGTAAGAAAGAAATGCTTTATCAATCATATATTACTCTTGCTGCACTCACGTCCATAGTGGGCAAAACAATCCCATAGACAAAGCCTATTCCCTATAACCTGAATATCTGAAGGGCCACTTGTTTCCAAGAATTTCTGCCCACCCACTATGTTCCAGAAGAATAGGTGTTTTCCATATCCTCTCCATTAAATATTGTCATCTTGTGGGACCAAAGGAATGTGCTTCTCTGTTGCAGCCCCCACCTTCTGGAACAGCATCCCTCAGAGATAAAAATGGAGCTCTTTCCTAGGGTTCCAGAAAGCTTTGAAAACCTGGTTTTGGCCTCAAGCCCGCAGTTGATGTTTGTTTTATCTACAGCCCTTGTTTTGTTTTGTTGATTTTGTTATTTTAATCTGGGTTATCAGATTTAATGTTTTAACTGTTTTTATGTTTTTTCTACTTTTGTACGCTGCCCAGAGTCCATTGGAAGTTGATGGCTAATAAATTGAATTAATTTAAAAAATAATAAGAATAATAGAAGCAGAGATTTTCTTCAAGTCAAATAAAAGTAAAGGTGTATCGGCTGATTACATACAAGACAACAAAGAACAAAAGATGCAAATTCAAACTTGGAACTTAGTGAATGTGCAGGAAACAAAACATGAATATTGAACTAATATAATAAAAACAAGAACAGAATGCTGGCCCGAAAAGGCATTATAGAGTCAATTTCTATATAAGATTGAGGGGAAAGTGGATAAAGATAAAACCTGGCAATGGCTTACAACTGGAACTTTAAAGAAACTGAAAGCTTGATTTTGGTTGCTCAATAGCAAACTATGCAATCTAAGGCAATCAAGATCAGAATTTAAAAATTATTAAATGATTCCAGGTTAGAACAATTAACCAGTGAAACAACCTGCCTCCAGAAGCGGTGAATGCTCCAACACTGGAAGAGTGCTCTTTTAAAGAAGAGACTGGACAGCCATTTGTCCAAAATGGTATAGGGTTTCCTGCCTGAGCAGGGGGTTGGACTAGATGACCTCCAAGGTACCTTCCAACTTTTTTATTATTATTATTATTATTATTATTATTATTATTATTATTATTATTATTATTATTATTATTATTATTATTATCCACATAATACCAGGTTGAAGTATATTAACCTAGAGAATGATCACAGGATATGCTGCTGCACACATACAGTATGTGCGATATATGCTTGAATTACAACTCCCTGAAGCGTGGTCCTAACCAAGAGTATGAAAGGAAATTATCTTTTTATCAGATTTTACATAATAAACCTTTTATAAACTTACCAAATTCCAGCCTGGATAGAGATAGTCAGTTCCAACAAATTCAAAATAGTGAGCAAAGCCTTCTTTTAGCCACACATCTTCCCACCATACTGGAGTTACAAGATCACCAAACCACTGAAAAATAAATCCAGATTGATTAAATTATTGTTTTGTTTATAGTTTTCATTTCTGTACATTCAATTTCTATAATCAAGTGGAATGAATTCCTTGCAACGACACTGAAGAGTGATTGTACAAAATGCTTAATTTTTTCTTATCTTGAATTACCTCATAAAATTCAACACATGAAAGGTTATCAGGATAACTGCATCCTATAAACTGTTAATTTATTTCCCTTACAATAGAGATGGACATTTATGAGGGATTGGAATCATAGCTGAACTTTATGAAGAACCATAGGAGGACATTTGGTGGTACAATGATGATACCAGAATACCTATACCTGAAATTTTCTGATTCACTTTTGGGCAGGTTTGGGGAACAGCTAAGGGTAAGAATGGGAATAGAGGCCTCTGTGAGGCAAATAGGAAACATATGCAGGTCACAGGTTGCCCTCTCTTCCTTTATAATATCAGTAAATACTAAACTACAGTTTCTGAAAAACCAGACTACATGCTTCCTAAATAAAAGAATGGAATGAAATTGTTGTTCAACCAAAATAAGTTCTTAAATATTTAAATCATTGGAAAGAAAGAACCATAATCATGTTTCATAAAGTTGTTTTTGGCAGCAACAGCAACACACTTAAATACTGCTTCTTTCTAATACCAGAACAATGTACTGCATAAGTCAAAACACAGCATATCAAAAGAATATGAATATCACATTGGAAACTTACCTAATGTACTGGGACCTGATGCAGACTTATGCATGCTTACAGTCATTGATTAATCATGACTAATTTGTTCACTGATATCATGGGATCTACCTCATCTGAGACAGGATTCAATTTATTATCAAATAATTATTCAAACATAAATTTCATTATGATTGCAATAAAAATTCATGCTATTCTTTCTAAATCGTTATGGATTTGGTGATTTTGGGGCTTGAGAGAGCTCTTTTATGCCATTTAAATAATCTAGGGATATTTTCTGTAAGCTTACAACAGCTGCACCTTGTAGAGCAGCATCCTCCTGGAGATTGGGATGTCCCTGACCTTCTTAGCCTTTGATGAAGACCTGTCTGTTGAGCCAGACATTTGGGCCAGGAGATGAGGCAGGCTCTGCTGATGATGTGCTCTTTATGATTGTGATATGTTGCTTACCTCAAGCATCATGAATTATTGGCTGTGGTAGTTGCTTTTTTTAATCCTTGTACACAGCCCAAAGTCACTGCTGTGAGATCAGCAGCCATATGCAGTAAATCATTTAAATAAGTAAAATAACTCTAACTAGTCATACAGGTTAGATCATTGTGAATTGTTTCCTAGTTCTCTGCAGGTTATTCTGAAGGGCTGTAAAAGGGAAACAACTGATTTTTCATTAGGGGAGGGCTAAGTAATTCCATCCTATTCCAGTGAATACATTGAATAAAAACAGTTGTGCACTCATTCTGAAGGGCAAAT
Organism: Protobothrops mucrosquamatus; assembly: GCF_001527695.2. Classification (NCBI taxonomy): domain Eukaryota; kingdom Metazoa; phylum Chordata; class Lepidosauria; order Squamata; family Viperidae; genus Protobothrops; species Protobothrops mucrosquamatus. The sequence goes on from NW_015386431.1 coordinate 202,075, forward strand.
ATCTTTACTGTAGATGTGCAAGTAATGTTTTTTCCTTTAGAAAAACAACTTAACTCATATGTACATATGCACAAGCAATGAATAAATTAAACATAATTAATAAAACTGGCTTTCAGCCTATTTTGCAATTGAACCAAAGAAACTATTGATGCTTCATTTAAATATACATATGAATTAAAAGTACAGTTAATATAAAAACAAATTAGAACATCCAGGGAAAGTAACAAATTGAGAGATTATCTTATGTTTTCCTATATCAGTGATGGCGAACCTTTTAGAGACTGAGTGCCCAAACTACAACCCAAAACCCACTTATGCATTGTCGGATGCCCATTGGCTAGGTGTGGCCCATTGGGTGGGCGTGGCTGTGGTGGTAATGGCAGACTGGGTGGGACTAAAAAGTTCAATCAATCAATTCCAACTTTGCAAGATCTTTTTTTTCCCACAAGAAGTTGAAATTGACTGATTGATTGAACTTTTTTTTTTTGTACACGAACTAAAGCGAAAAGGTTTTATAAAACCCAGCTGAAGGCCTAGGACTGGGGCGACAGCGTGCGTGCCAACAGAGAGGGCTCTGAGTGCCGCCTCTGGCACCCATGCCATAGGTTTGCCACCACTGTCCTATATACTACTCCTATAAAGACTTAAATACATTATGAATTATTTACATTTGCTTAGTAATATATTTGCAATATTTAATATATTAAGATATACTTGGTAGATACTTATTTTAGAAATGCTTTCTAATGTCAAAAAACTCATGTATATATGTAATTATAAATGTTTGATAAAAAGTCTATTTCTGATAAACTACTGGATAACATTTTCTAAGTTAAAGTATCAGAAATTAGATTAAGATATCCTGGATGCTATTGGCCTACAACAATAATTACTAAGGGAAAAAGCTAAAATATAAAAAAATGAGAGCTTTTTGATTTTGTGAAAATGATAGCTGCAAAATAATAAAGAAGCAGTTT